>NC_046155.1:170586071-170946071 GCF_011064425.1 Rattus rattus | reverse complement strand
GGGCATTGAACTCAGGACCTCTGGAAGAGCAGTCAGTGCTCTTAACTGCTGAGCCATCTCTCCAGTCCATGTGTATAATTCTTAAATTGGGTGAGTTTGTGTGTTTGCGTGTTGTTTGTATTTTGTTTAGTGATAAATCTTACTCTGCCAACCAAGCTGGCCTCAAAACCCCTGTTGTGTGAAAAAAACAAAGGGGGGGGGAGAGAGAGAGAGAGAGAGAAAAAGAGAGAAAGCAGGGTGGTGGCTCATACCTTTAATCCCAGCAATCAGGAGGCAGAGGCAACAGATCTCTTAGTTTGAAGCCAGCCTGGTCTACACAGTGAGAAACACTACATAGAGAGCCTGTCTCTAAATGAATACATAAATAAATAAATAGATGTCATTTAAAAAGAAAACTGGGCTGGAGAGATGGCTCAGTGGTTAAGAGCACTGACTGCTCTTCCAGAGGTCCTGAGTTCAAATCCCAGCAACCACATGGTGGCTCACAACCATCTGTAATGAGATCTGATGCCCTCTTCTGGTGTGTCTGAAGACAGCCACAATGTACTTATGTATAATAAATAAATACATCTTTAAAAAAAAAATAAAAAAAATAAAAAGAAACTAAAACTCACAATGTATCCCAAGCTGGACTTAGAAGTGCTATGATCCTGTGCCTTTGGTCTCAGGTGCTAGGATTACCCATGTGAGCCCGAAGTGCTATGATCCTGTGCCTTTGGTCTCAGGTGGGCTTCATTCGAGTGGGCCAGGTTTTGAGTGAAAGCCATAGACATGTGGGTGATCACCAAAGGTCCAGAATGCAGGATGCTAACCACCTTGTCAGAAAACCACACCAATCAAAGGAGGACTAGATCCAAAGACCCTCCATCTTGGCTCTGGGAACCCCAGAAAAGAAGCCACACTGATGCCAAGGAAACTGGACTCATTTATTCTTTCATTGAAAGAATTTGGTCTAGAGTTGGACGTAGGAAGATGGGAGTTGCTGGGACAGGGAGCTGTAGGACCATCCTGATCAGGTGACGAGAGCAAAAGGGCCGGGTGTCCGGTTTTCCTTTCCCCTAACTCGGAGTTTATGTAGTAACTACTCTCCTTTCAGGAGAGTAAGGAGCTGGTCTGTAAAAATGCCAGCGTACGTGGTCATGGCCGCCGAGCTTTTGCTGTACATGTCCCTGGAGAGAAGAGAACACAAGAAGGAGTTGGAAGGAAGAGCCTAGAGACTGAAGCCCTGGGTCTGAGGGAGAAAAAGAAGGTTTGGACCTCGCATTTGACAGAAAGGAGATGGGGGCCATATTCCTTAGTCTGAGGGGGAAGACTGGGGTAATGCCTTGGTATGAGGGAGGGGAGGAGGGGTGTTAGGGATTGGATCCTTGAGTCTAAGGGGAGATGGTTAGGCTTGGACCCTGAGCCTGAAAGAGGAAATTGGGATCTGGACTTGAGTCTGAGGGATGAGGTCAGTGTCTGGATTCCAGAGTTTTGAGGTAGGAGGGCTAGAGCTTAGACCCATGAGTCTAAGGAAGAAGGGTCTGAGGGAAGAGAGCTGGGGCCTGGACTCCTGGGTCTGAGGGAGGAGGGATAGGGCATAGACCTCTGGTTCTGAGGGCGTATGCTGGGATCTGTCCCCACTGGGAGAGACACACCTCAGTTTCTCGTCCACGCTGGTCAGGTATGTCTTCTGGTATAGGTCTCCGGCAGCCGCCTTGGCAGAGTTCCAGTAACTGAACAAGTGCTCCTGTACCGTGTCCAGCAGAGCTGAGCTGCCCGGCTCATCTTCCTGGGTCCCCTGGACCTCTGTGGGAAGCACGAGAGTTAGACTGGAGGTGCTGAGGGGACTTTGGATGAGTGGAAGCAGGTGAGGAAGACAAGGGAATGGCTGAGGAAGGTGGGGAGCTCTTGAGGGGTCGCCCCGCCCCTCCCTTACTCACCCCTCCCCACCACCTTGCAGTTCCACCCACTTACCATTTCCCAACACTAGGAGAGCCAGGAATAGAGCCAGGAAGAAACGAGACCCCATGCTGTCTGGGACCTGGAGCATTGAGGACAAGGTTGTGTTAGACAGCGGGGTCACTGGGCAGTGCATTCCTAGGGTCCTGTTCACCAGGGGTGGGTGGGACCCTACTCTGTCCCTATTCCTGCCCAACAATGATTTGAAACCTGTTAATTCAGATGAGGTCCCTCCTGGAATTCTACTCTAGAGGGTTGTGTTTTGGAGAGGGAGGAGGCAAAGGGGGGGCAGGATCACACAAGGTCTCATCACTATGTAGCACTGATTGGTCTAGGGTTCACTATGTAGACCAAGTTGGCCTCAAATTCAGAGAGTCACCTGCCTTGAGCTCTCAAGTACTAGGGTTGGTGGCGTGTGCCATTACAACACGTGTGTGTGTGTGTGTGTGTGTGTGTGTGTGTGTGAAGCCAGGCATAGAAGTGTATGCTTTTAATCCCAGAACTTGGAAGGCAGAAGCAGGCCTCTCTCTTTGGGTTCAAGGCGAGCCTGGTCTACGATGTGAATTCTAGGACAGCCTGAGCTGTCTGGAAAACAATATAACAAGAAGATGATAATAATAGAAGAAATGCACGTGGCTGTTCTGCCCGCATGTATGTCAGTGCCCTTAGTGCAGGCCTAGTCCCTGTGGAGGGCGGGAAATGGTTGGATTCCATGAACTGGAATTAGAGATGTTAGTGAACCGAACCCAAGGGGTTTTTTGTTTGTTTGGGTTTTTGTTATTGTTGTTGCTGTTGTTGTTTTGACAGGGTTTCTCTGTAGCCTTGGCTGTCCTGGAACAGTGCTGGATTAAAGGCAAGTGCCACCAAAGCCCCCGTGTCTCCTGTAAGAGCACAAGCTCTCTTAACCACCGAACCATGTCTCAAAGTTCCACTTTAAAAAGTCAAAAACCCCCACAAAGTCTTATATAGCCGAGGCTGGCCTCAAATTGACTAAGTAGAGGCTGACCTTAGACTCCTGAGCGCCCTGTCCCCACCTCTGGAATGCTGGGATCACATGTGTGTCACCACATCTAGTTTCCTGTGGTCCTGAGACTCAAACCTAGAACCCTAAGCTTCCCAGGAAAGCACTCTACTCTCTGAGCTACAACCCCCATCCTGCTCTTCAGATTTTGACACGCCCTGCCTTTTCTTTCTAATAAGAAAGCAAGAACGGGGTTGGGGATTTAGCTCAGTGGTTAGAGCCGCTTGCCTAGGGAAGCCCAAGGCCCTGGGTTTGGTCTCCAGCTCCGAAAAAAAAAAAAAAAAAAAAAAAAAAAAAAAGAAAAAGGAAGAACAAAAAGGATTGAAAGTTGAAGGAGCTTGCAACCCCATAAAACAACAATGCCAACCAACCAGAGCTTCCCTGGACTGACCCAGGGCTCCAACTGCATATGTAGCAGAGAATAGCCTTGTTGGGGCACCAGTGGAAGGAGACACCCTTGGTCTTGCCAAGGTTGGACCCCCAGGCAGGGGAATATGGGAGAGGGCAATAAGGGGGATGTATAGGGGGAATACTTGTATGGGGAAGGGGGAGGGGAGGGAATGGGGGCTTATGGACATATCCTGGTTATGGCTTTCTAACCGGGAAGGGGAATAACCTTTGAAATGTAAGTAAAGGGTACTCTTACGCATAAAATAAATAAATCTTTTTTTAAAAAAAAGAAATGTAAGTAAAGAAATATATAATAAAAATTTTTAAAAAAAAGAAAGCAAAGACAAGACAAAACAAAACTAGATTCTTTCTAGGTAGATCAGGCTGGCGTTGAACTCACAGCAGACTCCTGCCTCTGTCTCTAAGGTGCTGAGATGACAGTATGTGATGCAATGGCAGGGGACATTTTTTTTAAGTGGTAGTGCTGTCACTCAAGGTCTGCTACATACTAATGAAAGGCAGACAAGGAAACTGAGACACATCTCTTCATTCATTCATTCATTCATTCATTCATTCATTCAGGAAAGCTGTCATGAGACCTAAACAGCCCTGGACTAGTAGGAAATATAAACAAAACTTTTTAAAAAAAGATTTATTACATATAAGTACACTGTAGCTGTCTTAGTTCACACCAGAAGAGGACATTACAGATGGTTGTGAGCCACCATGTGGTTGCTGGGAATTGAACTCAGGACCTCTGGAAGAGCAGTCAGTGCTCTTAACCACTGAGCCATCTCTCCAGCCCCTAGACAAAACTTTTAAAAACAAACAAATAAATTCTTTGGTAAAACCTTGAGGGGTTGGGATTTAGCTCAGTGGTAGAGCACTTGCCTAGCAAGCGCAAGGCCCTGGGTTGGGTCCCCAGCTCGAAAAAAAAAAAAAAAAAAAAAAAAAAAAAAAAACCTTGAGGGTGGTGCTGGGCACACTGTGTGAGATGGTTCAGCTGATAAGCGTCTGACACTAAGCCAGAGGACTTGAGTTCAAATCCTGGGAACCAAGTAGTGGAAGGAGAGACCCTACTCCTTCAAGCAGCCTTCTGACTTCTTTTTTTTTTTTTTTTTGTGGGGACAACAGGCCATATACAAATATACAAACAGACACACACACAAAATAAATAAATAAATAAATAAATAAATAAATAAATAAATAAATAAATAAAAAAAAATATAAAAAAGTAATTGAGCCTGCCAGGCAGTGATGACGCCTTCCTGTGAATCTCAGTATCTCAGAGGTGGAGGCAGGAGGATCAGAATTCCAAGGTCACCAGGCATGGTGGGCACACCTTAAACCTAGCATTCCCACAGAAGTAGAGGCAGGCAGATTTCTGTGAATTCAAGGCCAGTCTGGTCTACAAATGCAGGTCCAGGCAGCCAGGGCTCTATTACACAGAAAAAAAACTCCGTGGGGGGGGGGCGGCGGTGAGAGACAGAGAGAGAGACAGACAGAGAGACACAGATAGACACACAGACAGTGAGAGAGCGAGAGCAAGCGCTACCGAGCAACAGAGAGAGAGAGAGACAGAGAGAAGAGACAGAGACACAGACAGAGACAGACAGACACAGAGAGACAGAGAGACACAGAGAAAGACACACACACACACACACACACACACAGAGAGAGAGAGAGAGAGAGAGAGAGAGAGAGAGAGAGAGAGAGAGAGCAGGCACTCTGGGACCTGGGACACCGGTCACACGAGACAGACGCTCCTGCCTCTAGTGTCTTCAGAGTTTTCGGCTTGTCTCTGCTTTGCTCAGCCGTCCTTTCTTGCTTGCCGATGGTTGTATAATCAGGACACAAATCATTTCCCATATTTTGGGGATGAGAAACTAAGACAGCAAGGGGCTGAAATCCAGGCTGGAAAGCGATGGCAGGGGAGGGGGTTTCAGTGGTGACTAGAGAGCACTAACTGCCCTTCCAGAGGACCTGGGTTCGATTCCCAGTACCTACAAGGTGGTTCACAGCCGGCTCTAAGTTTAGTCCCAGGGGATCCAGTGTCCTCCTCTGGATCTCTAGGATCTCTAGGGAGTCGGGATACATGGGGTGCACAGACACATGCAGGGACAACACCCATACATGCAAGAAAGTAAATAAATAATAGATGTTTTTAAAAAGAGGTAGAGATGAAACCTGGGAGAAGGGCCAAGTTAAACAAATAGAGCATGACTATAAACTCCATGGTTTTAGTCAGGCACACCACAGCATGTCTGGTCAAGCCGAGACGGGAGGAACGTAAGTTCAAGGCTCACCTGGGCTGGACTACATAGTGAGACTCTGTCTCAAAGGAAGGAAGAAAGGAAGAAAGGAAGAAAGGAAGGAAGAAAGGAAGGGAGGGAAAGGAAAGGAGAAGGGAGGGAAGGAAGAAAAAGTCTTTCAATCCCATCTAAGACATCTAAGGTGTTTAGTCCTATAACTTTCTGCTTTAGGAATCTCCCCTCCCCACCTATATCCCACCCCCACCCCTCGGTCCACCTCTTACCTGAGTGCAATGGGCAGGATGGACTATCCTCGCTAACTTCAGTGGGCTGGCAGGCTTTATAGCTCTGAAGGCCCCCTCCTTCCATATCAGCCTCCGTCCTAGGCCAAAGTCCTGGCCAACAGAGCCACAGAGGGGGTGGGGCGGCAGGCCTGGAAGAGTAGTGGCCAGTGACGTTCCCTGTCTGGTCGAGCCGCAGGGGAGCCCCACTTTGAGAAGCCACCCATAAACTGGACAGGGCTGTAATCTCAAGGTTTTTCAGAAGGCTGAGGCAGGAGGATTAAGAATTCAGAGTGAGTCCAGGAACCACTGAGCAACTTAGCAAGATTTCTATCTGAAAATGAAAAGGTTTGTTATGGTTTTATTCAAACACGGGGTCTCATGTAGCTCAGGCTACCCCTAGAACGCTCTGTGTAGCTGAGTGTGTCCTCGTCTTCCAAGTGCTGGCATTAAAGGTTTGTACCACCATGGCCAGCCTGGTCTACACAGCAAGTTCCAGGAAGCTGGGAAGCTGGCCCACCCTGTAACAAAGCTTGCTACCAAGACTGACCTGCGTTCAGACCCCCATGTGATGGGAGAGAACAAACTCCTTTTTTTTTCGGAGCTGGGGACTGAACCCAGGGCCTTGCACTTGCTAGGCAAGCGCTCTACCACTGAGCTAAATTCCCAAACCCGAGAACAAACTCTTGAAGGTTGTCTTCTCACTCCTACATGTACACACGGCACACACACACACACACACACACACACACACACATATAAATGTAATAATTAGCAGTCTGTTACATTAACCACTCAGCTACCTTGTCATCCCCTCAATAAATGTAATTTTAAAAGGAAGGAAGGCTGAGGCTGGGGCTCAGTGATAGGGTATTACCTGGCATGTATTAGGCCCTGGGTTCCATCCCTAGAGCCTCTCCTCACTGTCTCCCACAAAAGAGAGACAATCCCCCAATTCCTGAGAGAGATCGGTGTGCTTGGGTGTTGTGAAGGGCTTTCTGGGTTTGCGGAACCCACTTGGAATTCTTTTTTTTTTTTTTTTTGGAGCTGGGGACCGAACCCAGGGTCTTGCGCTTGCTAGGCAAGCGCTCTACCACTGAGCTAAATCCCCAACCTCCCACTTGGAATTTTGTATAAGGTCTGCATGCTCTAGGGAGAGAGGGGCATTGTGAAGATGTGGGTTATCTGACCTATGCCGGCCTCCAAGACTTTGCCTCCTGAATCTGAGCTGGCGCCTGGAAGTCTCCTGTTCACTTCAAGCCGGAACCCGTGGGCAGGGGGAGGGTTATCACTTTGGCCCCTTCCCCTAAAGCTTTCCTGTGTCCTCCCCAGTCAGGTGACAGCTTTCCACTTATTAACTCCTAGATATGACGGAAGGTTGACCTCTGGCCTCAAGAGGAGCTATGTATCCGGTGACACAGATCAAGAACAAACACCTTTATTGTGGGTTCCAGGGGAGGGAGGTACGTGGTGGCACTTTAACCCTGAGTCCAGTCCCTGCAGAGCAGTCTGGGACACAGGCTGTGGGTCTTGTTTAGGAGGTGGTCTCTGGAGCTCTGCAGCCAGGCCTGAGTTCGGGGACCCAGGTCTTTCAGGTGATCTTCATAGTAGGTCTGCACAAAGCCCTGGATAGCTCTGGGGCCCCTGTGTAAAGGGCACATCTCAAATGACAAACCAGATACTCCAGCCGTATTGCCCATTTACTTCTGACCTTTTCAGACTCAAGACTCCAGAGTCTTTGTACTCTTCCCTCAGACCCAGGCGTCCAGACTCCCATCCCTCCTCCCTCAGACCCAGGAGTCCAGATCCCCAGCCCTCCTCCCTCAGACCCAGGAATCCAGATCCCCTCAGACCCAGGAGTCCAGATCCCCAGCCCTCCTCCCTCAGATCCAGGAGTCCAGACTCCCATCCCTCCTCCCTCAGACCCAGGAGTCCAGATCCCCAGCCCTCCTCCCTCAGACCCAGGCGTCCAGATCCCCAGACCTCCTCCCTCAGATCCAGGAGTCCAGATCCCCAGCCCTCCTCCCTCAGACCTAGGAGTCCAGATCCCCAGCCCTCCTCCCTCAGACCCAGGGGTCCAGGTCCCAGCCTTCTTCCCTCAGACTCAGGGTCTAGCCACAGGCTTTCTCTCCTCTCTAACTCTGGTGTCCCCTCCCAGCTGAGCACAAGAACTCTCTCACCAGAACCACCGCCATCTGTCCCTGGTTCTGGTCACCAGTGGTTCCACCATCTCCATCATCCTGGCTCTTACCAGGCTCCAGCGGCTGTTCTCGGGGCCAGGAGTGGGGGTCAGGCTTTCTGTAGGCATGGATGCTGGGGGAACCACAGAGGAGCTTGAGATCTCAGAACCCCATTCCTCTCTCCCTGTATGTTACTCCTGGGGACAGGGGGCTCATCTCTGTACTTAGACACCCACGTCACCCCTTATTACAAGCCACACCTGACTTCGCCTGTCCTAGACTCAGTTTCCCATCCTATAGAAGGGGGCACAGCGATGCTCTTTCTGAAGGGTACTGTATGACACAGGAACAAGTAAGCAGGAACGTGCCCGGTATATTGCACAGCCTTGCTCATCCTGGCCTATTAGGCCCTCCGACACCACAGCCTTCTCTCCACCATCTGATCCGGTCTCTTCCTCACCGCTGGCCCCTCCCTTGTCTCTGTCTCCTGAGAGTTTTCCTGCTCAGTCTGCAACTTCACTTCCCACCTGGTGCCTCTCTCCTCTAACCACCTAACCCTCCTGACCTAGGATGGGCCCCTGACCCAGAACACCCCCTGCCTCCCAGTCCTTCCCACAAAACTAGCTGCCTCCTCCACGCACCGAGGAGGAGCAAAAGCCCACTGTAATTTATCCTCTACCATGGACAATGTCCCCTCTGGGACACACACACAGACACACACACACACACACACCACACCAAGGTAGAGACTCACTCCCACATACTAGCTGGCACACAAGTACTTGTGTATACTTGTGTTGTTTGGTCTTTTGGTAACATTTTTTCTTTCTTTTCTTTTTTTCAGAGCTGGGGACCAAACCCAGGGCCTTGCACTTGCTACCACTGAGCTAAATCCCCAACCCCTTTGGTAACATTTTTAAAATTAATTAATTGGGGTGGGGTAGACCACTTGCCTAGCAATCGCAAGATCCTGGGTTCGGTCCTCAGCTCCAAAATAATAATAATAATAATAATAATAATAATAATAATTAATTAACTATTTTTTTTTTGGTTCTTTTTTTCGGAGCTAGGGACCGAACCCAGGGCCTTGTGCTTGCTAGGCAAGCGCTCTACCACTGAGCTAAATCCCCAACCCCTATTAACTATTTTATGCACAAACACCGTTGATCTCTTCAGACACACCAGAAGAGGGCATCAGATCTCACTACAGATGGTTGTGAGCCACCATGTGGTTGCTGGGAATTGAACTCAGGACCTCTGGAAGAGCAGTCAATGCTCTTAACCACTGAGCCATCTCTCCAGCCCTTCTTTTTGTTTTTCAAGACAGGGTTTCTCTGTGTAGCCCTGGCTGTCCTGGAACTCACTGTGTAGACCAGGCTGGCCTCGAACATGCAGAGATCTCTCTGCCCCTCCTTCCTAGTGCTGGGACTGAAGGGGGTGTACCACCACTGCAGAGCTCCCCAATTTTTTTCTTTAGTTGATGAATCTTCCTATGTAGCCCATACTGGCCTCCAAAGCCCCCTTGCCTCAGCGACCCCCGCTTGAGAATTGGCATGCATGTGCCTTTTAGACCTGACCCGTTAGGTGATTGTATTTTAATTAATTAATTATTTTACTGGATGTTGAACCAAAAGCCTCATGCATGCTTTGCAGGTGCTTTACCACTCAGGCCGTTCTGTCTGAAAATTAAAAAGAAAAAAGGGCTGGAGAGGCAGCTCAGCTGTAAAGAGCATTGTCCGCTTAACAGCACTCACTGCTTTTCCAGAGGACCTGGGTTCAATTCTCAGCCCCCCCATGACAGCTCACAACTGTCTGTAACCCTAGTTCCAGGGGGTCTGGCACCCTCACACAGACAAATGTGTAGGCAAGACCCCAATGCACACAAAACAAAAATAAAATAAAATAATAAGAGGAATTAAAAAATTATTTATGTATGTATGTGCTGCATGTTTCTGCGTGAGGTCCTCTGTGTCTCATGACGCTGGTGTTGAGGTCAGAGGACAACCTTCAGAAACCTGTTCCTTTCTGACGTCATGTGGGTTCCGGGCACTAACCTCTGCTTCCAGGATTTGTGGTACACACCTTTACCCACTGAGTCATCTCATGGGTCCCAGTTTTCTGTACTTTCAAAAACTGAGTGTCGGGGCGGGGCTGGACCGATGGCTCAGAGGTTAAGAGCATTGAGAGGTTGTGAGTTCAATTCCCAGCAAACACATGGTGGCTCCCAACCATCTGTAATGGGATCTGGTGTGTCTGAAGACAGCGACAGTGCACTCATACACATCAAATAAATAAATAATTAAAAAGCAAACAAACAAAACGAAAAAAGATCTGAGTGTCTCTCAACTGTCAGGAGGACCCTCGGTCTGCAATCCTCCTGCCTCGGCCTTCGAAGAGTTGGGATTACAGATCCACACCAATGTTGTCTGCTTTTGAGATACAATTTTGACTGCAGGAACAAAACACAAAGCTATGTGCTAGCACGCATGCAGAGAGACAGCGTCCTGGGTAGCCACACACTTAGAACTTTTCAGACATGTACTGTAGAGAGCAAGCACACACATGCCCACCCAGGAAGCTTTGCCCGATTGTGATTCTGGTGATTAGGAGATAGAATCAGGAAGATCAGGAGTTCAAGACCAGCCTGGGCCACCTGAGACCCTGTCTCAAAACAAAATAAAACTGAAAAAACTACAGACAGCAACACACCCACAAATAAATGGTATCCCATGGTGGGACAACTGCAGCTGGGGCCAAAGGGCAGAGGAGAAGGCTTCACTGGGAGTTCTTCCTTTGAATATACAAGGCCCTGATTTTGATGCCACCATCACATAAGCCACTAGTGGTGGGGCATGCCCAGGCTGAGCACACATTGGGGGGGGGGGATGGGGTGAGGGGTGGGGGGGGATGGAGGTGTGGGTGTGGAGAAAGGAATATTCAGAATTCAAGATCATCCTTAGCAGTATCTGGAGTTCAAAGCCAACCCGGGCTACATGAGACCGTGTGTGTGTGTGTGTGTGTGTGTGTGTGTGTGTGTGTGTGTGTGTGTGTGTGTGTGTGTGTGCACGTGTGCTGTGCATGTGCATGTGTGTGTTGCGCTCCTCTTACATGGCTACTGGCCTACTGATGAAGCCACATCTGTGCCCCATCCAGGGAACACCCCGCCCCCCCAGCAGTCCCCCTCAACTCCTCACCTACAAAGCAGGCCAGGAACAGCACAGAGAGGCAGAGTGATGGCAGGGTCTGCTGCCTGCATCTCAGCAGGGACATTTCTGGGGACTTGGGCCTCTGTGTCCCTGTCCCTCTGTACTCCACTCTTCACACCGGGAACGGACAGGCAACACTGGGAAGAGCCCTCCCCTTGTGACCTCCCCAATCCCCTTGGCAGGACTTCAAAGCGATGGGGCCAGTGACTGTGAGAGGCAGAGGCTCTGCCCACTCTTGCCTGCCTCCCCCTTTCCTATACAGAGTGCAGCTCTGGCCTCAGAGGAGACAGGAAGCCCCAACACTGACTCCACACGCCACCAGTTTTCCTGGACTCGGTTTCTTCCTTTGAGAAATGAGCCCATAATCCACACTTTGAGAGATTGGGGGGTTGGGGACTTAGCTCAGTGGTAGAGCGCTTGCCTAGCAAGCGCAAGGCCCTGGGTTCCGTCCCCAGCTCTGAAAAAAAAAAAAGAGATTGGTGTGTGTGAGGGGGTCTCAAGGCTGGCCTGGAATTCATTGTGTAGCCATGTGACTTGGATTTTGAGTTCTTCTAGCTAACATTTAAAAAATGTATTTTTTAAAAGAATTATTTATTTATTTTATATATAAACTCACTGTCGCTGTCTTCAGACAGGCCAGAAGAGGGCGTCAGATCCCATTACAGATGGTTGTGAGCCACCACGTGGTGGCTGGGAATTGAACTCAGGACCTCTGGAAGAGCAGTCCTGTTAACCACTGAGCCATCTCTTTAACCCTAAAAAAATGTATTTTTATTTATGTGTATGTGTGTCTGTCTGTGTCAGGGTAGGTGCACATGAGTGCAGGTGTCCACAGGGGCTAGAGTGGATGTATCAGATCCCTTGGAGCTGGGTGTGACCTTCCTGATGTGGGAGCTAGGAGTCAATTTCAGGTCCCCAGGCAGTGTGGGAAGGACTCCTAACTGCTGAGCCATCTCTCTAGCTCTTCCTTTAATGCCTTTTTTTTTTTCAAGATTTATTTATTTATTATATATAAGTACACTGTAGCTGACTTCAGACACACCAGAAGAGGGTATCAGATCCCATTACAGATGGTTGTGAGCCACCATGTGGTTGCTGGGAATTGAACTCAGGACCTCTGGAAGAGCAGTCATGCTTTTAACCACTGAACCATCTCTCCAGCCCTCTTTAATGCTTTTTTAATTATGTTATTTATTTTATGTGTGTGTGTGTGTCTCTGTGTGTAGGTGTCTGTGTGTATGTGTCTTTGTGTCTGTGTTTGTATGTGTCTGTATGTGTGTGTCTATGTCTGTGTTTATGGGTGTGCCCATGCCATGGAACATGAGTGGAGGTTAGAGGACAACTTCAACTTTCAGGAGTTGCTTCTCTCCTTCTACTGTGGATCCCAGAGAGCAAACTCTGGTAGTCCGGCTTCGTCTCAGGTAATCTTGAGGCTGCCACCGCTGCCTCCTCTTCCTTCTCCTCTTCCTTCCTCCTCTCTCTCGGTCTCTCTCCCTCTCTCATGAGTCAAGGTCTTGTTATACAGCTCATGACAGCTATGAACTCATAACCCTTTAGCCTCAGGCTCTTGAGATCTACAGTGTCAAGAGTCAACCACATTAATGGGAAAAATTAATTTAAACATGTTCCATGCAAGATTTGGGAATTTTACCAAATGAATGTTTAGACAGTACTACTCCTCTGACACTGAAATGTTACCGGTACCCCGTGGTTGCATATTGTTTACTGAGACTTAAACTCAGGACCACCTTGACTGGCCTTGAATTTCTGATGTCTCTGCCTCTGCCTTCCCAGGGCTGGGATGACACCCAGTGCCCACATGGCTAGCACACTCTGTTTCCATGCAGCAAATCCCTGATGAGGTGGGGTAGGGTGGAGAGATGGCTCAGAGGTCAAGAACACCGGCTCCTTCTCCAGAGGACCCGGGTTCAATTCCCAGTACCTTTGTGGCAGCTTGAAACTGCCTGTAACTCTGGTTTCAGAGGGTCTGACACCTTCACACAAACATACATGCAGGTAAAACACCAATGCACATGAAATACAAATTGTGTGTGTGTGTGTGTGTGTGTGTGTGTGTGTGTGTGTGTGTGTGTGTGTACTGATGGTCTTTTAGCTGCAGTGGGAGCAACTGCAGAGTGACCCTTTCCCCAGATGACTGAGGAGGGCTGAGCCATCATACTGATATCATAGGGTTCCTCACGTGTTGATTTCTCGCTGACAGAAAAAAAAAAAAAAAAACCCACACAGAGCTGCTGCTTGTCATGATGCAAAACATTTTAGGAATAGATTTTGGGGTCTGTTGCACAACCATGTAAATGTCTCAACACTGCTGACCCAGACACCCGAAACTGGCTGAAATGGTAAATTTTATGTTCTGTGGTTTTGTTTTGATTTTCCACATCAGAAAAAGAAAAACAGAAGCGCAAACCAACAAACCATAGATCTCCTATGTCTGGTTATGAAAAAAGACCTCTTGCTGGACATGGTCATGGGGCGGGAGGCACATGTCAGGGACCGCAGAACTTGAGAAGCTGAAGCAGGAAGATTATTGAGTTAGCCTGGGTGACTTAGGAAGACCCTACTCCCCAGAAACTCTGGAGGGAGGTGGAGTTTATAGCCAAACTCCATCTCTTTTCAGCATTGAGACTACGTGCAGGTTGCCGACCCTCTGCGGGCTGATTATTTCACACTAAAATGTGACTTGCTGATTTACCGTTCCCAAGCCTGAGACAGGCCAAGGCATTCCAAGAGGTAATGCTCAGTTGCTATTTATTTTTTCATTTTTGAAAAAAAAAAAAAAAGATTTTAAACCAAGTATAGTGGCACATGTCTTTAACCCCAGCACTCCAGAGGGAGAGGCAGATGGATCATTGTGAGTTCAAGACCAACCTGGTCTACAGAGCTCCAGGCCACTGTGGCCATGGAGAAACCGTATCTTTGAGAAGAGCAGCAACAAAAAATTATCAGACATGGTGGCACAGGCCTTTAGTTCCAGCACACAGGAAGCAGAGGCAGGGGTCTTGCTGGAAATCTCCACACTAGCTTTTGTACTTTTAAATACAGGTTCTCCTTTCCTGATGAAGCCCTGCATGCCTAGAACTGTGAACACTTTTTTTTATCTTCTTTTTTCCTTTTTTCGGAGCTGGGGACCGAACCCAGGGCCTTGCGCTTGCTAGGCAAGTGCTCTACCGCTGAGCTAAATCCCCAACCCCAACTGTGAACACTTTTGTGTCTGCCTTCCCAGTGTTGGGATCATTGGCCTTCGCCACCACTGAATTTGATGCACAGTTGGGGATCGAATGCAGGGCTAAGTGCAAGTTAGCAAGTACTCCATCAACTAGCCCATGTATGATGGTCTTCATTTGGTGTGTGCTTCCCTACACACTGTGCTCAAGGCCCAGAGGGAGCTGCTCTGGTGTTCTCCAATGGTTAGGATTTTTTCCTATGGATGGGAATTGAACAGAGAGGGCTTTTTGTCTGGGCAGGAGCACTACTACTGAGCCACATCACCAGCCCTTCACTGGGGGATTCTGGGTAGGTGCTCTACCACTGAGCCACGCCCCCAGCCCCTCACTGGGGGATTCTGGGTAGGTGCTCTACCACTGAGCCACGTCCCTACCTAGTATTCTTTTTTCACAAATGAGGAAACTGAGACAGTAGCTGGTGGTGGGGTCTCCGTCTGAATCTAGTTGTCTCTCGCTATTTCACCATGCTGGGACAGCCTGTGACCTTCCCCATGCAATGTGTACAGCCCAAGAGGGAGGCTAAGGTAGGGGGCTGGGGCTGGAGCTGGGGGAGGTCTCTGTCCTTTGCCCTTAAGTCAAAGTCAGCATACAGGGTGGCTGTGGGCTGTTTGCCTGCAATGTTTGCTCATCCTGGGGACAGGGACAGACTGAAGGTCGTTTAGGGTGGACATCAGGGACAACTGAAAAACAAGTGTTCCAGGGAGGGAGCTGGGGGGGGGGAGAAGAAGGATCAGTCAGGAGACTGGGACGGGTTGGGGATCCTGTCACCCTGGCAGATGTCTGAGGTTTTGGGAGAGTCCCTGAGATCTGAACTGGCTAAGTCATCAAGAGCGCCAGGGGAATTAACGCTAACTCTCCTTTGTCTTTTTGTTTTTGAGACAGTTACATTGTAGCCAGGCTGGTCTCCAGCTCCTGGTGATCCTCAGTCAACCTCCCAGGTGTCTAATCTCCTCTTTCCTCTCCCAGTGATCTTGTTGGGATTGAGAGTCCCTACTCATGCTGCTCACCCCCCAATCCCCCAACCCCCAAAACCCCCTAACATCCTCCCTCTGCCACCGCCCATCTTCCACCCGTCTGCTCACTTCTCCAGATGGATGCTTGGGGCTCTGGCAAGGAAATTTGGAGTGAAAGAGAGGCTGAGGATGTGTTGCTCAATGGGTAGAGCCCTTCACCACACACATACACATGGTGTCCGGAGTTCTGTCTCTAGCATTGCATAGGCATGGTGACAGAAGTCTGTAACTCAGGATTTGGTTGGTGGAGGGAGGAAGATGCATGGTTTACCATCTTCCAAGTTTGAGGCTGGCCTAGGCTACATGAAACTGTATCAAAAAAATAAATATTAAAAAAAATCTTTTAGAAATTATGTAGTGGAGTGGTGGTGGCACACACCTTTAATCCCAGCACTCAGGAGGCAGAGGTGAGCAAATCTCTTTGAGTTCAAGGCCAGCCTGGTCTACAGAGTGAGTTTCGGGACAGCCAGGACTACATGGAGAAACCCTATCTCAAAAAAACTAAAAACTAATGCTAAAACTAAAAAATAAACGTAATTAGTTATGCATATATGCTGTGAGGGTGTTGTACATATGTGTCCCTGTGGAAGCTGGAGTTGTAGATAGTTGGGATCTGCCCCGTATGGATGCTTGGAACTGACGTCAGGACATGCCCTTAACCACTGAGCCATCTCTCCAGCCCACCTGATAAAGGCACTTGCCGCCAAGACCCACGACCTGAGCTCAATCCCCAGATCCTAGAGAAGCAACTCAGGCAAGTTGTCCTTTGACCTCAACACATTCTTTGAGGAGCACGCACACTCGCACAGTCACACACACACACAATAAAGTAAGTTAGGTGGGTGTCCCCGCCCTTGTGATTCGTCAGCTGATACAATCTACAAGGGAAAAGGGAGTAGAAGATGTCGAGTGGGGTAGGGGGATGAGGTGGGGAGGGTTCAGAAGCCCTGTGAGAAGATAAGGTGAAAGACCACAGCAGACATGCTGTCAGCAGACAGAACAACTTTACATGATTGAAGGCTTACAATTTTGGGGGACTGAGAGCAGGGACACCCAGGTTGGGCAGAGGGCTTGGGGCTTAGGATTCTGAAATGCCTCATTGGCATGGGGAAGCATTTTAGGAATCTCAGCTGCTGACTCAACAGGTTTTGTCAGGAAAAAGGAAATTAATCCTCTAATGTCACTGAGGTCGTGTGAAATTCTTCAGGTAGAGGCAAGTGTGGGGGCTTAGAATTCCCCAGACAAGGTCAGAGCAGGAGAAGGCTGGCTAACGAAGAGTGTCTCCCATATGGCACTGAGCCCACAGGCTGTCCTGTCATAGTGGCCTTCAACCTTAATTAGCAGAGTTTCTTTTTTTTTTTTAAAGTATGTTCAAACAGTTAGAGGTGGCGGCACACACCTTTAATCCCAGCACTTGGGGTGGGAGAATCAGGGGGATCGCTGTGAGTTCAAGACCAGACTGGTTTATGTAGGAAATATAGAGCAAGACCCAGCCTCAAAAGTGAGAAAAGAAATGAGGTAGGAAAGAATTCCTCAGTGAGGGCCTGGTGGTGTGGCTCAGTGGTAGAGCCCCTGCCTAGAATCCCCCAGTGAGGGGCTGGGGGGCATGGCTCAGTGGTTAGAACCCCTGCCTAGAATCCCCCAGTGAGGGGCTGGGGCATGGCTCAGTGGTAGAGCCCTGCCTAGAATCCCCCAATGAGGGGCTGGGGGTGTGGCTCAGTGGTAGAGCCCCTGCCTAGAATCCCCTAGGGAGGGGCTGGGGGCGTGGCTCAGTGGTAGAGCCCCTGCATAGAATCCCCCAGTGAGGGGCTGGGGGCGTGGCTCAGTGGTAGAGCCCCTGCCTAGAATCCCCTAGGGAGGGGCTGGGGGCGTGGCTCAGTGGTAGAGCCCCTGCCTAGAATCCCCCAGTGAGGGGCTGGGGGCGTGGCTCAGTGGTAGAGTAACCCAGGGCACAGGTCAGGCCC
The DNA here is from genome assembly GCF_011064425.1 of Rattus rattus. Classification (NCBI taxonomy): domain Eukaryota; kingdom Metazoa; phylum Chordata; class Mammalia; order Rodentia; family Muridae; genus Rattus; species Rattus rattus. The sequence goes on along the minus strand of NC_046155.1, from coordinate 170,928,578 downwards.
TGGGTTTTGTGGGAATGCAGTGTGCTAAGGCAGGCCTAATGCCAGGCAGTGGTGGCACACTCCTTTCATCCTAGTACTCAGGAGGCAGAGGTAGATGGTATAGGCCAGCCTGGTTTACAGAAGTTCTAGGGCAGCCAGGTCCTGCCTTAATAACTAAACAATAATGAAAAGAAAAGACAATTAGGCCCAGCATGGTGGCACATACCAAGAGTCACAAAACTCTGGAGGCTGAGAAGACTGAGGCAGGATGCTCTGGTGTGAGGCTTACCTGGTCTGTAAAGCCATCCAGAGCCAATTATTGAAACCCCTTCTCAAAAAACCAAAGCAAACAAAACAAGGCACCCCAAAGCCAAAACATCTGATGTTCTTAAATTAAGCAATCATTGCTTTGAACAAATGTTGTTCAACACTGGCACTGCGGTCCGCTGAAATGAATGTAGAGCCTCCGGTGACAACAGTCTTGGCCCTGTTATCTGGGGCCTCATGGTGACAGTTCCAAGAAGGTGAGTAGGGAGAGTTGGCAAAGCTGCAATGGAGAAGCTAGCCTGGGAGGATTTCCTGGAGAAGGGGCCATGGGTACTAAGCTCTATACTATAGGTGAGTACTATCTTTCTGGTTCCCTCCTATGCCCGTCCTGTCCATCCTGTGTCCTCAATGCTTTCAGGACGTTAATAGGCTTCTCAAGAAGATTCTTCGGGGGGCTGGGGATTTAGCTCAGTGGTAGAGCGCTTACCTAGGAAGCACAAGGCCCTGGGTTGGGTCCCCAGATCCGAAAAAAAAAAAAAAAAAAAAAAAAGATTCTTGGAGAGCCATAGCGTGGAACGATACAGACAGGCGTGGGGAGCGGGAGAGATGGCTGAGCCCTTGAGAGCACTGGCTGCTCTTCCGGAGGACCCGGGTTCCATTCCCAGCACCCACTCGGCAGCTCACAACTTTCTCCAGTTTCAGAAGGTTCTCTCCTGGCTTCTGTGCGCACTGTGGTATATGCAAAGCACCCACACACATAAAATGCATAAACAAACGGCAGAGGGACCCAGTCTCCACCTTCTCCCTCAGCTCCCACCCGAGTCAAAGCACTTCAGGAAGCATTTGTTCTCTACAAGTTTTTTATTGGTATTTGAAGAGGGACCTGACCCGTCACGTGGCCCTCTTTGCTGCTGCGAGGTGGCTCGCCAGGCACTCAGGCAAATGTGGTTTTTAATTTCTCCTTCATTTTGTTGAGCGTCTCTGAAAACCAGTTCCTTTGGAGAGAGATGGGGGCAGGGTCAGTGCTTACTGTACCCTCCAAGGGACCCAGAGCTGTGCTTCCCACCCCCTTCCTGTTCCTCCCTCCGTCCCTCTCCCTCCCTCTGTCTCTCCCTCTCTCTTTTAAAGGTTTATTTTTATGAGTACACTGTAGCTGACGTCAGAAACATCGGATCCCATCACAGATGGTTGTGAGCCACCATGTGGTTGCTGGGAACTGAACTCAGGACCTCTAGAAGAGCAGTCAGTGCTCTTAATCACTGAGCCATCTCTCCAGCCCTTGTTCCTTTCTTTATCTCCCTTCATACTGTCTGTGGGATGAAAACCTCTGGTAAGTTCCCTCACACAGACCAGAGAATTTGTGTGTGGGGTTTTAGAGACAGGGTCTCATATAGCTCAGGCTAGCCTTAACCTTGATATGTAGCTAAGGATGATGACCGATGATGACCTTGAACTTCCAATCCTCCTGTCTGCATCCCTCAAATGCTGGTGTTGGGGACCAAACTGTAGGGTTTGGAGCACTCAAGGCAAGCGCTCTACCCACTGAGTGACATCCCCAGCCCAGATGGGGCACTGTGAAACAAAAACTCAAAGAACTTCATCTTGACCTGGCTTCCAAAGCCAGCCACTATGGGGAGGTAGCTAGCAGGTGACTATAGAGGATGAAGGACAACCTCAGGTCTTCCTCAGCTATGTCCCTGATCCACGCTCCTAGCATAGCCAGCCAGCTGGCCAGCTTACCCCAGGGTCCATCTGTCTGTCCTAGCTGAAGCCAGGGTTCTCTCTGTCCTCCCCATCAGTGGGGTTAAAAGCATGCAGCACCATACTTCTCTCACGATTTTGTTTTGTTTTGACACAGGGTTTCTCTGCATAGCCCTGGCTACCTCTAACTAACTCTGTATCCTTGAACTCAGAGATCCGCCTGCCTCTGCCTCCGGGGTGCTGGGTTAAAGGCATGCACCACACTGGCTGGCACTTATACATTCCCTTGAAGTCTTGTTTTGTTCCTGTATCTGTGCTCTGGTGCCTGCAGGTCCAGGAGAGGGGACTGGAGTCCTCGGAGCTGGAGTTACAGGCCACAGTGAGCTGTGCTGACATAGGTGAGTGTGGGGGAGACACAGAACCCTGGTCCTCTGCAAGAGCAGCACGTGCTCTCTTAACTGAACCCTGTGACTAACTTTAAGATGTAGATTCTGGGTATCAACTTCAGATCCTCACAGGCATTTTAGGCACTGAATGATCTTTGCTCTTTCCTCAGTCTCCCTCCTCCTTCCCCTCCTCCTCCTCCTACTTTTTTTTTTAAGTTTTTTTTTTTTAAAGCTTGTTTGTTTTTCTTTCTTGCTGAGATTAAAAACATGTGCAGCTGCACCTCAGAAGCCTTGCCATCTCCTGCTTCCCACCCTCTCCTTCTCTCGCCTGTGCTTGCCCAAGCTGTCTCCACTCATTCTGGCCTGTCCTTGGCCTGAGTTCTAAGCCCTTGTCTAGAAGGCCATTCTCTCTTATCTACAGATCTTCCCGCCTCAGGGCCTTTGCACTTCCTGGCCAAGTTTAAGTCTGGCTGGATATTCGTAATCAGAATCAGACCTTTAACTTGTCTACTTGCCAAATTGGCTAACCAACCTGTTTACAACATACCAAGCGCCTCTTGGGGTGTCTGTCTTCACCTCCTGCTTTTTCGTTTGTTTTTTTGTTTTCCTCATTTTTAGTCAGAGGCTTGCCCTGTAGCCCAGGCTAGTCTCAAACTCCTGATTCTTTTCCTTAGCCTCCCAATTTGCCGGGGCCTTTTTTGTTTGTTTGTTTGTTTGAGACAGGGCTTCTCTGTATAGCCCTGGCTATCCTAAACCTAGCTCTGTAGACCAGGCTGGCCTCAAACTCAAGAGATCTGCCTGCCTCTGCCTTTCGAGTGCTGGGATTAAAGGTGTGCAACACCACAGCCTGGCTGCTGGGATCTTAGCCAGCCCTAATCTCTCTTTGGCCAGTCTAAACTGCAGAGCTGCGGCCTGCACAACTCTGGCTGTGACCCTGCCCCAACTCTCCTACATTCTTTCTCTGTCCCAGGGGATCAAAGTCATGTCCTGTCTCAAGAGTACACAGGGAAGGGACAAGGTCTATCCTAACCAGTCACTACAATCATCTCTAACAGACAGACAACTAGGTGTTACTAGGCGTCAATCACTCTGGTGCTGTTTCCACATTGTGTCAGTGTTGGGACGGGACACACACACACACACACACACACACACACACACACACACACACACACAGAAAGAAAGAGAACATCCGCCCGTGCCCTGAAAGGTCCTAACCGAGTCTTGGTCATAATTTCCTTCTGTTTGATATGCTCAATGGCTGCCCGGGCCTTATCTTCCAAAGTGTTCCCAAACTCTTTCAGTTTATCCGGTAAGCTCTCCATTGCGCTGGAAAAGTCAGGGGCCGCCTGGGCGGGGGCTGGGCCTGCAGCGAGATGGTTGTAAGCAAACCCGTTAGCATGGGGGAGAGTATTGGAGACTTATTTTTACTGCACTGCCCACCTCCTTGTTTTTATGCGCTGCCCCTTCTAGGAAGATTAGCCAATCCCAAAGGGTCACTGGTTACTAAGGTCTTTTCTGGACAGACTTGCCTCCTGCAGCACCCACCTTGATAGAAAAATAAGGCACCTGGTCAGTGGGTTGGGGGACGATTGGAGGGCGGTAGTGGAATGGTGACATAGAAAGGGACCTCAGAGCTCTCCCTCAAGAGTCCTCTAAGCCTGGGCCATAGGCCCAAGACCAACTTCAGACTTCCAAGCCTCTTACCTTCCAAAGCCATGGCCACGACCATGATCAGGACAGGAAGTGCGATGAAGAGCCTCATCCTGGCTGGAGGGGCACCCTGGAGGCAGATGCGCGAGGATAGGGGGCATCACTAGTATCCACCACCTCCCACCACCATGATCCCACCACCCCAATCCCTTATCTGTGGGAAGTGGGGAACACTTTCCCAGGCACTAACCTGGATCTAAGGTTCTCTCAGGAGGCCCGCAGGGGTGGGAGGATCCTGCACAGAGGTTTAACCGGTTGGGGAGGGGGCGGAGCAGGCTGATCGCCCTCCCCTTGAGCCTCCCCCTTGTCTCTGTGCCCACCTCCTTTTTTACTTTTTTTTTTTTTGTTCTTTTTTTTCGGAGCTGGGGACCAACCCAGGGCCTTGCGCCTAGGCAAGCACTCTACCACTGAGCTAAATCCCCAACCCCTCCTTTTTTTACTTTTTTATTAACAGAATTTTGGCTGGCCTGGAATTTGTGATCCTCCTGCCTCTGCCTCTCTAGTGAGTGCTGGGATTACAGGCACCAACACAACCGACCCATCCTGTTCTGCCATACTGGTGGATACTGGGAGCCAGATCCCGGTCCAAGCATTTTTTTAGGCCTAAGGCTCCTCACTGGTCAGCACCCTCACTTCCAAATCTCACTGATCTTCACCCAGCCTTGGCTGCTCTACCTACTCACACTCTCTCTGAGGTTGTTCCACCTTGGTGGGATGTGTGTCTTACAAACAACTCCCCCCAAACCCCCAAATCTTACCCTAGCTCACACTGCACCCTCAGGTTAGCTCTTCTCTACCCTGTCCTTGTCCAGAAGCCTCAGCTCACACTCTCTGTCCTGGATGCTGGGCTCTGGTTTCCTTCACCTGGAAACCCTCAGACCTCTTTTGATGCTCTCTGGGGTCTTTGACAACCGTCATCTCCCTTCTTTACAAGTTGCCTCTTTAGCTAGTCAAAACTGCAGAGCCTCTCAGCTTGCAAAGCTCCACAGTGCCCCCGAACCAGCACAACCCTCACTCCCCTCCCCAACACTATTAGCTCTTGTTGGGCCTCCTAGGCCCCTCCAGATCTGAAGCCTGCTTCCCCGCCCCCTCCCTCCACCACATCCTTTCTCTCAGGCTAGAGTCCAAGGCCCTTCCCTCCCTCCAGAGCTGTCAATGACCGCCAGTGACCCCCTGGCAGCTGGTGGCTAAGAGGCCCAGACTCTAGGTTGGCTGGCCTGGTGCCCCTGCAACCCACGTGTCAGCTGGGGGTGGGAGGATGGGGGCACAACAGGGGGATGGTTGTGAAAGGGGTAGAACAGATTCGACCCTGGCCGGGTTGCAACATCTCTGGGGCCAGCTCACAGCTTCCAGTCCCTGTGGGCGCCAGGCCTGACCCTCTTGCTTCTTGAAAGGAGTCCTGCTCAATCCTCAAGCACCCATCTGAATAATGTAACAGATGTCCCCCTTACTCTGCCCGGTGCTTCCTATGTCCTTTCTCTTAGTAACGAGAGCTTCCTGTACCACAGGTAGGGTAATAGGAGCACAGCTAAGGTCATTAAATTACTAGTCGTTCAACTCTGATTTTTTTTTTCTTCTTGTTTTGTCAAGATAGGGTTTCTCTGTGTAGCCCTGGCTCTCCTGTCTGTCAGGCTGGCCTTGAACTTAAAGGTCTGCCTGCTGGGATTAAATGTATGAGCCACTTACCACCGGGCTCCCCCATGACTCTCTGATTTTCAGTAGGATCAGCCCAGTACTCCATGGCTCCCTCCACAATCCTGGTTCTCTAATGTCTTTCTGGGGTCCTTGTCCCACCTCTAGGTCTGCCTATAGGGAGGTGGGGCTGCTCCATTGTTTAGAAGTAAGGTTCTGCTCTTGGCTGTACATCTCTGTATCCCACTATCACTTGTTAGGTAGAGTTAGGAAGACCAGGGATAGTCTTGGTTAGAGAGTGAGTTAGAGGCCAGCATGGGCTCCCATGAGATCTGGATTAAAAACCACCACCAACAAAGGGTTGAGGAGGATGTGGCTCCGATGGTTGTTTACTTGCCTAGCATGCAGGAATTCCTGGGTGCTATCCGTCCGGCACCACCTAAAACTGGGCGTTAGGATCACCCATTGTCTACCCAGCCCGGAGGACTCCGGAGACCGGGAGACCACAAGTTCAAGGTCACCTTGGTTCTACAGGAAGTTGGCAAGAGAGTAGCTCCCGGTCCTGGAGGCCTTATTTCAAACCAATAAAAACAAAATCTCTTCTGTAGAATTCAGAAGTTGAGCTCTCAGCTAGGCCTGGTGGCAGGAGCCTGTAATACCAGCCATTGGGGATGGGTTCAGAGTTCAAGGCCAGCGTGGTTCAAATACCATCACAATAATTCAGGTCTTCAGAGGGAGACATGCCTCTGTACTCTCCCCTCATCTTGATATTTGAGGGTAATGAGGCTCTGGGGGTGTGTTCCTGGCCCTTGGGCATGAAGTGTGGCTGTGTCCGGCCCTGCCACTCAGCCCACTGACCCATCTTCTCACTGGCCTGATGAATCATCTGTGGGAGTGGTGCCTGCCTCCAGATAATGCTGAATTTGGTGCCAGGAAAAGCTGCAGGCTCAGGGTGTGCCAGAGGCAGTTGAATTCTGAAGCCTTGGCCTAACCCAAGACACGGGCTCAAGCCCTAGCCTGCCCAGGTTGGTGGGAGCCCTGCTGGGTCCCTGAGAACTGAGGGGGTGTGAGGGGAAGCCAGCCAGGGGCTCTCCAGCTCCTGCCACGACCCCTTTGAGTGCCAGGATATGGGAAGAATGGGTTTGTGTTCCCAGCCTGAACTCACTCCCCATACACTTGCTGGGAAAGTCAAAAGGCAGGCAGGGGAGAAAATGTGGGGCTGACTCCCTATGACCTAGAGGGAGTAAAGACCCAGCAAGCTAACTTCAGAGTAAATGAGAAAGGCTGAGGCTCCAAGCGCCACCGCATAGAAAGGGCCAAGCAAAGGCCCAGAGCGAAAGAAACCGCAGGAGAGTGAGATAACAGAAGATCAGGAAAACAGGAAGCCCCAAAGGGAAGCCTAGAAGAGACAAAGCAAGGAGAGTGTACCAGATAAGACTAGAGCCGAGGAGGAATAAGACAAAGAGAAAAGTAAACACCGCCCGGCGACTCTGGTCTCTTACATGTTGATTCATGGCATAGCTGAGGAGCGGGTGTTTAAGTTGGGAAAGATAGCCCAACAGACAGACATAAAGTGGTACACACCTTTCTCAGTTCCTACGGAGATTGAAGACAAAGATTCAAAGATTCAACTAGGCTGGAGTGAATGCAAGGAGGAATCAGTTAAGATGCTATTTCAGACTAAAAAGCGTGGATATACCTAAACAAAAGAGCCCCTGCCTAGAATCGCACCCCCCCCCCGCCCCAAGGCTGTGGGCGTAGCTCAGTGGGGCTGGGGGCGTGGCTCATGGTAGAATTCCCCATTGAGGGGTTGGAGGTGTGGCTCAGTGGTAGATACAATCCCCAAGTGATGGGTGCGGGCGTGGCTCGGTGATAGAACCCCTACTAGAATCCCCCGAGTGAGGATCTAGAGGCGTGGTTCAGTGGTAAAGCCCCTCCCTAGAATCCCCCCAGTGAAGGACTGGGGGCGTGGCTCAGTGGAAGGTAGAACTGCCCGGTGAAGGGTTGCGGGCGGGGCTCAGAGGTCACTTGTCCTTTGGCGTTGCTAGCTCTTAGGTTTAATCTCTATTACTGCAAAACCAAAGCAGAGCAGACCAAACTAGACTTGAAATAAAGCACATGACCTCCTTCTACAGACAAGGCCACGGAATGTGTGCTATGTCAGGCAGAAACGATAAACTGAGGCTGAAGCTGTGTGGAATCACTCACAGAGACTCAGCACGTGCTTGGAGAATCTTTATTAAGCAAGGGCCACCAGAGGGCCAGAGTGGTGCTTGGGACAGGGCCGCCTGGCTGGTCATGGATGTTGCGGCAGGGCGTAGGTGAGGGATGATCATTGATTCTCCAGGGGCACTGTGGTGGAGGCAATGGAGTTGGTAGCCACAGAGGCCTGTATCTTCTCCATTAGGTTTGCCCACTGGCGCTGCATGTCTTCCACTAGCGGCTCGAACCAGCCCTTGAGGCGGGCCTGGAAGACCTCGGCCTGCAGGCGTATCTGCTGGGTCTGCTCCTCCATCTTGGAGCGCACATCTTCCATCTGGTCACGCACCTCCTCTAGGCGGTCACGGGCCTGGTTGCCCACTTCCTCCAGCCGCCCTCGGATGCGGTCACTCAAAGCCTGGGCGCGATCGCGCAGGGGCTGGGCGGCGCCAGAGCCTAGGTTGGCTGTGCGCTGACGACCCTGCTCCACCAGTGGCCCCAGGCGCTCACGGATAGCACTCACACCGCGCTCGGCGCCCTCCTGTGCCCCGGCCTTGTACACCGCCAGGCGCTTCTGCAGATCATCCGCATCCCGCATCAGGCGCTTGCGCATCTTGCGCAGGTGTGTGGAGAGGCGCGACCGCAGCTCCTCTGTGCTCTGGCCCAGCATGGTGTTTACCTCGTTGCGGTACTGCCCGAGTCGGCTGCGTAGATCCTCCATGTCAGCTCCCAGACGGGCCTGTGCCGCCTGCACCTCTTTAGCCAGCCTGGCCCGTGTCTCCTCCGCCACTGGGCCCAGCTGTTCCTCCAGCTCCTTTTTGTATGCCTTTACTTCCGTCATAGTGTCCTCCATCAGTACCCTGCAGGCCCAGAGGAAACACAAGAGGGAGATGAAGGCAGAGACAAAAAGGTCAGAATTAGGGTGGGAGGAAACCACAGAGCGAGGTGCGGTGGTACTCGCTTGTATTCCCCGAAGTTGAGAAGCTGAGGAAGGAGAATTACAGAGCCTTCGAAGCCAGCTTAAGTTAGACTGGGATCCTGTCTCAAAAAGCCAAAAGCCATTCGACCAAGAACATAAATGAATGCCTGTTTATCCCAGTATCCAGAAGGCTAAAGAAAGCAGAAGTATTGAGAGTTCAAGGCCAACCTGGCCCACACACTCATGGAGAAAGGAAACAAGAAGTAGGTAGGTGCCCAGATAGGAGGAGCCCCTGGATCTGGATACTCAGCAGGTGCGGAGGGTGAAGCGCTGAGCACTCACGTCAGTTCCTGTGTGACTTGGGAGCTCTGCAGCTCTTCCTGGACCTGGTCAGAAAGCGTCTGCACCCAGCGCAGGTAATCCCAGAAGCGGTTCAGGGCCTGCTCCCAGGGTTGGTTGCTTTGCCCTGGGAGCTGATCTGTCACCTCCAGCTCTCCCTCGGCCAGGCATCCTGTGTAGAGTAGTAAGTTTAAGGCTGGGTCAGGACCTACAGTGCTCTTGGATCTCTTTGAAGCAACAGTGCGTCTGGAAGCCAGCCGTGGAGTCTGTTTAGATACTACAAGCATACACTGCTGGGTATCCTATGTACAACAGAGCTGAGACTAGGCTGGTATGGGGTTAGAAAATGTATACCTCCCCTTTAAAAGCAACTAAGAAATTACACACTTCAACTTTTTAATTGTGTGTCTGTGTGTGTACCCTTAGAGGTCAGAGGACAACTAGAGAGAATCCGCTCTCTCCTTCCACCAGGTTGGGCTCCGAGAGAAGTCTTCGAGCTTTATGACAAGCACCTTTACCCTCTGAGCATCAATCCTCCCATATTATGGATAGGGAAAGGCCTGCATGTAAAACAGCTGCTCAGGGCTATTGAATCTCAGAGGTCTCAGAACTGCCCCAGCCCCAACCTGCCAGCAGGGAAAGCCACCCCTTGCCCCATACCTGTCAGCAATGGGACCAACAGCAGGGCCCACAGAGCCTTCATCTTCCCAGTTGTGATTGGCCAGTCTGCGGAAGGAAAAGCTGTCTTTGAACACCAGTGGGTAGGGGTGGAGAAACTCGGGCCACCCTAAGAGCCCCCGCCTTAATTCCCTTCTCAGGTCTGTGAGTCATCACAAACATCTCCAAAATAGAGCATCTGCTCTTCCCAAAGGTCTATTTACCTCCCCGTCCCGTGTTCTCTATCTCAGCACCCCGGGGTGGATCCGCTGCCAAAAATCCCAGCTCCCAGTCCTAGGGTTCAAATTCCACAAAGCAGTGGGACAGCGGGTGGTCCAACTTACATTCCTTTCTACCTTCCCTGCTAAGCCGCGCTCTCCGTTTAGTACTAATGTAAGTTTTTAATCGTCCTCCATCCCTGCGAAGTGGTACCCTCCCGCGAACTTCGGACGCTCGGGCATGAGGATCTTCACTTTGAAACTGGCCCAGGGTAATTTTGGGGACTGTGATGGAAATCAGTAGGTATTTATATAAACGCAACCTAAGGCTCATCGCGGGTCCTTTCGCTAAAGATTGATAGTACCTTCTAGTTGAGCCCGTATGCCGTGCACCGACAGTCCCATACTCCTGGAGATGACCCCTCCATCTCCTCCATCTGTTCTGACTCCGGCAAAGGCTAGTTACCTCACGATCTTAGTTTGTCTCCCCGCCACCCTAAGTCTTCTATCGGGCTTCCTGCTTTTCCAATAATTGTGTCTGTTTCCTGGACTCCAGCGGATTTCAAGGTCCCCTGCCCACGTCTTACCAAGCCCCCTGGGTGAATCGCCAGCCCAAGCTTGTCTTACCAGCTTCTTCCGAAACAAGTCCTTAGCCTCCGGGGTCTGAGCAGGGGACCGGATCCCAGACCTGTCCAATTATAGGACTCCCCCTGCCCCGCCCCCTCCTCAGGGCTAGGGCGGGCTGGGCCAACCCCCTGTCACGAGGCGGGTTGTTCTCCCCCCCTTCACAGCAGGGCAGAGGAAAGAGGTGGAGTTTTGATGCCTTGTGACACCCCCCCCCCCAAAGGGAGCTGACTCCTCATTGAATAATGCAGGCCTTGGTGCTGGGGCACTGAGTACTGCTTCTCCCCTTTCCCGTGGGTCTGGTGCATTCGTTGTACGGAAAAGAGCTGGAGGCTTAAATGGAAATAGGTGGGGGACTCTATCTGTTAAGAGGCTCAGCTTCTGGGGTGAAAACTGAGTTATAGCCCTGGCCCCTCTTTGTTGATTCCTCTGCCACAGGTGAACTCTCCCCATACCGGGCTGGGGCCATGCTCCTTTCCTTCGGGAGTTGTTCAGTGGTAGCTCCCAATGGATTTGAAGCCATACACTGTCAAGCCCTGGGAACCCAAGTGTTGATGCTACTGTCCTGTTTCTGGCGGTTTCGGGATGTATAATCTTGGGAGGGGGAGCTATCCCCACCCCCACTGAGCACAACTTTCAAGTTGTTTTGAGATTGGATCCTCGGGCTGCCCTTAAAGTCACAAAGGTCCTTTTGCCTCTGCTGTGGCATGCTGGAGTTGCAGGTGTACACCTCGGCACATGCATTTGCCTTTTCCAAGCACTTTTCCTTTTCTTCATGAAAGAAGTGTAGGGGCTGGAGAGATGGCTCAGAGGTTAAGAGCACTGACTGCATTTCCACAGGACCCAGATTTAAATCACAGCATTCACAACTCAACACCCAGATTTGACAGCCCTACATGGACATACATGCCGGCAAAACACCCAACACACTTAAGAGACAAGCCAGAAGAACAGCTATTTATGGGGACATGTGCCTCTAGTCCTAGTCACTTGCAGAGCTGAGGCAGGAGGATCCCCTGAGCTCAGGTAATAGAACAGAGCCCAGGCTAGCACATGGCAAAGCTGCTGTTACCGGGCTGTCAGGGCCAAGGGCTCACACACCACTAGGATGCTTGCTGAAGTGCCGCCTGCACAGGGGTTCCCATTCCCAGCTGTTGCTCAGAGGGTGGCAGTAGGAGAAGCCTCCTAACAAGGCTTGGCAGCAGACATGGCAACACATGACTCCGCAGGATGGGAAGAGGTGGAACACCTGGTTCCAAGGGTACAGGGTGCCGGGCCCAGGCCTGTTAGTTTTGGCTTAAAACACTGACAAGGAGTGGGTGTGGTGAGATGATTTTCATGGGTTACTAAGGGCCAGCTTCCATCTCCAGATGACAGTAAGAAGGGTTTCAGTGTTGCTGTCTAGAGGGTCATTGACCAGTTCATCTTGAGTCTTTTCCTCCAGTGGGGTGCCAGGAGGAGCAGTGGTGCCATGCAGGGCCCAATTTGAGGTTGTGACCACACACACATCAGAGCTGGGGCTGGAATGCAGCTCCACGGAAAAGCACTTTAGTGACCCAGCACCTGCCTGATATGTGAGGGCTGGAGTTATATCTTCAACAAAATTAAAAGAACAAACCAAAGGGAAAAAAAATCCCAAAAAACTTCACGTTTCCTGTTTTAGTCTGGGAAGGTCCTAGGGCCCCTTCCTCTCCCTTCAGTTACTTTCTTTATTGTGCTGAACTTCCAGGAACTTGGTTTCTTCCTGAAGTTTCTGAGACCTCTGACCTTCCCACTGGGAGAAAGTCAGCACATGCTTCCACCTCAGCCCTTTTTGGGACAGGGAGGCTCCTGAGCCCCATCTCCCTGCCCCCACCCTGTTTGCAGAGACAAAGTCCTCCGCCAGCTCTCGGGGGCCAGGCTGCACAGGGGGAGTGACCTGGAGCCACCCTCCCGGTGAGGTCAAGCCTATGATCTTCCCGCCGCCAGCGTAAGTCCCCAAGAGCAAAGGGTGTGACTGCGCCTGGCCAAGCTTTCTCTAAATTGCTTGCCGCTGCTGTGCTCTCCGACCCCTCGGCGCCGCCTGCTGGCAACCATGTCAACAACTGGAGAAAACCGAGGCCTCCCAGATCCTATTTTTTTTCCGTGTGTATTTTTTGTTTTTTAAGTTTTTTTTTTCTGTAAAATGTCCCGGTTTTCCATAACTTATAAACATGATTTCTATGGAGGGGTGGAGGGGAAAGTGACAGGCGGCCCAGCGCTCCTCTGCTGCCCTCAGGAGGACGGGGACATCAAGTCTTTCCTCCCTGAGCCTGTACAGCCGCCTCTGTGCCCCTGCCTGGGCGCTCACAATCGAATGCCCTTCAGATCCCAGAACTCCCTCGGGGACCCCAGGCCTCCAGACACTGTCCCCTGGCGCTGGGATCCTCGGGCATGGGGTAGGTCCCCTCCTTCCCACTGCCCCAACCCCAAGAGAGAGGGAGGAGGGGAGGGCAGCTGGCCCAGCAGTGGTCTGCAGAGGAAGGCCAGGAGGACTCAGCCGATGGTGAGGCCAAAGCCACACAGGAACTTATTCTTGCGGTGGTTCAGGAAGGCGCAGAGCGACAGTGTCAGGGGCAAGGGCGGAAGCTTCTTCTCCAGCGTGGCACCCACGATCCAGTTACTGTTCACAGAGCCTGTGGGTCAAGAATGGGGCAGAGACTGGGTGGCTCGATGTGCCTGGTCACCCACCTCTATGGCAGCCACAACAGACCCATAAAGTATACATCCTGGCACTTGTGAAGCGGCTACTTGGGCCTGTTACTCTCCAGCTCGGGGGTCCCTGGGATGGTGGCTTCCATGAACACACAGGACTAGTGTCGCTTGAGTTGGGCTCAAGCTTAGCTCTATCTCTAGGTAAGGGTTAAACAGGGTGCAGGCAGAAGGGCTGGACTCAGTTGGCCTGGCCCAACCACAGGGAAGGCTGCTGGGGTCACAACCAAGGCCACTCCACACCATCACAACAGCCCCTTAAGCCTCAGCACCACCGAGGTTTGACAAACCCAGGTCATTGCCCAGAATGAGGTTCTGAACCTGGCTGTCATTACGCACATGCCCCTGCAGTCTCAGTTCCCCAAGTTGTGCTGGCTATACAAGCTAGTCATGTTTCTCTGGGTAGCCCTGGTTGTCCTGGAACTCGATCTGAGGCCTCAGGCTGGCCTCAAACTCAAGAGATCCACCTGAGGAACCTCAATAGACATCTGTTAGATAGGGCAGCAGGCAAGCCTGTAGGTCATTTCTGGGTGATTGATACCCAGATTGTTTTCAGTGGGGCATCCTGGGCTAATGGTCTTGGGGATATAAAAGCAGGCTGAGGAAGCCACCAGGAGCAAGTCATCAAGCAGCACTCCTCAGTGTCCTGCTCCATCTTCTCAGTGATAGGCCTGTGCTCGGACAGCTGTAACCCAAAACAAACCCTTTCCTCCCCGAGCTGTTACCCCCACATGTCTCATCACAGCAACGGGAGAACCCTAAGTAAGGAGAGAGTGAATGGGAAGGCCCAGAAGAGGGCTTACGCATGGCTCCCAACATCCACTAGAGGTGCCAGGGTAGGAGCCATGACAAGCCTCCCAGAGTAATTTGGAGGTGTCCCACTCTCATTCCCCCAGCACACTTTCAACCTTCCTTTTACCCATGGCCTCTACCAGACAAAGCTGAGTCATATCTGGCCTGTTTCCCAGGAGGGAAACTGAGTCCTTCCTTACCTTTGAAGAGGAAGTTGGCCTTGGGCAGGTCCAGCTGATACCCAAAGGAGGCACTGGTGTCCTGCATCCTGGTGCTGGCCTCAAACTCCACACCCACCTGCAGCTGGGGGAGGGAAGGCCCCGCACAAACATGAGCTGCCTCCTGGGTACACCAACAGCCCCAGCAAACCCAGCCTGGGACTCACAGCTCAGAGCTCCCTCAGGCTCACCTGGTCACTGGCTTTGTGGTAATACGTCGCATGCATGCCTGCCTGACCCAGCGTTACTGTAGCCAACCAGTTGTTCACTAGGAGAGCAGAGATGGGTGAGGACTAGGTGTCAAGGGATGCGGGCATCTGGAAACCCGCTCTCTTCCCTCTCACCCTGAGATACAGGCCATAGCCCAAAGCCTCCTCCCTAAGTGCGCCCCAGGCTCACGTGTGTATTTCCCAGCTAGAGACATGACAGTGCCCTCTTCTCCAGGCCGCCGGTGGTAGACGAGCTCGCCACCTAGGGCCAGACACGGTGTGATGCTCTGGAGGTAGTGAGCCACGAGGATTCCTGTAGGAGGAGAGGGTGGTCAGACCCAGTCCTGGCCTTACCTCCCCAGCGGCTCCTGTCCCTTTACCTCACAACAGTTCATGCGGTTCTCCTGTGTCTCCTGGGCTATGACCCCCAAGAGGTAGCACATACTTGTCACCTCTTAGGGAGAACAGAAGCAACCACCCTTCAACAGAACATGGTGAAGCAGGCCCCTCCATATCATAAGCCCAGAGCTCTGAGCCACTCATGGTTCAACAGCAGTTGCCTGACCTGTATAAGCCTCCAAATTCTACCCCTAGAATGGGGAGCTAGAGGGGAGCAAAAAGAGAAGTCAAACCCAAAAGACGGGAATAGATGGGAAGCAAAGAGCGGAAGGGTTCCCGGGAGGACCCAAGGCCAGGAGGGCAGACGGGCCTGCTAAGGCAGTAGAGGGGGGGGGGTCCCTGGGAATGAATAAGCACACCTGGGATCCCATGACTTGGGAGAGACTAAATGCCAGGCCAGCCAGGGGCACAGTGAGACCATGTCTGGAAAAACTTTCCCGAGGCACATCTGACAGAATAGCGGGCAGGACTACATGTGGACCAGCTTAGGCAAGGAACTAAGTACTTCCTGCCCCCTGCAACATAAGTTCCCAGCCAGGGCCTGGGTGGGTGTGTTCTCAGGCTCCGGGGCCAGTGTGAGGGAACAGGGGACCATTAGTTTCAGAACAGGATCATCTGAATCCCAGAATACCTCTGATCACCAGTATCAATTCATCTAATTAAGAGGAAACTCCTTGGGTCACCAATGTACTGGTAAAGCCATTTTTCTACCCACAGCTTCCACAACTCGTACAGAGTATCTCATAGAAGCATAAACAGAGGAACCCAGTGCTTAATGAATATCTGGGCTCCTCACAATAGATTGTGGTGCCCTAAGGGTTGGCCCCAGCATAAAAACAGCCAACCACTATGGGACACCTGGTCAACCTGCTCCACCCAGCTTCTCCTAAGTGGGTTGACTGTGAAGGCTCTGAATTACAATGGTTCCTCTTAGGAGTTTGTGGAGCTTGTTCTGAGTCATCTCCCACTGTGTGGCCCAGGCCTGCCTTGACAGAGCCAGGTTAGAAGTACCACCAGAACCCACCCCCGATCTTACCATGGCTTAAAAATGTTTTTCTCTGGGTTTATGTGCAATGGCTGTTTTGTCTGCATTTATGTCTCTGTGACACCTGGTACCCACAGAGGCCACAAGAGGGCATCGAATTGTCTGGAACTGGAGTTCCAGGTAGTTATGAGCAGATACACAGGTACTTGAAATTCAGCATGGGTTTCCATCCCAACATGAGATAGAGGTGGGGCCAGCCGGCTCTACATGCTTTGCTCCAGGACTGCCAGAGCTGCACAGAGACCCCATTTTACTAAACAATAAAGGCAACTGCTCCGGAGCTCTGGCTAGCCTCAAAGTTGGGGTGATCCTTCTGCCTTGGCCTCCCAAGTGGTTGGGATTATTGGAGTGTGGCACTGTCTATTCAAGGCGGCACACCCAGCCCCGTCAGTAGTTGTGCAAGCATGTGCAGGTGCTTGTGCAAGCACACAGGTGTGCATAGGTCAAGGGACAACTTGTGGAGTTGGTTCCCTTCCATGTGTCCCAGGGAACGGAATCCAGGAAGTCCATCAGGCTTGGCAGCAAGTGCCTGACCTGCTCAGCCCTGCTGTGCGCCCGCCCACCTTGTTCTGCTGCTTGCTGTTGTTTTCGCTCTGTGCAATCCTAGGCGGCTCAGAACTTGCGAGATTCTTCTGCCTGTGTGAGCCGCCAAGCTCTGAGCCAAAAATCTCTCTAATCAAAGCTGATGTGGAGTCTGCTCACTAATGAGCCCAGGATGACCTTGGAGGTGAAACCCTCCTGGTTCCTACTCTTGGTGATGTGATTTGGGGTGTGTTCCTCTGCCCACTTTGGTTAGTTGCTAGGGACTTAATGGAGGGGTCTGTACTGTAGGCAAGACCTCAGGTCAGCAGCCAGGGCTTTATCATTGAGCCTCGCCCAGCCCTGTGTACAATGCCATAGCAGCTCTTACAGCTGGATTCTAACCTATGCCCCAGGTGCTTTTTATGCCCAGCCTTCTCTACCATGCTATCTCCACGGGTCCCCACTGCAGTTTAGAATACAGCAGCAGTTCCCAAACGAAGGCTTCTGCAATGTATGAGAACGTTTCAGATGGGAAAAACTTGGAAGGCCTGTCTACATATGCCCCATCCACCTGTCCAAGAACAGTCTGGCTAAAGTCAGGTCTGAAGACTGAAAGCCCAGAAATGTCAGCATTAATTTGTAGTGGACAGGCAGCCTATTGGTAGAAGAACCCCTGCCTAAAATCCCCCCAGTAACAGGCTGCGAGTTGGGGGTGTGTGGCTCAGTGGTACAGCCCCTGCCTAGAATCCCCCAGTGAGGGGTTGGAGCACAGTGGAGACATTGCCTAGCATGCATACTGAGACCGTGGCTGCCATCTTTAACATTGCAAATAGATAAAGGACCAACATGAAGCCTGGCACTTCAGAAGTGATCAACAAAATCATGTTCTTCAAGCAAATGGAAGAACCTGAGTGGCTCAAAGGGACTAGAATAATCCAAACTGAGAATGCAAGATTAGTAAGAGCTAAGGTAAGAGCAGGCCTCAGCCAGGCTGGGTTTTGGTGGAGGAAGGCAGGCCAAGGTCCCAGCAGGTCCCGGCCTGATCAAAGGGGACAGTTTTTTTTTTTTTTTTTTTTTTTTTTTTTTGGAGCTGGGGACCGAACCCAGGGCCTTGGCTTCCTAGGTAGCGCTCTACCGCTGAGCTAAATCCCCAGCCCGACAGTTTTAATTCTCTTTTCTGAGACGGGGTCTCTGTGTAGCCCTGGCTTTCCTAAAGGCCGGTGCTCTGCCTGCTTGGCTGACGTGGCATCTTGAATGACTACCGGTACCTATACAGATGTGCAGGTTGCCTCTGGAGGGCAGGCAGCTGTGTGTTCCAGCAGAGACCTTCCCATCCCTGCCGTGAACGGAGTACCTTTTTAAAAAACAAGCAAAACAACAACCAGAACCAAGGCCACCCTTCCTTTTTCCACTTCTTGGGTGAGGCACTGGCATTTTGGAGAAGCTGTCTGGCTTACTCCAGTAAGGATGTGGCCCTTTAGGAGCCATCACAGAGGTGCTGTCCTTCCTCTGCCTCCAGTGACACACAGTGATAAACAAAGTCAAAAAACAAAGCAGCCACCAGTGGCTGGGCAGTGGTGGTGCATGCCTTTAAGTCTGGCACTGGGGGGGGGGGGGGGGCAGAGATGGGGGAATCTCTGAATTTGAGGCCAGCCTAGTCTACAGAGTGAGTTTCAGGACAACCAGGGCTACACAGAGAAGCCCTGAATGGAAAAATCTCCACCCACCCACCCCGAGAGCATTCAGCCATTTGAACTTGCTTTATACGGGACTTATCCTAACAGTAAGCCATGCACTGCACGGATATTTGCTGTTGGAGGTAAAACACGTATTTGCCATAGTTGTACACTCTAATCTCACTCAGGAAAAAGACAGGCAGAACTCAGGTGAATTCTGGGCCAGTCCTCAAAAATAAAACAAGTGCCAGGCATGGTGGCACACCTTTAATCCCGGCACTCTGGAAGTGGATATTTTTTGAGTTTGAGGCCAACCTGGTCTACAGAGCAAGCTCTAGGACAGCCAGGACTACACAGTGAAATCCCATCTTGCAAAACAGAACAACAAAAAAAATTTATGGTATTGAGACCATAACCCAGAGTCTTGCAAGCACTCTATCCCTGACCACTCCGCGAGTACCTACCTCACTGGTGGATCTGGGCAAGCCCCACCCCAGTCTACATCTAACATCCCTGTGTGCTCGGAGCTCGTTATCTGGAGGTCCTTGCTGGGATGGTCACTCCCTAGAGGTGGATTCAGGTTTTCCTCCACCATCTTATTGTCAACGCTAAAAGACACCCTATGGGGCAGGCTCGGTGCACTTACATTCTACGGGCAGTTAAGACAGGTGGTCACACCAAGAAGGAGCAGAGGGCAGAAGTGCAGAGAAGGGCCAGGTGTCAAGACTCAGTGGCACTCATCTTGGTCTGTCTTATCTTTCTGTCTGCACATGGCTACCATGTGCCCTGTTCCATGACCGAAACCCAAGTCCAAGTACCATGGGCAGGTGTACTAAGAACAGTTCTATAACCTGTGCTTCGGACATGCCCGGCACTATAGGGCAAGAGTCCAACAAGCTTCACCAGTGTCACTAGGGTGCACATGGTTGAGCAGACAGCAGCAGTACAGGGCTGAACTGTCACCCAAGGATGGTTACTGCCAGATGGCATTGTATGGTCACGAGGATGGGATCCTGGAAGTTTACCACGGCACCACATGCCATCTCTACTTCTCACCACACTCCATCATTTTACCCCTGTCCCTGGGAACAGGCTTTCTCTGCCGATGTAACCAGGTGTGGGGGTCTGAATGAGCCCCCCCATAGTCTCAGGCACTGTAACACTTGCATCCCAGTTGGCAGTACTCTTTGGAGGCCTGGGCACAGCCTGCTTGAGGGAATGTGTTACTGGGGGCAGACTTGGAATTTCACAGCTAATGTCATTTCTAGTGGTCTCTCTCGCTTTGCTTCTCACTTCTCCTACGCCAGCTACTTGCTGTCATGTCCCACTGCCAGGACAAACTCATCCTTCTGGATCTTTCTCTAAACCCAAACAAATTCAATCCTTCCCAGTGTTGCACTGGGCACGGTGTCTGACCACACCAACTGAACCCTCACAGGGCAGGCTGGCCTTCCTTGCACAAGTCTTCCCGAGCGTTGGAATGACAGGTTTGTATCATCGAGCCCAGATTTCTTGGTTTATTTCAGAGACAGTCTCATTATGCAGACCAGGCTGGCCTTCAGCTCAAGATATCTGATGTCTCTGCCTCCCTAGTGCTGGGCCTAAGGCATGTTCCGCCAGGCCAGAACAATTGCCCAGTGGTTAGGAGCACTGGTGGCTCCTCCATTAGATCTAGGTATCACCAGCACCCACAAGGCGACTCTCCGCAGCCTGTAATTCCAGCCTCAAGGGAATGGACACACTGTGCTGGCCTAAAGGAAACGGGCACGCTTGGAGTGAGTGTGTGTGTGTGTGTGTGTGTGTGCATGTGCACACGCCCGCACACATATTGCAGGCAAACACACTCACCAAATAAAGTTAAAAAAAAGTAGGCACCCTTCCCCTAAAGGGATCCAACATCTATCTTTGACTCTCCCCAGTCCTGAGATTACAGATGTGGCTACACCAGCTTTGTGGTTTGCCTCTTATTTTATTCAACCTTGCCACCCCTCAGAGGCAAAAACATGCGCCTTGTGGGGACAGGGGATCTGGACCAAGGTTTCTTGAGTACCAGTGAGCCCCCCACCTCTTACCTGAACCCACCAAGACATCTGGGTTGCCCAGGGTGACAGCAGCCGTGAAGTCGGAGCCACGGTACTCGCCATCCACCTGCCAGTTCACGAACTTGGACTGCTGGGTCTGTGGGGGAGGGGCGGTGTGAGGACCACGGATGAGGAAGCCCCTGTGGGGGTAACAGGCCACAACCACGTGTGACTCACCTGGATGGCCATCTTGGACCTGAGGCCTGGGCTCAGCTGGTGGATGACCTGTGCATTGAGGCTGCCACTATTGTCCATGTCACCCACCAGCACGGGGAACGCCTGTGGAACAGAATGAAGGGTAGAGGGTGAGCACCGGTCACACTGGCATCGCCTCCGCCATGAAGCCTCCCCAGTGCTTCCACTGTGTTGTGGAGCTAACTGGGGAGGCAGAGCAGGAACTCAATGCAGGAACGTGAAGGCAGGGGCTGAGGCCACGGAAGGGGGCCACTTGCTCAGCCTTTCTCGTAGCACCCTCAACCAGCCTGGGGGTGGCTTGGGGGGCAGCACTGCCCAAAGTGAGTCTGCCCTCCACTGTCATCTAGAAAGTGGCCCCAATCTGTCTGTGGGTAGCATTTTCTCAGCTGAAGTTCCTCTCCCCAGGTGACTGTAGCTTGTCCCACCCTGGCTAGCTGCACTAGCTAGTCAGCACACCAGCCATGTCACTGAGGACACCAGTGACATGAGTGACATCAGTGTCACTGAGTGATCTCCAGAGAGCTGGGTTACAGGTCTGCACTGTTTGTTTGTTTGTTTATGGGCGTTGGTCTTGCTATGTGGCACGGAACTCCACCTTCTGCCACAGTCTTTCCTAGGGTTAGGAGAGGCAGTGTTGGGCGGGACAGTCACCTGGGCATGCTCTGCTTCCTGGCTGACAACACATGGCCTCCATGGGGGGCTTCTGCTCCTACTGCCTCTCTTCCCCGCCACAACTGCAGACTTTCTCTCCAACTACTCAGAGGCCATTTGTTCCCCACACGTCACCATTCTCTGAGCCATGTCACAGGCGAGCCTTGACTCTTAGATACTGACCTGCTCCACTCTTCAAAACATGCCTCAAGGGGCCAACGAGATGGCACAGTAGAAGGGTAAAGGTGCTTGTCACCAAGCCTGAGAGCAGTGTTCAAGCCCCAGAGCACACAGGGGGAAGGAAAGAAGTTGTCCTCTATCCTCCCTGGGCCTCCCGCCATACAAACAAACGCAATTCCAAGTGCAGCACAGGCTTTTCCTGCCTCCAAACACTAGGGCCCCGTGACACACGGGCAGTGCTGCGCAGGTCCCCTTGCTACTCTAACGCAGCTCCTGAGAACGCTTTCATTCCCGGCTGATCTGCTTGCAAGTGGGGGTGCAAGACTGTAGAGATTTAAAAACAAAAACGTGGCAGGCATTTTAATCCCAGCACTTGGGAGACGGGCAGGAGGGCACGAAGACCTGAGTTGGATTCCAGCCTGGTTTACACAGTTCGAGTCCAGTAAGAGCTGGGATAGGTATGAACTAGGGAAAAACATTCCTACATGCAAGTGTGGCAAGCCATGTTCAAACGCCCAGCACATGTATCGGCATGGTCTAAGTGTCATGTATGGCTGCACATGCCTGTCACTCTAACCCTGTAGAGATGGTGCATCCTGTGAGCCTGCTTGGCAGCCTGTCTAAGCCCAAACAGTGAGCTTTCGGATCAGATGTCCCAGTCTGGCTTTTGCAGGCGCCTGCACACATGCATACAACACACAAAAAAGTGCGAAGGATGCATCGGTGAGAATGCTTGTCTAGTATGTCCAG
Source organism: Rattus rattus (assembly GCF_011064425.1). NCBI lineage: Eukaryota > Metazoa > Chordata > Mammalia > Rodentia > Muridae > Rattus > Rattus rattus. The sequence continues at coordinate 170,906,496 of NC_046155.1, read as the reverse complement.
GTTTGAGTCCCAGCACCAGATCAAACTGAGCATGAGGACTTATGCCTGCAATGTCAGCACTTAGGGAGGTAAAGACAGGAGGGTTGATGGTTTAAGATTATCCTCAGCCACAGCTCAGTATTTCCAAAAACACCAACAAAAACCCAGCGGTAACACAAGGAGCGATCTAACTCAGATCTCTACCTCCCACTCCCACCCAGCTCCACCCCATTATCCATCCCAAGGAACATACCTGAAGCACCCATCTGACCCTGTTTCTCCCTCGCCAAATCTCTGTGGCTCTCTAGCACCCCCTAGAGAACACCCAAGCAAAGAGCTTGACATTCCAGGTGCTGTCTGGTTCCCAGCATCCTGGTCATCACCAAGTTGTCTTTCAACTGCAGCTCCTTACCCCAGCATCACTCAGCTCAGGAGCAGACACAGGAAATATGCTAGAGAAATTGCTGGGGAAGGAGTCACCCATGTCCCAACACCTCCATGGCGCTAGGCTGCTCACTTGCTCACCACCTCCCCTCTCAACCCCTTGAGTCTGTCACCTGGCCAACGTTAGGATGACTAAAGGAACCTTACCTCTGTGGGACTCAGCTGTTTCGTCCCCACGTATGTAACCCCGAAGTGGTAGTTGGACTCCCCAATTGTGCCGAGGGCTACTGTATGGGTCACCTGGGAGAAAAGAGTAGGCGGTGGGGTCTTGGCGATGGCTGGGGGAAGCAAACGAGTGGTGTGGGGCTGGGGAGCTGGCACCAGGTGGCAGGCCAGGGTTAGCAGCATCAATGCCCAGGGTCCAACAAAGCACTAGGCCTGACCCGATGAGAGTCAAGGTTACTAGTGAGAAAAGTTGGGCCAGGGTAGGCTCCACACTCACTGTTTATACTGCTGCTTGACTTTGCAGGGTAAGAATTCTGAGCCCCTAAACGCTAACTCTCCCACTCCCCCTGAAGAGTCAACCTGGAATATATGAGTCTTACTGTTGGTTTGCCTTTATGTTTTGATACAGGGTCTTGTGATGCATGTCGTGCAGGTCTGGGGAGTAAGATCTTCCTGTCTCTGCCCTGGCCAGTAGTGCCACTGGAGTGCTATTTGAATCTTGCTACCTACCAAAAAGCCCAAGGCTTCAAGAGAGTGGGGGGATCTGTACCCATGGAGGAGTATGGCTGTTGTAACCTCTGGAGGGTCAAGGCATCAGAAAGGCTCACCTGGAAACGATTGCTTAACCCTTTGTTGACTGTAAGTTTGACACCTTCCATCTGAACCGGGAACAGCTCTGCAGAAGAGAGATGCTGTCACACCCCAAATTCTTTCCCTGCCATCCCAAGCTCTCTCCAGAGACCTATATCTCATTAACTAAAAATCCTACCGCTAGAGGAGCCTCCACCTACCGCATGGGGCCAGGCCCTTTGCATGTTTTAAATCCAGTGCAGTCACCTGAACTTAGGAAACTCACTTTCTTGACATTAAACTTCTCATGCTTACAGTTCTCACCACACAGGACTGTTCCCAGTAATTGGTAAGTTAACACATATTTGAGTATGAAGAATAAGAATGTACCCTTATTGTGATCAAAATGTCAAGATGATCCTAGGCTAGGATCCAGGTCCCTTGGGTTGAACCCCTCACGGGAACGTTGGGGGACACCTCTTGACACTGTGACCTTGGGCTATAATTCCTTCTCTGATCACACAAATGAGTCTTGGTGGGGTTGGTGCCCTGGCTCCCAGTGCCCTAAGACTTCTTTCTCCTGCTGTGGCATTCTTCCCCAAGGAGTTCAACATCTGATCGCAATTCCGAGTCCCAAAGTTCAAGGTCCCACCGCCCCATCCTATCCTCAGCTCCTAACGTTCTGTTCAATGACTGCAACGATGCGCGCCAATCCTCCGGGGGTCCCTTCCTTTTCCCTCGGGCGATGCGGGAGGGCGCCCCTCACCCTTGCACTTCCGGTGGCACTCCTCGAACGTCCCCGGGTTGGGCAGGCAGCCGCAGTTCCCATCGTTCGAGGACGCCGCAGCGCCGCTCGCCGCGGCCCCGGGAGTCCGTTCCGAACCGCGACCAGCGTTTGACCCAGTGCCCAGGCCACCTCCAAGTGGCGGCAGCGTGAAGCCTGGCGGCGAAGGAGGCGGCGGCGGGAGCCCCACGAGGGACGGCGTAGGAGGCGGCGGTGGCCCTGCGGGCGGAGAGCTAGCAGCCAACACGTTCCCCATGGTATCTGCGAGGGGAAAGGTCAGAGGCCAGGGGTCAGGGGACACACGCACACCCCCCGGATGCGACCTCAGGCACTTCCCACCCAACGCAGACTGGGCTCTCACTGGCGGCAGCTGCGGCGCCTGTTCCCGGCCTGGGCTCCGCTCCTACCCCGTGCGCTATGCGCAACCGAACCCGCTGCCGCCGCCGCCGCTGTTTCCCCGCCCCATGAAGCTTATTGGTTCGGTATCCTCCGAGATCCGCCCACCGCTCTAGAAAGAAGCTATTCTATTGGAGATTTGGCAGGAAGTTCCACCCTTCTCGTTGAAACACCCATTTCCATTGGCTTTTAGTCGAAATTAGTCAGTGCAGTTTCCCGTACGTTCCTATTGGCTTGTGTATCTCGTGCCCATTGGTTCGCGACGCCGCGGGGCTGGTGCTAGTTCGCTATTTGTCAATATCACAGGAATTGAAACGCCTACTTGCTCATTGCCCCACCCTCTTTTTGGAGGCGCGGAGCCCCGCCCCAGAAAATGCCTTGACCATTGGTGGGTTTTGGTTCATCTCGCATTCTAATTGGCTACAGTACGTCTAGTAGGCCGACCGTAATGACGTTTATGATAGTTCTCTCATTGGCTCAAATGCCAGGGTCAAAGGACATTGGTAGAGGTGCGTTGCGCTGCAGACGCTGCTAGGCAGCAAGGTCAGGTCTAGCGTCCCAACAGGCACTGCGATGGAAAGGCAGGGTCTCCGGCTGAAAAGCCGGAAGTGCTGCCCCTTCCCACAGTGCCTCGGGAAAGTTTCAAACCAGTTGTGTGAAAACTGGCCCGCATCTACTTACCCACAATGCCCGCTTTCTCCCTTAACGCAACAGCTGCCTAAGCCCCCCTTCTTACCCATCATGCCGTCTGCTCCTTGCGTCACTGTGGCTTCTATCTTTGGCCCATTCATTCGTTTCCCATTACCCAGCATTCATTTCCCCATTCATTGCGCTTCAATCCCGAGGCTCTGCTTAGCCCATTTCTGCCTGTTCACTTATATCATCCTTCTGGCCTTTGTCTAATTGACCGTCGTGAAATCTTTTAATTTCTGGCTGTTACCCATTATGCCCATGGCTCTGTTTCTTATCGCTTTGCCTCTGGCTCATTCGTTTAGCTACATTACCCATCACGCCTTGGGGGCTTCTTTGAAAATATTTGCCTCATGACCTTAGACACCTCTTGCATGCCTATCGTTTTTGTTTTAGTTGATGTGGTTTTGCTTATTACTCATTAATTTCTGGGGCATCTTTGGACTTTTTTTGGGAGGGAGGGGAATCTATTCCGTATTGACTTACTGATCACGGATGCCTTCAGTCTCCAGTCCTCATTCATTTCCCTCACATGCTTCCCCACTCCCTTCACATCTCACAGAAAACACAAGACTTTATCAAAGTATAAACTCATATTATGTAGGAAATGCTTACAAAATAATATTCCCAACCCAGATTGCCAGATTCTCCATCACACACACACACACACACCATCCCCTAAAGAGGGATGTGTAGTTCTCATCTCACTGGTTAGGGGTTATAAGAATTCAGTAGTCTTCCGATAAGAGCAGATTCTCCCAAACTTGGGGTGGCAAGGCACACTTGCATTAGGCTCTCCCCTCCAGCACTGGACCTGGAATTCATGCTCTGGAGACAGGAACTGGGTGCTGGGTGATGAGGAGAGGGTGTGAACCCTGAGATTCCTGCCTGCAGGAGTGGGTGGAAATGGGGAGGTCCTACCTGACACTGGGGAATCCTCTCCCTTTTCACCTTTGGGGAGCAGGGTGGGAGCCTCTGCTGCCTGGAGGGCTCAGGTCTGAGCAGCAGGGAGCCCTGGATCCTGTTCTTGCATAACTGTGGGGACTCTAAGGCCTGAGGATAAGTGCAAGGTCCGGATTCTTTGAGACTTTAAGGGTAGTTGAGATAGAAGTATTTGGTGAGTGCCGTGGTCAAAGGGTCGCAGCCTTAGGAGTCCTTGTGGGGGACAGGTGGTACAGAAGAATATTCCGAGCTCCCTGCCTTGGGAGGTAAAATCCCCAGGTTTCCAGTTATGCAGGTTTGCCTGCCTCAGAAATCATAGGTTGGATGTCATGGTGGAGCCACTAAGAAGTCACAGGTGGATTGCATGGGTGATAGCTGTCCCTGGCCTGCCTGGAAGTCAGAGTGTCCTAGATCACTGGTGGAAAGCTGAGGGGTCAAGGGTGAAAGGTGAGAGGTCAGAGCCCTTGTGCCTCCCTCACACATACATGGCCCGTGACACAAAAAAGTCTTTGCTCTGGTAGGAGTCAGAGGGGCTGGGGTAGGATAGGGCATCATAAATAGGGTTGATTTTATCCAGGAAATCTTCCTCCTCCTCATCTTCATCCTCATCTTCGAGACCCAGGGAAACCCCCTCCACAACATTGGGTCCTGGAGGCACAAGAAGAGAAGGTCCCAGGCCTGTAGCGCCTAACAGCAGGGGCCCTGACCGCTCTTCCAGGGTGGGCAGCTCGTGATATCGAGGCATCTCCTAGAAGTGGGGAGTAAGCAAGATGTCAAGGTCACCTCAGTCTCAGGATGGTGTCCCAGATCTGACCCCTGCCGATCAGATCCAACTATACCACTGTCCTTCCTGGACCAAACTTCTTTGTACAGTCACTTCTAACCCAAGCCCAGCACTGACTCCTTACCCTGTGTCAATCTTCCTCTTTGACCTCTGAAACCCAAACCTTACCCAAGAACTTTGACCTCTGTTATTTTCTTCTTCTTCTTTTCTTCTTCTTCTTCTTCTTCTTCTTCTTCTTCTTCTTCTTCTTCTTCTTCTTCTTCTTCTTCTTCTTCTTCTTCTTCTTCTTCTTCTTCTTCTTCTTCTTCTTCTTCTTCTTCTTCTTCTTCTTCTTCTTCTTCTTCTTCTTCTTCTTCTCCTTCTCCCTCTCCTTCTTCTTCTTCCTCCTCCTCCTCCTCCTCTAGTAGTAGTACTAGTACATATTTTTTATGTAACTCTGGCTGTTTTGGTGAGCCAGATCTGCTTGCCTCAGTCTCCTGAGTATTAGAATCACAGGTCTAGGCTGCCATAAATTTCAAAATGTTGGGGATTGAACTCAGGGCTTTGTGCATGCTGGGCAAAAAACTGGAACCAACCAATTTATAACCCCAACCTGACCCCAATCTTTGTGTGTTTGGAGACGAGGTCTCATGTAACTCAAGGTATTCTCTGTAGTCAAAGATGACCTTGAATTCCTGACCCTCCTGCCTCAATCTTCCTCAGGTCTCAGAAGGGGCACAGGTTGGTTTCAAAATGGCAACCCTACCTCAGGCTCCCAAATTCTGCAGTTACAGGTGTAGAGCCCCACACCAGGCATGGCTTTGATCTTGTTTTTCTAGATTTTTGGAAATACGTGTGTGTGTGTGTGTGTGTGTGTTTACTAGTATTTGTGCAGAAACCAGAGGAGGGTATCTGATCCCTTAAAGCTGGAGTCTCAGGCACTGGGGGATGCCTTGTATGTGACTCAGACACAACTCTGGTCCTCATGACACAGCAAGCTCTAAACTGTGGAGTCAACCATCCTGCTGCTTTTCTTGGTTATTTTGAAGAAAAAAAAAAAAATCCCACCCTTGAGCTCATGCGGCCTTGTAGCCCAGGTTGGTTGAATATGCTGTGAGTCAAATTTATGTGATTCGCTTCTCTCAGCTTCCCAAGTGCTGGGGTCAGAGGCGAGCTACATGCACAGCTCTGACCTCAATGTTTACTTTATTTAACCTTGGGTGTGGGGCTGGAGAGGAGGCTCAGCGGTTAAGAGTACTGGCTCTTCCAGAGGTCCCGAGTTCAATTCCCAGCAACCACATGGTGGCTCACAACCATCTGTAATGGGATCTGATGCCCTCTTCTGGTGTGTCTGGAGACAGCTACTATATATATATATATATATATATATATATATATATATATATATATATATATAAAAAAAAAAAAAAAAAAAAAAACAACAAAACCTTGAGAGCCAATCAGTCTCTCGAGCTGCCTTCGCCTCCTTATCTGACTCTTGACCACCAGATGGTCTATGATGTCCCCTGGGACCCCAGGGGAATGGCTCCATGGTGCTACCGCTGCTGCAGGCGCAGCCCTGGGCAACTCATGTGCTCTACTCCATGCGATACAACCTTGATCCTCAACCCTTAAGCCACCCCCTAAGCCCACCCTGGTTTACCCAGAAGTTCCCACCTGATCAGCACAAGAGACACCAGCATCAAAGTATGGCGTCTTCACTGGGCTGTGTTCCGAGGGTCCCAAAGTGAAGAGTTGTGAGGGCTGTGGAAGGACACAAGGGTCAGCCAGGATCCCTCCTGGCTGCTGCTTCCAGCCAGCACCATCCCAGGCCAACAGCCCCCTCCCAGCTTGACCCTGGGGAGGAGGGCAGGATATGAAGGCAGGGCATCCTGGGTTCTAGGGGAACACCTTACCATTTCTGGTTCCTCCAGCTTGGCCTTTGGGGTGGGTGGCTTATAGGAGGGAGGTCCTTCCAGTCTGTAAGGGTCGGGGTAGGAAGCAGATCAGTGGGAAGTTAGCCCCCTTTCCCAGCTTCTCCTCTTATAGGAGGTGCCTCTGGTTCTCCAGAGGACAAAGGACTGGTCACTTTGGCCCTTGCTGTCAGACTGGCCACTTGAGGGGAAGTAGGTAGAAAGTGCTGTGTTTTACTTGGGTTTTTAGCACCATCCCTACCCCTGCCCCAGTGCTATGAGGGAGTCAGACTGAGCAAGTTCCAGTCCCAGAACCCTCCGGAAAGAATCAGAAAATTCTCTCCCAAGCAAGTGAGCCAGGTGTGTGGCCCACACCTGTATTCCTACTACTAAGGAAGGTCTCTGAGTTCAATGCCAGCTCCAGCTACAAGATGATCTCCAGGCCATCCAGGGCTACAAAGTGGGATCCTGCTTCAAAAGCAATCAAGTCAAGGCAGATGGAGCCTGGGCAATGCCACCCAAGGTGACACTCTGCCTTCTCTCTATGTGAGCACTTATGTAGTTCACACACACAATTAAGCTGTTATCGATGCACACAAATAAAAAACGAAATGGGGCTGGCAAGATAGTTAATGAGTGACCTGAGACCCAAATGGTGGAAATAAAGAACCTTTGACTTCCAACAAGATAGTAACTATCACATACACATAGACACACAGACACACAGACACACAGACACAGACACAGACACACACACACACACACACAGACACACACAAACACACAGACACACACACATAGACACACAGACACACACACACACAGACACAGACACACAGACACACACACACACACACTCACACACAGACACAGACACACACACTCACAGACACACACACAGACACACAGACACACAGACACACACACACACACACACACAAAACACACAGACACAGACACACACACACACAGACACACAGACACACACACCCCCAATGTGGGAGGACCATGAGCTCAAGGTCAGCTTGGGTGAAATGTTTAAAAAGGAACTGGAGAGATAGCTCAGTGGTGAAGAGCACTGACTGACCTTCCAAAGGACCCAGGTTCAGTTCCCACCACTCACACCAGGGGTTTATAACAGCTTGTCTTCTGCTCTCAGAGGGTGCACATACAAAGACAGTCATATACAGAGATATGTGTAGAACACACACGCACGCACGCACGCACGCACGCACGCACGCACACACACACACCAATAAGAAATATATATATAGGGGTTGGGGATTTGGCTCAGTGGTAGAGCGCTGGCCTAGCAAGCACAAGGCCCTGGGTTTGGTCCCCAGCTCCGAAAAAAAGAAAAGAAAAGAAAAAAAAAAGAAATATATATATTTCTTCTTCTTGAGACAGGGTGGAGACAGGGTTTCTCTGGGTAGTCCTGGCTGTTCTGGAACTAACTCTGTAGACCAGAGCCTCTGCCTCCTGAGTGCTGGGATTAAAAGTGTATGCTACCACTGCCAGGCAAGAAAATAAATCTTTAAAAAAGAAAAACAACAACAAAAACAAACAGAGAAACCAGGCAAGAAAGTTGGGTAACAGATAAAAGCCTTGAAAACTTGAGGACATGTTTTATCCCCAGAACACACACACACACACACACACACACACACACACACACACACACACACACACACACACACGAAGGTATTCCATGACTTCACAAGTCCTCTGATCTCCACATTTATGCCAAGGCCTGTGTGCACACAAGCACAAACACATAATAATTCTAATTTTACAAACAACAAGCCAGGCAGGAGGCGGTGCACACCTTTAATCCCAGTGCTTGGGAGGCAGAGAGAGGAAGGTGGATCTCTAAGTTCAAGGTCTAGACAGTCTAGATGGGAACCCATCACAAGGGTAAGTGAAGGGCAGGAGGGACAGCTCCTTCAGCCCACTTGGTGCTCTTTCAAAGGACCCTGGTTCAATTCGCAGCACCCAGTGGGCAGCTCACGACCTCCTTGGAAACCAGACATGCATGTAGCAAACAGACATACATGCAAACAAACACACCACAAAATAAAAATACATCTGTTTTTTATTTTCCCCAGACAGGGTTTCTCTGTGTAGCTTTGGCTGTCCTGGAACTCACTCTGCAGACCAGGAACTCACAGGGATGATTTTTTTTTTCCACACAAGAACTTTAGGGATGCAATTCAGGTTCTCACAAACCGACTAATCTCCCTGGCTACTGTACATAAGGTACAATTTGTTATTTATTTTTTCATTGCTTTTTTTTTTTTTTTTTTTTTTGGTCTCCTATTACAGGGGAAGCATGACCTTGAGCTTCTGATCCTCCTAATTCTACCTCCCACATTTAGCAGCCCTTGAGATCCAAAGTTCTAGGGAACAAACGCTAGGGAGCAACAAGATGGTGGGAGCCTGGGCTCTGATGGTGTCTCAGAGACAGACTCTAACACCCACATTTCATTTAATACCTGTTATTTACAGCGGGGTCTTTGTTTTATACTGCCTTAACGAACTTCTTCAGTTCCCACTCAGTGCTCCCCAACTCTGCCATCCCTCCTCCCTACCCCTCCTCCCGACCTGTCCATCACTCACTCTTCTTCCTCGTCCGCCGCCTGAAGCCTCTGCTCCTTCCGCTGTTGTCGGCAGATGAGGATGCCTGTTCCAGCCACTGCGGTGGCGATGATGGCAGCGATGATGCCTCCAATGATGCCTCCTGTGGCCCCTGCTCCTGCTGTGCTAGGTGACTCTGTTAGGACAAAGACAGCATGGGGTCATGATGAGAACCTCACAGCTGCTGCTTCAGCCCTGGTCTTCAGATACCGCACATGCCAGGCATCTTGAAACGACTGTTTCATTTGTTGAGACAGGATCTCACGTTGTAGGCAAGGCTGGCTGAACTCTACGTAAACCACAATAAATCCATGCCCTGCCTCCCGAGTGTAGGCATCACAGCAGTGTGCCACCGTATTGGCAATCTTGTGTGTTTGCTTTTAGTTACATTGGGAACTAAGCCCAGGGCCTCAAACATGCTAAGCAAGTTCTCTGTGTATGCCTGAGGACATCCCCTGCCTGTCTGCCTAGTCATGGCCAAGGGCTTTGCTTTATCCAATCTCCCTGTGCACCTGACTTCAGGAACATGGATCTGCATGGAAGTGTACTCAAAGCAGGAACTTTCTACCCTCATGGAGTTGAAGTCTCCTGTAGCTGGTGTTGGCCAATAGCAAACAAGCAGATTTGATGCTATCTAATGTCAAGATGGAACTCAGTACACAGAGTAGGGAGGGGGATAAGGAAGTCAGAGAGTGCTGGACCCACAAGCCAGCCAGCCAGGACTAATCTGTCAAGGAGCATTTGAGTCCTCTGGGCACTGCAGACAGGGAAACAGGGTGCTTTTAAAGGAGAGCCAGTTGTGACAGTTTGGAGGCACCTACAATTCCTGCACTCAAGAGGCTGACACAGGAGGACTGCAGAGTATGAAATCAGACTGGGCTACATAGGGAGTTCCAGAACAGGTATAGATAGCTACATTGCCAAGACTGTCTCAAAGACCAAAACAAACAAAAACGACCTCCCCACGCAAGGCTGAAGCAGCAGGATGAGGTTCAAATTCAACCTCGGCTGTAGCATTTGAGGACTGTTGGAAAACAAAACAAAGGGGTTGGGGATTTAGCTCAGTGGTAGAGCGCTTGCCTAGGAAGCGCAAGGCCCTGGGTTCGGTCCCCAGCTCTGGAAAAAAAAAAAAAAAAAAGGAAAACAAAACAAAAACCTAAAAGAATGAAACAGAAAGCAGTGGTTCTGGACTGAACTGAAGAGAGAGAAAGATGGGGGCTGGGGGAGCACCCCTTAATATTATCAGAACAAGATGTTTTCCAACCCACCAGGAGATGGGGCTAAGAGCTCCAGGCTACTGAATCCCAAATAGCAGAGTTCCTGCAGCAAGGACCTGCTTCCTCACCAGATCCATTGCCCTGGGTCAGGCACACAGCAGCCATGTAAGAGGGGATCTGTGTGTAAATCAAGCAAATTGCCTGCCCTGCCCTCCATGGCTGAGAACATGTCGGGTTCTCCAAGAACACTCAGAAAAAACAAGGATTCAGAAACCTTACAGGTGCAGTCCATGAAGTTAACGTGCTCCCCACACATGGCGGGGGAAGCTGCCCAAGGGGTACAGGCAGCATCCGCTCTCCGTCTGGGTATCCTCCAGAAGGTTCCTGTGTCTGTGTGTGTGTGGCTAACTAGTGTGCCCTACACAATGCCAACCCAAACACTCAGCGTTTCCTGCCATTGTTGCTAGCTGGCTACATTTCTACAGGACAAGGCTCTGTGATCTGGGCCACTTTTGTGTCCCCAGCATGGCTGGCATAGGCTTGGTAATCTGAGATCTATGACTACTGGTTGAGGAAGTGCTTGTGACCAGGCCCCCTGAATGCTCCGCCCACAAAGAAAGTGGCATCTGATTTGAGCTAGTGCCCCAGGAGGCCACCTCCTTCTCTCGGGAGCAAATGCTCTAGGGCCCTGAGAGTGCTAGGTAGAGGAGGAACATGTGTGTGTGTTATATGTGTGGTGCGTCTGTGTGTGTGTGTGTGTGAGTATGTGTGTGTCAATGTATACATGTGACTCTATGGTGTATATATATGGTGTGAGTATACATGTGTTGTGTGTATGTGTGTCTATGTTGTACGTCTGGTGCATGTTTATGTGTGAGTATATGTGTCAGTATGTACATGTATGTGTATGGTGTATGTCTGTGTGAGTATATTTATGTTGTGTGTCTGTGTGTGCATGTCTGTGTGTGTTGTATATGTGGTGTTATCTCTGTGTATGTGTTGTCAGTATATGGGTCTACATGTATGTGGAGTCTGCATATGTTGTGCATGTGGTGTATCTATGTTGTGTTTGAGTACATATGTATGTCTGTGTGGTGTGGGTGCACAGAGACAGATCAGAATTGCTGGTAACTTCCACAGAACCAAACCCTGTCAGGTGGCTGGAAGACAGGCGTCCACAGACAGGCTGTTTTGAGGACATCGAAGTGGGGCCATCTGGGTATTGCCAACCCCTGTCACCTGCCTCTATAGCCTTGAGGTCCTCAAATAGAGAGAAGCCACCCTCCATTCCCAGGACCCTCTACAACATAGAAAGGAGACCTGTGTGCCCCTCCCACCCCCTCTCCCCAGGCCATTAGGACTCAGGACCAAGGTAGCTAGTTTTTCTCTTCCTAAGGAAGCTCAGCTCTGAAGCCCCTTTCCCCACACTCATGTTTCAGAGCCTCAAAGCCAAAGACCCCATTCTAAATCCCCACAGCTTTAAGGAGGGTTGAGTACAAGTGGCCTAAAATCTCCCAATCTGGGCCCCAGCTGGTTTTTCTTCCTTCTACTCAGGGGTCCCTGTTCCATTCAGTCATTCCCCAGGACACAAAGAGAGGGGTCTGATGTATTACAAAACACCCCTGAGTTTTTCCGACAAGGCATTTATTAGCTCCTGAGTGTTTCGGGGCCAGGGTTAGGCTGGGGCCGAAAGCAAGCTCTGAGGAGTCCTGAGTGTGCACCATGGCGCTCCTGGGGTCCCCTTCTCCACGAGGCCCTAGAGATAGGAGTCTGGTGTGTGGTTCCACTTGTCCTCTATCCTGAAAGCAGGGGCGGTGCCCTTCCAACTCCAGTGTGCCCCAGAAGAACCAGTCCAACCGGTCCCTAGCCATTGTTGCTGGCTGGCATTGGTGTGGTTGGCAGTGGGGGGTGGGACTTGGTGTTTCTATGTGTCCAGTGTCTATGTTGTGGGGTCACACGTAAACTGCCCGCCGAGAGATGAGGGAGCCATCCAGATGGGACTCCATGTCGTCCTTAGGTGACTCGTGTGGAGGTAGCATGAGGCCTTCCTCTGCCTTCATTTCTTCCTCTTCCTCATCTTCTTCCTCCCTGCCATCTGGCCTCATGGGCTCAGGGGACGCTGACCTCCAGAAGACAGGACCCCCGTTCCCAAACACCTGAGTCTTTGGATCGTAGGATCCTCTGTCGACATCACTTCCTCCTCCTCCAGGGCTCTTCCGCCTCCTCCTCCCCCTCAGCAGGATCAAGGCCAGGAACCCCCCAGCCAGGAGTAGCACCAGCAATGTTCCCCCCACGGCCCCCCACACCAGCGGACCCACATCTCGGGAGGCCTGGGGGGTGTCTGAGGAGAAAGGAAGGAGAGAGAAAAAGAGGAGAGGGAGTCAAGAGAACACATCTGGGTGTGAGGGTATGGGGGAGACCCAGGACATGGTTAGTGACCAGACCAGAACTTAGAAGGTGACTAGCTGGGAGAAGGGAGGACGAAGGAGAGGAGGAAGAGGAAAGGGATATCCGTGACCCTTCAGGATGGGCACTGTACAAGGAGAGGTTGTCAGCTGATGCTGCCTAGATAGCTATCTATACCCATAATGTCCCCAATGTGAAGACTGTAGTATGGATTGGTGGAACAAGATGGCCATCCTAGCATTGGGGAGAATGAGGAAAAAGGATCGTGTTATCAAGGTTAGCCTGCGCCATGCAGTTAAACTCCAGACTCTCAAAAACTCTACAAAGGGAAAAAAGTGTTGGTGGGCTGTGGATGGTTGGTAGTAGATCCCCTGCCTAGAATCTCCCAGTGAGGGGCTGGGGGCGTGGCTCAGTGGTAGAGCCCCTGCCTAGAATCCCCCAGTGAGGGACTGGGGGCGTGGCTCAGTGGTGGAGCCCCTGCCTAGAATCCCCCAGTGAGGGACTGGGGGCGTGGCTCAGTGGTAGAGCCCCTGCCTAGAATCCCCCAGTGAGGGGCTTGGCATGTGTCCAATGGTAGAGCATTTGTTTGCTTAGTGGCCCTGTATTCCATTTCCAGCATAACTAAACACTATGAATTAAGACCATTTTTGTGACCTATAGTCACACCTATTGAGGAAGCTCAGGTAAGATCCCATGTTTGAGGCCAGGTAGTCTCTACCTCTCTCTCAAAACAACGAAAGACAATGATGGATGTGGTGATGGGTGAGGTGCTAGCCCCCTATATGCAGAGGTGCAGGATAGGAGGCCACTGTAAGTGGAGCCCCTCTGTTCTTTTCCACTAGGGTCTAGAATGTGATTATGGGAGGAGGTAGTGGGAGGCACCGGTCCCATCAGTATATCTCCTTGGTTTGGGAGGTCTTGAATTATCTTCCCTATCTCATGCTGCTGTTCCCACTGTTCCCTGCTTCCAGGAAGTCTCACGCTCACCTCCCACAGCTCCTTTCCCACCTGCTCCACCGTGGAAGGGGACTATGATGGAAATCAACAGTATAGGGATTTGAAGCCTTGCCCACCAATTGTGCCATTTTGTGCAACACAAGAGTCCAGTGAGCCTGCTGGTGGTCAGGAGTAGAAGTTGCTCAGCCCCATGCAACCTGTTAGTATTCTACTGCAGCTGCTCACGAGTGGACCTAAGGTCTGTGTTGGCCAAACGTGAATTTTCTGCCAACATTTTCAGTTTTCTTTCACAGCACTGGAGATGCAATGCAGACTCTTGACTACATTGAGGCACTGTACCACTGAGCCACACCCCCAGCCCCTCTCTGGGGGATTCTAGGCAGGGGCTCTACCTCTAAGCACTCTCCCAGCCACAGTGTTATATTTTTGGATATTTTATTTATTTTTGTTGTTTTTGAGAGGATTCCATTCATCTCAAGTTGACCTCAATTACCAAATCTCTTTTTCTGTATTTCTGAGATTGTGGGGCTGGGCTACCACACCCAGGCTCTGAGTAGTGTTTCACGTAGAGTATTGTACTGGGCTCAGATATTGCTCATTTTAAATCCCAACATTTAGGAGGAGGTAGGGGCAGGCAGATCTCTGACTTCAAGGCCAGCCTGGTCTATAGAACGAGTTGCCTACCAACTGGAGCTACACAGTGAGACCCTGTGTGTATCAAAGCAACACATAAAAACCAAGATCTGGGGCTGGAGAGATGGCTCAGCGGTTAAGAATACTGACTGCTCTTCCAGAGGTCCTGAGTTCAAATCCCAGCAACCACATGGTGGCTCACAACCGTCTGTAATGGATCCGATGCCTCTTCTGGTGTGTCTGAAGACAGCTACAGTGTACTCATGTACATTAAATAAATAAATAAATAAATAAATAAATAAATCTAAACTCCCCCCAAAACTAAAACCCCATAGGCAAGATAATTAAGACATACAAATAAAGCCATCGCAAGTTTCATGCAAACAGCATTCTGTACATGGATCTGCATCTAGTGTGGGGGAGGTTGGGGGTGGTCCCTGAAAGGACACTTTGACAGTATGTCTGTCTCCAAGTACTGCACAGAGGCAGGAATGAGGTCCCCCTGAGTGCTGGTCAGTGAGCTCCTGTTGTCTGCTTCACTGGAAATGTGGGTGCACCCATGAAGCGAGGGGAGGGGCTCTGGAGTTCGGGAAGTCTATTCCTGGGTCAGTGAGTTGAGTCAAAGTCTGTAATGTGGCTGCAAAGAGGTCTGCCATGTGACACAACACATCCACTCTTGTATTTCATCGTTGAGAATCTAAAGCCATGCTCACCCAAGACTGAACGTGTGGGATCTAAGCACGTGGTTCTGGGAGGGCGCGTTGAGTCAGTACCTTGGAGAGCGGCAGGACCCACAACTGAATTTCCTGAGTTTCCCTGGTGTGACTCGGACACTCCGACTTCTGTCAGTTGGATTTATATCCTTCCTTTCTCTTTTTTAAAAAAATATGCTGTTTGGGAACCTGCTATATAGACCAGGTTGCTCTCCAACTCAAAGAAATCCCCCTGCCTCTGTCTTGCAGGTGCTATGATTACAGAGCAGTACCACCATACCCAGTTTGTTTGGTTTTTCTGAGACAGGTCCTCAGGCTGCACAGAACGGCTCTGGACTCACCAAGAAGCTGGTGCTGGCCTTGAACATCTATCTGATCCTTCTGCCTCCGCTCACCCTCCCAATGCTGTTAGTCTTAGGTGTGTTCCACATGCCTGGCCCAGGGGTGCTCAGTGTGCCCTTTTCGGCTGGTGTGAAATTTTGGGCTTGTCTTTGTGATCATGTTCTCAAGTATGCTAGTGTCATGTGGCAGTTTCCCCTGAAATTAAAACCTTCATCTTTGAAGAAACCTTAAGGCAGAGGGTGTCAAAAGGGAGGCAGAACACTCCATCCCCAGGGAATAGCTTTATACTTAGAAAATAAAGGCTTTAAAGGGGCTAGAGAGGTGGCTCAGCAGTTAAGAGCACTGACTGCTCTTCCAGAGGTCCTGAGTTCAGATCCTAGCAACCCACATGGTGGCTCACAACCATCTGATGTCCTCTTTTCTCTTCTGAAGGCAGCTACAGTGTACTTATATTTAAATAAAAATAAAAATCATAAAAAATTAAAAATAAAGGCCTTAAAGGTTACAGGAAGTCCCAGAAACGCAAGGCCTCTCGGCTCCCTCTCTAAGAGGTGAGGAAAGCTGGAATTCATACCAGCTGAGCTCTTGGATGAGACGGAGAGAGAGAAGACGAGCTGCTGGGAAGAACAATCCCTAAGCTCCAGCCCGCAGGCTGTGCAGGGTGCTCCAGGCCCAGCTTTGTGAACTGTCACTCATGCCGGGGCGGGCTTTGGTGATGCAGCTGTCCTTGTATCATTTCTTTCTTTTTTTTTTTTTTTTTTAAAGATTTATTTATTATATGTGCTGCCGAAGCGAGCACAGATTTATTTATTATATATAAGTACACTGTAGCTGTCGAGATACACCAGAAGAGGGCATCAGATCTCTTTTACAGATGGTTGTGAGCCACCATGTGGTTGCTGGGAATTGAACTCATGACCTCTGGAAGAGCAGTTGGGTGCTTTTAACCGCTGAGCCATCTCTCCATCCCCCTTGTATCATTTCTAACCTCAGGACCACGCACAGGCCTACCATAGTTGGACTATAGTGCTATCTCACATTGATCTGTCCTTGATTCTCTATTGGGGACAAGTAGCCGTTTGTTCATGTCTCCCCAGGAATAAATAGTGTCCCACGACAGGTGGGTCTGTGGCCACCTTTCTGGGAGTCTGATGTTTTTCTTTCTTTCTTTCTTTTTTTTTTTTTTTTTTGGTTTTTTTTTTTTGGAGTTGGGGACCGAACCCAGGGCCTTGCGCTTAGGCAAGCGCTCTACCACTGAGCTAATTCCCCAACCCTCTTTCTTTCTTATACTGTAGATTTTCTTTGGGTTGGCCATCCCAAGGTATCAGCTCTCTCTCTCTCCCTCTCCGTGTAGTGTGTGTGTGTGTGTGTGTGTGCCTGTGTGTGTGTCTGTCTGTCTGTCTGTGCCCGTAAATGAAGTACTTTTGTAGTCGGAGTCATCAGGCAGTTGTTAACTGACCAATGTGTGTGCTGTGAACAAAATAAGGAAGGCAGGGAGTCTGCAAGAGCAAGGCACACGCCTAACCACTGAGCCATCTCTCCAGCCCATCGAGGTTCCTCTTTGTGCATAGCATACAGGAGCATCTGACTGGAGAGTGGACTATTCACCAAGTAGGGCTGGGCACACAGTACACACTGTCACCTCAGCCCTTTGGAGGTAGAGGCTGGAGGATTCAGAGCCGGGGATAGCCTGGGCTACATACCCAGACCCTGTCTGAAAAGATGAGAGAAAGGAACACATGTGTTCCCTGTGTTTCCTGCCTCTCTGCCTCGTGATGCCCTGTGCTGGCTCTGTATGCATCAGCGAGGAGGCTGTGACTAGGTTTGGCCCATAGGGTCTGCACCCTCTGGGATCCTGGGCTGAGGGTAACCTCTCTTTATAGAGGAGACCTCAATACGTACTGCTTACTTAGCAGCCCCCCAAGAATCTCCTGAATGTCTTTCTGGAGGTGGAGGTATCTTCTGGAATGTTCTTCAGGTGTTGAGGAAGCATGTTTCTGTATGTGAACTGTAGCCCTGTTTGACATTGCTTTGCTCTGAGTACATGTCTCAAGGGTTCAGAGCTGACCAGCAATGTGAGTTTGTGTTCCTACAGGCAGGTCAGCGGGCCTTTGAGTGTCTGAACAAAAGTTGTGTCTCAGCAAGGGTGTGTTCTCAAGAAAGGTGTGTCTAGCACATCACAGGGCCAGGCTCTGTCTTACACCGTCCCTCTACGCCACTTGTGTTTCTCAGGGGCTCAGGGCCTACCTGGTAGGGTCACTTACTTCAGATTCATGTATTTCCATAGGCAAACCGTGTGGTATCTACACCAGCACTGCTAAGTCTTCTTCTTTGTTTAGGAACTGAGGATTGAACTTAAGGTTTCCAACATGCTAGGCAGATGCTCTACCACTGAGCCACGCCCCCAGCCCCTCCCTCACTGGGGGATTCTAGGCAGGGGCTCTACCACTGAGCCACGCCCCCAGCCCCTCCCTCACTGGGGGATTCTAGGCAGGGCTCTCCCACTGCCATTTCTCTAGGACACTTCTTACATTTTATTTTTATGAGATTTTAGTTTTGTTCTGTAGCCCAGCCTAGATCAGAACTAATTCTGTAGTCCCTGTACACGCTGAACTTACTCTTCTGCCATACTTTCTACTAAGTCTGGCTAAGAGTCTTTCTAAGAATCATTCTTCCCTGTGGCATGTCATAGGCCCTAGCCACCGTCACTCTTTCTTGGAAGTGTGTCTTGGTGACAATTGTTCCAACTATACAGAGTTACATCTGGGTGACTGGATAGCCAGGTTTCAAGAGAATGCCTAGCCCTAGGTCTCCAGCTGCAGGTCTTGTCGATGGTTCTCATGACTGAGCAAGCTGTTTCTTGCTCTGTGTGGGTCTGTTCACAAGAATCAAGGGCACTAAGACAGTCCAGTCTCCTCCAAGGGACAAAGCACCACAGCTGCCATTAGACCTTGCCTCCTCCACAGACATAAGCCAACTTCTTGATTCTCTTCTCTCAATGAACTTGGAGGCATTTCTTTAAAACAGGGGCCTCATTATGTAGCACAGTCTAGCCTCACATTAATCCTCCTGCTTCAGTTTCTTTTTTTTTTTTTTTTTTTTTTTTAAAGATTTATTTATTTCATATGTTCAGACACACCAGAAGAGGGCATCATATCCCATTACAGATGGTTGTGAGCCACCATGTGGTTGCTGGGAATTGAACTCAGGACCTCTGGAAGAGCAGTCAGTGCTCTTAACGGCTGAGCCATCTCTCCAGCCCCTGCCTCAGTTTCTTGAACAAGTGCTAGGACTATAGACCTACACCATGCCCAGCTTAAGTTCTGGCTTAAATATAGGCCCCCAGTTCGAAAGTCCCCCGCCAATATGCCTCTCTGGTCACCCCCAGTTACAGCCTATGGTCACAGCCTATGCCACAATGGACAAGCTGAGCTATATGTTCATCTGTGCAGGCAGAAGTGGATCTGACTCTCTTTCTCTCATCCTAGGGCAGCATCAGTGACACCCCAAAGTGGACCCAAATCCCAAAGGGAGAAACCACCGGGCTTTAAACTCAAATACCACAAGGCTCCTTACCTCGCACCAGGATGACCTGCTCAGCACGGCCTGTCCCCACAGCATTGGTGGCTGTGCAGATGAAGGTAGTGTTGACCATTCGATCCACAGAGTGGACAAGCAGCTGAGAGCCCTGGGCCACTGCGGAGGCTGGGAAGACCCCCGAGGTCCTAAGGGTATGGGGTGAGGTGAGCAGCACAGCAGGCGTCCAGGGAGAGCAGGCTGCCCCAGAGACTCCAACAGTCAGCCCTCCTTCTAGAGGTCAGGCTTTCTCCTCCCTCAGACCCAGGGATCCAGACCCCAGTCCTCCTCCTCAGACCCAGGGGTGCACACCCCAGCCCTCCTCCCTTCCTCACTCACGTGCTCCAGTCATAGCCTGTAGGCTCTGGGTTGCTTCGTACTTCACAGGTCAGTGTGGCCTCACTGCGGCCTAGGTACCAGTTGTCATCATAGCCGGAGATGGATACTTCGGGAGGGTCTAGGAGAAAAGGACAACTCAGTGACAGTGGAACCCAGAACTGGGGACAAGTTAGCAGCGCTGGCAGCGAGAGATCCACCAGTCATAACAAACTTGGGTTAGCAGGCTACACTGTGTATGCTCTAACCAGTGTAGACCCAACCTGGGAAGCCACTTGAATATCAGCTCAGGCAGGACCAAGAAAGCAATTAGAGGTACCCTGTGTGGTCTGTGTGTGTGTGTGTGTGTGTGTGTGTGTGTGTGTGTGTGTGTGTGTCTGTGTGTGTCTGCACACACACCCACCAACCCACATGCGCCCAATACGACATGCATAGAGTGTATCCAGACTGTTTGGGATAGCCAGCATAGAGAATAGACAGAAGCCAGGGTAGCCAGGCTCACATGGGCAGTCTCGGGATGAACCTGGCTGGAAAGAGCCACTGCAGATGAGGTGGGGGGACTCTATCACACGACCGAGGGCACAACCATCCCACTGCGATCCTGAGTCTGCTGCCACAGGGAGTGACAGCACAGTACTGCAAATATCAGGTCTGAGGGGCGTGGCTCACGCTTGCAACCCTTGAACTGAGGTAGAAGCGGGAAGTGCGTTCAAGGTCATCTTTAGCTACAGAGAGCTCAAGGATAGCTCAGGTACATGAGACTCTCTCTCAAAACGCAAAGGCTGGAGAGGTGGCTCAGTGGTTAAGAGCAGACACCGCTCATATTGAGAATTCAGCTCCCAGCACTGGTATCAGGTGACTCAAACTGCCTGAGTCTCCAGCTCTAGATGCATCCAATGCCTTTGCTCTACACTTGTGGGCAAAGAAAGTTCAAGGCCAGCCAGGGCTACAGAGTGAGACTCAAAACAAAATCAAACAAAAAGGAAGCTGGGTGTGGGGACTGCAGCCTCTGTGTGTAGAGTGCTGGGAAGTGTCCCTAGGCAAAACTGAGGGCTGTCACTGTAGGCAGTTTCTGCAGAAGCCTAGGACACTTTGGGAAGGCTTGGGGAACCCCAAGACCTCTAGATGCCAAAGGCAACAAGGGAGAGCAGAGGTCAGAGGACGGCAATGTCAACAGTGCTGGGAGGGGTCGGCTGGGCTAGAGTGCTTGCCTCGCATGCACAAGGCACTGAATTCCACTATCAGCTTCTCACAGAAGTTGGTGGTCCACACGTGTAATCCCTGCACTCTTTTTTAAAAATAATTATGGATTATTAATTATATGAGTACACTGCAGCTGTCTTCAGACACACCAGAAAAGGGCATCAGATCCCATTACAGACGGCTGTGAGCTACCATGTGGTTTCTGGGAATTGAACTCAGGACCTCTGCAAGAGCAGTCAGTGCTCTTAACCACTGCTAAAGTATCTCTCCAGCCCTATATCCCTGTACTCTTGAAGTGACGTCTGGTGGATCAGAAATTTCAGAGCAGTGGTTATCCTCAGCTTCGTGAGGGCAGCCTGGACTACACGAGACCTTGTCCCAAAACAAAAGAATTGGTAACCCTTGGGAGGCTGCTCCTGTGTGGAGACTATGGGTCACAGGCACGGGTTATGCATGGGGTCTGTGTATGAGCCCCGATCTTCCTCAGCTGTCTGGGATGTTTGAGGCTAGACCAGGCTACATGAAACCCTGTTTCAAAAGTCAATCAATGGGGGTTGGGGATTTAGCTCAGTGGTAAAGCGCTTGCCTAGGAAGCGCAAGGTCCTGGGTTCGGTCCCCAGCTCCGAAAAAAAGAACAAAAAAAAAAAAAAAAAGTCAATCAATGAATAAACAGTGTGGCAACAGAGTGGATGAGCAGTGTGGATGGTGACCTAGGATAGTTGAACTTTCAGGGAACCAGGAATTCCCTGGAAGCCAGAGAAGATAATGCAGGGACAGCTCTTTGCAGGCAAACCCAGCCTTTCCTCTTTTTTTTCAAGACAGAGTTTCTCTGTGCAACACTGGCTGTCCTGGACTTGCTTTGTTGAGCAGGCTGGCCTCAAATTTACAGAGATCTCCCACCTCTGACTCCCGAGTGACCCGCCACCACCGCCAGCATATTTTTCTATTTTCTCGAAACTGAGAAGTGAACCTTTGAGCTCTCAACCCTCTCTCAGTTTATCTTTGATTCCGGAAGGCAGGAACCCACAGAAGCAAGTGTTCCTCTCAGTACCTGGGAGACTCAGACTAGGGTGGATCTCTAGTATAGACCACAGGCAAGATTTGGCCGGTGGAGACTGAGGCAGACAGAACTCGGAGCCAGCATGGACAACATGCGAGGGAAAGCCACCTCACGGCACACTCACAGCGCACGGAGAGGATCACCGGCAGCAGCTCGGGCTCTTCCAAGCTCTCATGTTCCACTCTGCACGTGACCTTGACGCCATCTGCTCGGCCCACGGGCACCATGGAGTATCGACTGATGACAGTGACCGTGCCAGCCTGTAGCCCGGGCTCCTGAATATCTCTGGCCTCTCCACCCAGGGATGAGATCCAGGTGATTCGGGCAGGGGGGCGGCCCCCCGTGGAGATACAGCGGGCAACAGCTACCGACTGGGGGCCAATTGTGACCTCTTGGGCTTCAGCGTGGTTCTCCGGCTGGGCTAGGGAGAGGACCAAAGAAGGCTTGTGACTCTACAGGCGGGAGTGGGGATGGGGGAAGACACGGACCAGACGGAACCAGACAGGACGGACTTATAGACAGACAACAGGGAACCACACAGTCAGGCTCTGCTTCCTGGGTTCAGAGCCCAGCTTCTTAGTCTAGCATATGCCTAGCTTTGAGCAGCCATTAAAACCATTTTCTCTGATGTCACATGGCCCTGATGCATGGATCAAAGAAATTGAGTTTCCAGTGCTTAGGATCTGTCTGGCATACATTATCCTAGTCTGAGTAATTACTATATACATATATGTATATTATATAATAAATAATTTATGTACTATATTTTATATATGATATATTGCATTCTATTATATATTATTTTATGCTACTTGTATGAAATGTATTTTCTATAGTATAAATTATATACATATGTATATATAACTTTTTGAGACGGGGCTCACAATATGGTCTTGGGTGACCTTGAACTCAGAGAGAGTCATCGACCTCTGCCCTTGTGCTGAGATTAAAGGTGCACAACACCAAGCCAGGCCTGCATAGGACATTTTACAACATCCATTGTGCCCTATCAGAAAGATGTCCAGGCCAACGCTGGGAGCACAAACCTGTGATCTGACCACTGGGAGAGGCTGAGGCAGGAGGATGTTAAGTTTGAGGTTGGCTTGGTCTGTATACTCAGACTTTGTCTCACTAATCAAAAGAATAAAAGGGGCAAGGTGGGTCCCGCACTGAGGAGGATCAGAAGTTCAAGGTCAGCTTCAGCCACACAAATTCCAGGTCAGCTTGAAATACATGAGATTTTTGTCTTTAAAAACAAAACAAAACAAAACAAAAAAACCCAAAAAATGAAACAAAACAACCCACCCCCCCAAAAAACCAAAATAAAGCCGAAACAGAACAACAACAAAGTTACTAAAATTAGTATGTAAAATCAAAAGCAGAGACAATGTGTCACAGCCTGGAAGAAAATGAAACTTCTATAGCCTATGGTTTGAAAGTCTAACCGGAGCCTCGTGGTGGCGGTGGTGCACGCCTTTAATCCCAGCTCCAGAGGCAGAGGCAGGCAGATCTCTGAGCTCAAGGCTAGCCTGTTCTACAGAGCGAGTTCCAGGATAGCCTGGGCTACACAAAAGCCCTAAGAAACCCTGTCTGGAAAAACAAAACAAAACAAAACAAAAAACCCAACCAAGCAAAAAAACAAAAACAAAAACAAAAAAAACCCAACAGTCCTAAGGGTCTGTGAGTGGGCTCAGCGGAGGAGCTCCTGTCTACCGATGCTGTGGCGCTAGGTTCCATGACCCCGGCACTAGAAAGGAAAGAACAAAGTGTCCTATTTGTTTTCCTGTGATAGCCATTGTACTGTGCTTCCAAAAGGGAATAAAAACAACAGGGACTTCCCAGCTGGCCATTTTTACCCTTTCACCTTATCCTCCGGAAAACATGGAAAACCCTCCAACAGAGACGGCAAGGCCCACTCCCTAGAGTCTCTTACCCAGTACTGTCTCTGGAGCCAGGACTCCTGTGTCTCCAGTGTCCTGCTGGACCCGCCCACCAGGGCAGCTGTCAGTTTGCTGTCCCCTTCTGCTGTCCGCACTGTTTCCTCCTGCCCACCCTCCCTCAGGCCGTTCTGTCCATCAGCACCCATAGGGATGTTACAGATCCTTCCCTTGGGAAGCTCCTCGGCTGTGGAGCCTGGCTAAGGTGCACAGTCCTAAGTTGGGGGTTCCATACACTTCAGATCCCATCCCCAGCTCAAGGCTAACTTCCTCAAGGGGACTTTTCTGGCCTCTGTGGCTCCAACATCACCAGGCTCTCCAGACGTTGCTGTATCCACTGTACCTATGGCCTAATCCATGTTCTAAAAGTAGGCCTGCCCCTCTTCCCTACCTTTCTCTTTCAAGACTATTGATACAACGGAGTAAATGATAGGCCAGGCTTTGCCACCAAGCCACGCCCACCATTTCTCATTTCCCTCCTGTTTCCCTCCCTTTCACAGCACAGCGCACATACACACACACGCACATACACACACACGCACATACACACACACCCTAGGACCCTGTGTCCCTGTGCCGCGGAAACACTTGCTATTGTGCAGCAACCCCAGCTTTCCATCTATCTATCTATCTATCTATCTATCTATCTATCTATCTATCTATCTATCTATATCAAAGCAGGATTTGGCTATGTAGCCCAGGCTAGCCTCAAACTAATGATCCTGCTTCAGCCCCTCATGCTTGAAAAAGGGAGGCACATGCTTGAAAAAGGGAGGCACATGCTTGTATGCCTGGCTTGAAATATTTCTTTCTTTTTCTTTTCTTCCTTCCTTCCTTGTGCTGGGGTTAAAGGCGTGTGCCACCATACCCAGCTTGAAGTATGTCTTGACTATATTCTTGTTCAAGTTAGTGCATTAGAGAGTTTACGAGGCTTGGGAGAAGGGCTTGGTAGTGTGTGTGTTTTGTTCTTTTTTTTTTTTTTTTTTCGGAGCTGGGGACCGAACCCAGGGCCTTGCGCTTCCTAGGTAAGCGCTCTACCACTGAGCTAAATCCCAGCCCTAGTGTGTGTGTTTTGATTTTGACACAGGATCTCGTATAGTCCAGGCTGGCCTCAACTCAGTTTATATACCTGAAGATGACCTTCAACCTCTAATTATCCGGATTCTACCTTTCAAGTGTTGGGATTGCAGGCATGTGCCATCATCCCTAGTTTCATGTGGTGCAGGGGATCAAACCCAGGGCTTTGTGCATCATAGGAACGCATTCTAACAACTAAGCTACATTCCCAGCCATGCTTCTATTTTGCATAGGAGATTGGATATAGGCACGTGTTCAGTTGCTGAGCCACGCCCCCAGCCCCTCACTGGGGGATTCTAGGCAGGGGCTCTACCACTGAGCCACACCCCCAGTCCCTCACTGGGGGATTCTAGGCAGGGGCTCTACCACTGAGCCACGCCCCCAGTCCCTCACTGGGGGATTCTAGGCAGGGGCTCTACCACTGAGCCACGCCCCCAGTCCCTCACTGGGGGATTCTAGGCAGGGCTCTACCACTGAGCCATGCCCCCAGTCCCTCGCTGGGGGATTCTAGGCAAACACTTGGAAGGACTTCATCCCTAACCAATCCTTTTTAAAATTTGACTTTGAAGTCAGGCAGTAGTGGTGCATGCCTTTGATCCCAAGACGGGGAGACAAAGGCAAGTGGATCTCTGTGAGTCTGAGGCCAGTCTGGTCTACAGAGTGAGTTCCAGGACAGCCAGGGCGACACAAAGAAAACCCTGTCTTGGAGAACCAAAAAGAAACAAAATATTAAGAGATGGAGAAATTTGACTTTGACAGAATCCAAGTTGCCCAGGCTGGCTTTCAACTCACTCTGAAGCTTGCCTCAGTCTCCTGAGTTGCTGGTATGGCAGACCTATTCCCCAGGGACTGGCAAGAGCTATGGACGCAGCCCTCTTAGCATCCTTCAGAAAGTCTCTGTTCTGGAACATACAGCAAGGCTCCAGGGAATTCCAACTCTCTGAAGCCAGAAATGGAAGCACTCTGGGAGCTGTGGTGTCTGCAGGGCTGGAGCACTGTGTCCTGCAGGGGATTTTTCCAGCATTAGTGAGAAATCTCTGCCCTCGGGCCGCTCCTGTTGAAGCCAGCTGGGAATCCTTTATTGCGGTCTGTGCACGGGCGTTGTGCGTGCACGGGGCTGTGCACACGTGTGCAGTATCCTCAGGAGAGAAGACAGCGATGGACCGGTGAGAACTGGAGGTAATGGATGATTGTGAGCTGCCACGTGCCTGCCGGGTCTCTTCACATAGTCATCTCTCAGCCCCACGGGTGGGCGAGTTCTTCCTGGTTCTCATTTTCCTTCAATCCAGGGACAGTGGCCTCTCCAATCTTCCAGTTACTTTTTTTTTTAGATTTGAACAAGTTGCCCTGGCCTCTCTGTGACATCGGGAGGATTCCTCACCAAGCCACAGCCCCTGCTTACTCAGAACCCCGTGGCTCTTCTTCAGGACAAAACCAGGGGCTACCCACAGTCCCAGCTCAGAGGCAGCTGGGTCGTTTTGCGTTTGAGGCCAGTGTCTGGGCTACATATTGAGCCCTGATGTAATTAAAAAGAAAAAGAATAAAAAGAAAACCTTGGGGTTGGGGATTTAGCTCAGTGGTAGAGCGCTTGCCTAGCACGCGCAAGGCCCTGGGTTCGGTCCCCAGCTCCGAAAAAAAGAAAAGAAAAAAAAGAAAAGAAAAGAAAGAAAACTTTGTCTGCCATATCCTTGGTGGACAGAGTAAGCAACAAGCACTCAGAGGGTACTTAGTAAGCATTTGTCAAAGCTGGCTGCACTGGCACACTCCTGAAAACCTCGCTCTCAAGGGAGGCAGCGTTCAAGGTCAGCCTTCCATACACAGTGAGTTCAAGGCCAGCCTGGGCTCCATGAGAGCCTTTTTCAAAGGAAGGAAGGAAGGAAGAAAGGAAGGAAGGGAGGGCACTGAGAAAACTGGGGCTGAGGCAGAGGCTCAGTTGGCAGAATGCTTGCGCTACTCCACACCCAAGTGCTCTTTTGTCCCCAGGACCCAAGAAACTGGGTGTGTTGGCTCATGTCCTTAATCCCAGCACTCGGAGGTAGAGGCAGAGGCTGGAAATGACAAAGTGGCTTGGCAGATGAAGACATTTGCTGCCTCGCCTGACACTTGACAGCCTGAGTTCCGGTGGTATAAGGAGAGAACTGATTCCCAAGAGTCAACTTCTGACCTCTAAGCACTGCAGGGGACCGACAAAGACAAGCACACATGCGAGCACACCCCCACCCCCATCTCAATAAAACACACAAACTTCTACAAAAACAAAAGCCATCTGCCAACACATTAAGGACTGTCAACCTGAAAGCCGGGACATGGAGAAATAGCCAGGGCCCCTCCACTCACCTATGACTCTGAGCCAGGTCACTCCCCTGCGGGTACCGTTGGGAAACGTGGCAAACTCGCAAGTGTAATTGCCCTCGTCCTCTACCCTCAGACCCCGGAAGGCCAGCGTGGCGTCCCGCAGGTCCGCGTTTGCTTCTTGTTTCGCTCGGACGAAGGACAGACGGTCCTTGTTGAACTGAGAGTTGGGGAAATCCACGCCGAAGGATGGGTGGAAGGCAGCCACAACTGTGCCATCCAGGCGCTGCCAGGTTACCTGAGAGACGCGCTCCGTCGTGGGTGGGAGCAGGTGGCACGGTAACTCCACGGTGCCTCCCAGGCGGCCACGAACCTCGGGGAGCACTCGTACCCGCACATCTTGGGCTCCTGGGGAGAGAGGGAAGAGGTCAGTCTTGTTGGGGAGGGAACAAGCCAGAGATCTCCAGGAAAGAGAGTGCCAAGACAGAGATGAGATAGATTCCCACTCATTTAATTGACTTAAATTATACAGGGTCTCACTATGTAGCCTGGGGCTGGCCTGGAACTCACTATGTGGTCAACACTGCCTTGAATTCAGAGATAATCCCACTGCTGAGATTAAAACCGTGTGCCACACCTGACCCACCTTGCCTTTTTAGTTTTATTTTTTAGATTTATTTAGTTTTCGTTTATGAGCTGGGTGCTCTGCCTGTAAGTCTGTGCACCATGTGCATGCAGTGCCAGTGGAGGCCAGAAGGGGGTGTCAGAGTGGCAGACACAGGAGTTACAGGCGGTTCTAAACCTATGCGGAAGCTGGATTCTCTGGAACAATAGGCAATGCACTCTTTTTGAGGGGAGTGAGGGGACAGGGTTTCTTTTGTATAACAGAGCCTTGGCTATCCTGGACTCACTTTGTAGACCAGGCTGGCCCCAAACGCACAGAGATCCGCTTCCCTCTGCCTCCCTAGAGCTGGGATTAAAGGCATGTGCCACCATACTGGGAGGCAGAGTGCTCTAACTGCTGAGCCATCTCTTAGCTCTCCACATTATTTGAGAAAGGTCGCTGTTGGCCAGGAGCTGTTTCTGCTGGGCTGGCCAACAAATCCCAGAGATCCCTCTATTTCAGCCTCCTCGGTGTTGGGGATTGAACTCTGGTCCTCATACTAAAATAGGAAGTGTTTGGCCATCCATCAGTGTCCCCAGCTCCATCCTCTGTCTACTTTTACACTGATGGCGATTTGGCTCAGGGCATTACACGTGCTAGGTGAGTTACATCCGTTTCCCCCTGAGGGTTTCATACATGTACACAGTACAGTCCGGTCACTGTCACCCTCCCCACCATCCATTACCTTCTCACCCCCATATGGCTCCCAGTGAACCCCTTTCTTCCCAAGAAGTCTGTCTCTGACTCTGATGTCTTGTTTTCCGGTGCTTTCCATGGGCACAGTCGTGGGGCTATCTACTGGAACATGGGCAATAAGCACACACCCGAGGCTACCCCACTCGAGAAAACGACTCCCCCTCCGTCAGCCACCTTCTTGACAACCAACTGCCACTGTCTCCTCTTGGGGGAGGGGTCTTACAAGCCCCTTCTCCTATTTTCCCACTTTATTTTTGTTCTTTTGGAGACAGGCTCTCTCTACATAGCCCTAGTTGTTTTAGAACTCACTATGTAGCCTTAGGCTGTCCTTGAACTCAGAGATCCTCTTGCCTCTGCCTCCAGAAATGCTGAGATAGAAAGTGTGAACCACTGTGCCTGGCTGTATTTTTACTTTAAAAAATATTTTTTTTAATTATTTGATAAATATGGATGTTTTGTCTGCGTGTGTCTGTGCACCACGTGTGTGCCTGGTGCCTAAGGAGGCCAGAAGAGGGCATTGGGTTCTCTGGAGCTGGGGTTACAGACAGTTGTGTGTTGTCATGTGGACACTGAGAATTGAACTCAGGTCCTCTGGAAGAGCAGCCAGTGCTCTTAACTGCCAAGCCAACTCCCCAGCCCCCAGTTCCTCATTTTAAAAAATATTAATTTTTTATTTGTGTGTGTGTGTGTGTGTGTGTGTGTGTCTATGTATGGCGTGTACAGTACCTGTGCAGGCCAGCAGGGGGCGCCAAAGCCCTTGGAATCAGAGCTACAGGCAGCTGTGCCAGAATCTGAGCAAGTCCTCTATCTCTATCTCAGCCCAGCTCCCCACTGTGAACAAACACAGAATGGAGGAAGCCTGTGTCTCAGCTTTGGAGGAAGTACTCCTCCATGACCCAGGGCAGAATAATGTGTGGGTTTAAATCCAGGGCTTAACATCTTTGTACCTCAGTTTCCCAGCTGCATAAAGAGGGCATAATGACAGTGTCGCACACCCCGGGGTGTTATGAAGACCAAGGAATGCTGGGTGCACAGGAAACTGGAACTCGGTAAACAAAGAGGCCGGATAATTACAAGTGGCCATTGACTGTGAGCCCCGAGGTGAGGTACTTGTCTGTATGAGCAACTGCTTACAACCATGGGGTGTGTGTGTGTGTGTGTGTGTGTGTGTGTGTGTGTGAGAGAGAGAGAGAGAGAGAGAGAGAGAGAGCGCGAGCACCTTGGGCAGAGCTGCTGTCTCAGTATACAGTGGTGAGTGTGTACCGTCCTGGTCTCCTCACACAGGAGAAACCAGGGAAGCTGGGTGTGGTAGCACAGGCTTTTAACCCACCATACGAGAGGCGGAGGCGCGTGGATCTCTTGTGTGTTTGAAGAAAGCCTGGGCTACACAGTGTGTTCCAGGCCAGCCAGGGAGACATAGATAAACCCTGCCTCAAACCAAAATAAAAATTAAAAAAGCCAGGGGCTGGATAGATGACTCAGTATCCATTGTTCTTGCAGAGGACCTGGGTTGGATTCTCTGAGATGATGGCTCACAAGCATCCCAAATGGAGCTCCTTGGACACTGCATACATATGGTATGCGGACATGTTATGTAGGCAAAACACCGATTCATGGGCTGGAGAGATGGCTCAGCGGTTAAGAGCACTGACTGCTCTTCCAGAGGTCCTGAGTTCAATTCCCAGCAACCACATGGTGGCTCATAACCATCTGTAATGAGATCTGGTGCCCTCTTCTGGCCTGCAGGCATACATGCAGGCAGAAAGCTATATGATGTATACATAATGAATAAATAAATGTTAAAAACAAACAAACAAAAAACGCCAATTCACTTGAAACAATCCTTAAAAAAGGAGAACCTGGGTGATCCTGGTGAGGGAATCTGACAGAACACAATCCTGGGGTCAGACAGTGCCAGGGAGGTGGACAAGTAGCCACCAGTTAAGAGAGTCACACCATCTCCAAATATGCCTCACCACTCAAACCTAGCAGATCACAAGACGGAAAGGGCTTCATCTTCTGCCACAGAGCAGATCTATATGGATTGGGAGAGGACAGCTCAGCAGTAGAGCCCCTGCCCAGAATCCCCCAGTGAGGGGCTGGGGGCGTGGCTCAGCGACAGAGCCCTTGTATATCATAGAAAGCTTTGGGTCCCAACCCTACCACAAAGGAGCAGCAGGAACAGAGTACTTGTTCAAAGAATTGCAACACAGATAGATAGGAGCTTCCTGCTGCTTGCTGCTTCTGGGCCGGGTGACCTTTTCAAGCCCCAGTTCTTCCACGTGTAAAATGGAGACATTTAAGCCACCCTGCAGGGCTCCCTAGAACAATTCCAGTAAAAGATCTGACACTCTTAGCGGCCCGGGTCACAGGGTCAGGGCCTGTCCCCACAGGCCACATCTGGCAAGGCTTGTATTTGCTTCAGTCTGGGTTTTAGTTTGTTTATTTAGACAGGGTCTCAATGTTTAGCTTCAGTTGGCCTTGAATTCACTCACATCAATCCTCCTGTTTCACCATCCGGAAGAGCTGGGATCACACATCTTTGCAAATGTGAATTAGAGCAGGTCTTGGGGCTAGGCAGAAGGACATGAAGGCCAGAAAAATGGATTTTAAAAAGGAGAGGTTGGTGAGATGGCTCAACGGGTAAAGGTGATTGCAGCCAAGACTGATAACCCGACTTCAATCCCTGAGAGTAAATCCACAGTGGATAGAGAGAACGGACTCCTGAAAGTTGTCCTTTGACTTCCACACATCATGCATATTCTCTCTCTCTCTCTCTCTCTCTCTCTCTCTCTCTCTCTCTCTCTCTCTCTCTCTCTCTCTCCAATAACAAGAGGTGTGAATGAACCAGGCTGAGTGGCCTTCAGCCATAATTCCATCAAGAAGGAGGCAGAAGCATAAGGATCATGAATTTGGGGCCAGAGAGTCCCAGGTTAACCTGCACCATCGAGGGATAGCATCTCAAACTGAGAATGAACACACACACGAGAAGAACGTCACGGCCCCAAGACCTCCAAATTACATTTCTTTGCTGAATAATGGAGCGGATGTTCCGAGTGAGGTGTGCAGTGGTCTTGTTTTAATTGTTACATTTACTTATGTGTGGGGCAGGGGTGGGGCGCCAATGCACCGGTGTGGGGCTAGCTCCCTCGTACTACTGTGTGGGTCTTGGAGACAGAGCTCGGGCTGTCAAGCTTGGCTGCAAACACCTCCACCCGCTGGGCCATCTCCCTGGCGCCTGTTTTATTTGTTTTTCTAATATGGGGTCTGACTACATAGTTTTGGTTAGTCTGGAACTCAAGATACTCGGGTGCCATAGTTGAACCAGTACCCCACACTACCACCGAGAGTAGTCGTTTTTCTATTTGTTTGTTTTGGTTTTTCAAGATAAGAGTTTTTCTGTGTAGCCCTGGCTGTCCTAGAACTCGCTATGCAGACCAAGCTGTCTTCGAACTCAGAGAGCCGCTGCCTCTGCCTCCGGAGTGCTAGTCCACTTTAAGGTCCTTCTGAACCCTTAGTAGCAGGTCAGTGCGGAAGCCTGATGCTTCCTCTCCACCCCCCGGAGTAAAACCCGTCACGATGCCCATCCATCCTTTTCTTTTAGGCTCTATCTTTAAAATTTCTCTTCAGTCAGACGATGTATGATCCCTCATGGTCCTGACCCGAGCTTAACTCACCAGCCTTCCTTGCCTGGGTCACCTCCTGGGTATCTATTCTTGGGCTTTGTCTCCACACCCAGCCAGCTTTGTCTCCACACCCAGCCAGCGAGAAACTTTCGGGCCGGTAGCCCTCTTCTCAGGCTGGGCCTTCAGGAGCTTCCTTCTCACTCAGAACCCTGCATGTTCATGCCCATGCCCTCTCAGTCTCCTCTCTCAACCTCTCCTCTCTGCTCTTCTGGCCCAGAGGCCCTGCCACCTCCAGGGCCTTTGCTCGGGTTATAGCAGGTCAGCATGGCTTCCCTGTTCTCTAGCTTAGTGATGGCAGGATCTGGTCACCTTAATGGTAACAGGATTCTTAACCCGCTCCTTCCATCATAGACCCAACCAGCCATCTCCCCAGCAGAGCCACAGGAAGAGAGTTCTCTTTCACTCATCGCTGTGTTCCAGAGCCTAGAACAGTGTCTGGTATTCTGAAGGTGCTCTATAAATGTACTGGATGAATGAATGAATGAATGAATGAATGAGTGATGGGCAACCAAAAAGTGCTGTTCTTCCAAGTATGGGGGTACACACCTTTAACCCCAGCCTGGGGAGGCTGACACAGGGAGAGCCTGGCCTATGCAAGCCTATGAATACCTGTCTTCCAAACAGCACAACAGCAGCTGAATTAGCTTTTCTAAGACGGCACAGGGGGTTGCAAGCAAGGGGAAGTTTGGAAAGGTTACTGAGAGTCAAGAAAAGCCCTCTAGTACCAGGCAGTGACAGGTCGTTAATCTCAGCACTTGGCAGGCGAAACTGAGTTCAAGGCCAGTCTGGTCTACGGAGTGAGTGCTAGGACAGCCAGGGCTAAACAGAGAAACCTTGTCTTGAAAAACAAAAATATAAGTCAATAAGTATATAAATAAATAAATAAATAGATAAGTAAGGCCTCTGGATCAGGTAAGGACTATATCGATGGCCAGATATGACAATGAAAAACACATATTTCTATTGGCCTTAGGAACCGAGGCACCACCTTTTGCTTAGTAGCAAAATTACGGTCATGAAGTAGCAAAGAAAATACACTTATGGTTGAGGCTTCATAAGACCACCGGAAACAGGTTGAGAACTGCTGATCTAGATGGTAGATTTTTCTCCCAAGCGGGAATGGGAGCAGGACATTGGGTTTGAGAAGGAAGACAGACAAGTGGGGACTTGTGGAGTTTGAAGTCTATGTGGTAAGGGGGATACAGGGATTCTGGGTGTCTGATGGGGAAGCAGGGGAGATGACGTCATGAAACTGGGAATATACAGGCCCTGGTGCTAGAAACACACTTCCCGCAGGCTGAGCAGCACGTAGCTGTGGTGACCTTGCAGGGACAGCCAACGCCCAGAGACAGTGGCCAGAGAATGGCCCATGGGAACATTTGCTTCTCTCTGCCTCTGACCGGTGACAGGTCTATAGAGAAGTCAGTTGGGTCCTCCAACACACTTCCTCTCTCCCCCAGGGAATGGATTAGCTGGCTTCCTGCACGCCAGAGTAGAGACTGCCTCTGACATAAGTAAAGCCTAGGTCCAGGAAAGACACAGGGGAGGGTTGGATGGGGGGGGGGATGATAGTCTGAGGGAGGAGGGCTAGGTTCTATACTCTTGGTCAGAAGGAGGAGGTAAGAGGAGGATCTGGAAGCCTAGTTTCTTAGATTTCCAGCCTGGCTGGCTTCTCCAGTCCCAGCTGGCCCCTGCACACCTATAAAACATGCTGTGTCCCAACCCCCACCATGTCAGGGTAGGGCAGGGCTGGAGCAAACCCTTCAAGGCCAGAGGGCTTTGAGGACCAGCATCAGCTGCTGCCTCAGCCACCTGGGTAATTAATTAATTACATTAATCATAGTTCCTGCCCCCACAGTGGACATCCGGAGCCTGTCTGAGGGGTGAGAACGCAAGCAGAGCTGCCAGGGTACAGGGCTTGGGCTGTGTCTGGATTTCTATGTGGGCCTCACCAGGCCCCTCTGGACCCTTGGAGGCACAGCCTTCCTCTGCTGCTGACACTCAGCTCCCCGAGGACCCTCCCTGTGAAGTACAAACTCATAAGGGTGAAGCTCTCAAAGGCTCGTCCAGGACTCCCACATCCTGCCAAGAGAGTGGACACCTCAGTATGCATCCCAGTTCCAGGAGACCCTGGCCTCTGCTTGTATACAGATCCCACTCCTAGGGTCTGGTTCTTCTCTTCCTGACCCTGGGCCTCTCATTCCCTAGAGTACCTACCTATTTCTCTAAATATAATATATAATACACACACACACACACACACACACACACACACACACACACAAATAATATATATGGGGGGGAGAGAGAGAGAGAGAGAGAGAGAGAGAGAGAGAGAGAGAGAGAGAGAATACGTCTATGTATCTCTGGCTATCCGGAACTCTCTAATTAGATCAGGCTGGCTTCGAACTCAGAGCTCTGCCTCTGCCTTCTGAGTGCTGGGATTAAAGGCTTATCCACGCAACAACATATGTGTTGTGTGAGTCAGGGTCTTATGTAGTCCAGGCTGTCCTGAACTTAATTATGGAGCCAAATATGACTTTGAACTTCAGAAGCTCTGCTCTCTACCTTCCACTTGCAGGATTACGGTGCACACTACCACGGGCGATTTCAGGGTGCTAGGGATTGAACCCTAGGCTACATGTGTGCCAGGCAAGCACTCTGCTGACCGGTTTGCACCCCTCACTTTTTTCTGAGAGAAGGACTCAGCTAGCCCTGCCTGGCCTCACTATGTAGCCGTGCAATCTTGAATTCACGCTTGGATTCCCATCCTGTGCCGCCATGCCTGCCTTTGGAGGTCCTGAGTTTGGAACCCAGGGTTTCGTGCATGCTAGGTGATCATTTTATCCACGAGCTATGGCCCAGCCCATATCTCTCTCTCTCTCTCTCTCTCTCTCTCTCTCTCTCTCTCTCTCTCTCTTTTTTTTTTTTTCTTTCCGTTCTACAGCCGAGGTGGCCCTGGGGGTGGATAGCCTGCTGCCTCAGCCTCCCCCACGCTGGTACTGAGATTACAGGCCTGACTCTACCACTCTGTTTTTCCTGAGACAAGGTCCTCCTTTGTAGCTCAGCCTGGCCTTGAACTCCCTGCAATCCCCCTGCCTCAGCCTTCTTTGAGTGCTGGAGTTACAGGTGTTTGCTCCCTGCCACCGTCTTAGGTTTCTGTTTCTGTGACCCTGGGGTCTCCGTGCCTCTGTATCCGCACCCACACATCTCCAAAGCTGCTGACATACTTTCTCACTGCCGGGGCCATCTCTCCTGGTCCCTCTCCTCCTCCCCTTCCTGCTCTGTTTCTCAGCATTGCTGGGGCATTAAAAATGTAACAGCGTCCCAGGCGGGGGCAGGGGAGCTGGCCCTTGTGCAAGACTCCCTGTGCCTCCTGTGTCTTTAACTCCCAGTGGCCCCTACACACCGGCTGGCCTTGAGACGGCCTGTGCTCTGACCTCTCTGTATCACAGGATCTCCACAGCCCTTCAGCTGGGGTCTTTTGGTCTCCTCTCCTGTCACCAAACCTCTGTGCCCTTCCAGTGTCCCTGCCTACACCCCTCCCAGCACCCCAGCCCCTTTCCAGTATCTTGCCCTCCCTTGCAATCTTCCTTCATTCTTTGCGCATGACTCCATCCTTAGGTCCGATTCCCCGTCCCCTCCCTCTCTTGGCTCCTGTCCCTCTCTATCCTGTCCCTGGTCTCCCCCCCCACCCCCAACCTCCTATTTCTTCCCTGCTCAGTTCCCCTTCCCTAACAAGAAGAGACAGCAAGGCCTGCCATCCCCTCTTCTCCCCTCCCCCGCCACTGTGTGGGGCTGCCTGGATGACAGAGATGAGCATCGAGAGATAGGGAAGAGTGGGGAGGGAGGCTCAGGCTCTCGCGGGAGGTCCAGGTGGTGCAAGTCCCATTCCCAGAGGAGGCCAGCAAGAAGTCGGGGATGGGGGGGGGAGCCAGGGGGATAGGGATGTAGGGAAAGCAAGGGAGAGATGGAGAGAGCAAAGGAAGGACTAACAGAACAGAACAGAGAGGAGAGAGAGCCATGAGAAGTGAGAGATGGAAAGGGAAGTAATCGGAGAAAGAAAAAGGAGAGGGAGAGAGAAAGAATGAGGAAGTGGAGGGTGGGTGGGTTAGGAAAGGCCAAGGTTCCCTCCCCAGAATTCGCAGGGAAGGACTAGCCCCTGGGAATTCCCTCAGGGATTCAGCAGAGAAGGGACAGTCGCTAAAGGGTTAGGAAACAGGAAACACTTTGGGGAGTCTGCCCAGCACGGGCTGGGGTTGCTGGCTTTCAAAGGCCTCCAAGGGACAGCATGGAACCATGGGAGAGAGTGTGTCCATTTCGGTTTCCTCGTTTGCAGGCTGGGAAGAGGAACAAGGTTTGCTTTGGAGTTCTGTGGATTCTGTTGTGAGGTTCCCCACAAGTGGATTCTAAGAATTCACCCAGAGGGACAGGTACTGATTTCATCTATCTGGGAGGTCAAGGCCGATGACCTCAAAGGAGGCATCGAAAGAAAAATGAGGCCAAAAGTGATAGACATTCTCCCCAGGATCCCTCTGACCCCGGGTCTGAGCAAACTCTCCAGAAACTCCCCGCTCCCCGTCCCACAGTACTTAGTTAGGAGAAACAGCCAGGTCACCTGCTAGGGGCGGGGCGAGGTCTGCACACCTGTTTACACACACCCCACATCCCCAGCCTCGCTGAGCCCCACACTCCTCCCGGAGCCGCTCCCCTCCAGGGCTGGGGGGGGACGGGGGGTAGGGTGGAAAGGGGAGAGTGTCTACGAACAGGCTCCTCCCATTTACCTCTCAAAGTGCTTCGAGGACAAAGGCGTGACCAAACCAGAGATAAGGTCCCGAAACCGGGAGTCGCGAGTCTGGAGAGCTCCAGCCCCGCCCCGCCCCTCCCAAACTAGGTGAAAGCGATACCGGAAAACTTCCCTAGGGACGTTGCCACTCACAAGGAAAGGGGGAAGGGGAGGGGAACTGCAAACCTCCTGAGCTCCGACTCCACCTGGGACACAGCAGACTAAGTTCCCAATTTCAGGCTGAGTCTTTAGCTTTTGATTATATTTGGGGGGGGGGCAAAGGTCAGAGTCCCCTGATTACTAAATTCCATTGCCTACAGTTAAATCCGAACCTGCCAAGATAGTGCCTCTGTACCCCAGCTGTACCTGAACCCCAGCGAACAGAGAGCTCTTTGCCCACAGTTAAACCCAAGACCTACAAGTTTGAACACCCCTTTCCCAATTCTACCTTGACCCTGTTTAGGCTCGCCCTCTGAAATCCTGGAGGAAGAACCTCTTAATTTTCCCAGAACCAGGGGGTCAGTATCTGTAAACTCACTGAGGCCTGAGGCTTGAACTCCAGACTCACACCCTCCCCGCCTTAGGGTGCCCACAACTCTATTGGTCTGCCAAGGGCTCCTAAAGACTGAGCTCCCCCACCCCCCGCCGTGTGTCCTCTCGCGCCCAATTCTCCCCGGGCCTCAGATGCTGGGCAAGAAGGAGAAGGAAAAAAAAAGGGGGGGGGGTGTCGTCCCTCCTCACCATCACGACCCTCCAGCTAGTGTGAGTGGGGGGGAACATTCTCCACATTCCTGAGGCGGGGAGGGGGCAGCAGAGACGGAAATCCAGATTCCGGATAAGTGATCGGCACAGGATGGGGAGGATTTAACCCCTACCATGCCGAGGGAGGTGGAGGGGGACAGAAACCCAGGTTAGAATGGGCGGTTGTGATTAAGCGGGGTGCAGAGAGGGAGATTAGGAGACTGGGAGAGAGAGCCCGATGTGTTGAGGGGATCTCGATCAGTAGGGCCAGCCTGGAAAGGGGGACCAGGGAAGGGGCCTCCGAGAGCTGGGAGTGAGGTGGGGGACGATGGCCCGTTCCCTCCCTTCTGAGGACTGACGAAGGCATCCGCGCGTTTTCACCTGTTTCCTGAAGCAGGAGCAGTAGCAGCGGCAACAACGGCAGCGTCGGTGACAATCTGGACGGCGGGAGGACTGCGGCCCGGGCCATGGGGGGCCCGGGGAGGGACTGGGCCCGGGCAGGGGGTGCCTAGGGACCACTCTCGTGTACCGATCGGGTGGGAGAGCAGTCACAGGTCTGAAGTGTCCGGCTCCAGGCCGGCTCCCGCAGCTCACGGCTCCCCGGATCAGTTCTTTCGGCCCAGCTTTCCCTCGCCTGGCTCTCAGGATCCGCGCCCCCCGGCCCCTCGCTTAGCTCCGGCGGGCCGGACTCATGACGTCACAGGCCCCGCCCCTCTTCGCCAAGCCGATCCTAGCGCTCCGCCCCCTCCCAGAGCTGTGACCCCGCCCCTCCCGGGTCCCACACCTGTCTGGCCTCACGATTCTATCTCCGCCTTCTCCTATTTGACCACGCCCCTTTTGCCATGGAACCACGCCCACACGCACCCCGGGAAGACCCGCTGCGCCCCCTACTGGTCGTTCTAATAAGACGCGGTCACACCCCCTTCCAAACTTCCGGTCACCTCCCACCAGCAGAAGCCTTGCCTCCTCGCCCAGACCACGCCCCACTGCCCTCTGGTTAGCCTGAGTATGTGGGTTCTCATAGGGCCTCCCTTCCTGAGGCACCGCCCCTTGATGAGGCCACACCTCTGTCCCAGTCCTCCTAGTCCTGCTGCTGTGGTAGGTCGGGGTCACTTCTTGGTGGACCCCGTTTCTTTCTGACCTCCCCCCCTAGGTTCTCGTGTCGCCACATCATTTCTTTCCTGGTATCCTCTCTTTATCTGAGTCTCCCCCGCATCCCCATGTTTCTCTTGCTCTGCTCTGGTGTTTCTTTGTCTATCCGTGTGCCTGTGTCACTTAGTCCCGTGTCTCGTTGCATTCCTTTGACTGTGTGCGTCTCTCTTTGCATCCCTGCCACTTTCTGTTTCCTGTCTCATAGTTTTCTCTGTGTCACTCTTAATGTTTCTTTCTGTCCCTGCATCTGGCCTCTGTGTCCCTCCCACCCAGTATCCTTTATAGCGCAGCCTTCCGCTAGAGGGCAGCATAAACCAACCCAGCAAGCAGAACCCCACTGGGTGGGGCTGGACCAGTCAGTCTGTCCTCTGGTCCTACCAGTCCCTTCCGGTTGTCCTTGTCCCACTTTCTCTATCTCACCAGAATCCTCTGGTCTTTGTGGTTGGTTTTGACGCGGCCCTTTTGTCTCTTCCTAGACGCTCCATTCCTCCCCACCCCCACCTGCCTTTTCACATTTCCAGGGCCGCCCAGGAGAGCTAATGAGAAGGTCCACTTGTTGGAGATGGGGGAGGGGAACAGGTACTCAGCTGCCGGAGTATCTGACAGCCAAATCCTTCCTTAGGGGCAAGCGTTTGGAGGTTTCTTCCAAGAGAGCCACCTGGGCTGGGATAGGGTCCCTTCTCCAGCCTGCCACGTACATGAAGTCCCTCTCCCAAGTGGCAAGGCCTGAGGAGTGGACACTGACTCTGACCTACTTGCTTTCCACTCTTGTTAACGATCCTATTTGCTTGCTTGCTAATTATTTTGTGTGCGTGCAAGCCATGCCTGCTTCCGAAGGGCAGATGACAACTTGCTTTGAGTTGGTTCTTCCATCAGGTGGTTGCCGGGGCCGACTCACCAAGTTTGGTGGCAAGTGCTTTCTTTACCTTCGAAGCCATTCCACCCACCTTGGTTTTGTTTTATGAGATGGCATCTCATGTCATCCTGGCTAAACCAGCTGAGGGTTACAATCCTGGGATTGTAGGCATGCGCTGACACTCAGGGCCATGCAGAATGTTCAGGATCGAACTGCAAGTTGAGCCAGCTCTCCGTTCTGAGCTGCTCCGTATCACTTTAATAACATTGTTAATAAAGGCTTTTAGCTTTGGCTGTTCACAAGGCACTCATATGAGCCTGTTCCAAATGATCCCCCCATCAAACCATGGAGAAGGTAGGGAAACTGAGTCTCAGGGATGGAAAATGACTTGGTCCCAAAGGTCAGCATTACAAAAAGAGGCAGATCCACAATGGACACTATTCAAAAATCCCCTTGTCTTTGTTCTTTGCTCACAAGAATCTCAGGAAAGGGGATCAGATTGGTGCCTCACAACCTTAATCCCAGCACTCAGGTGGCAGAAGCAGAAAGGTCTCACAGGGTTCCAAGCCAGTACAGTTCACAGAACCAGTTCTAGTCAACCAGAGCCACACAGAGCCATCCATCTCAAAACACCAGAATTTGAATCTCAAGAATCCCAACGGGGTTGGGGGATTTAGCTCAGTGGTAGAGCGCTTGCCTAGCAAGCACAAGGCCCTAGGTTGGGTCCCCAGCTCGAAAGAAAAAAAAAAAAAGAAAAAAAAACAACAACAACAACAAAAAACAAACCAAGAATCCCAACAAGGAGACACTCTAGGGATCACCACGTGACGATGACCGCGTACGAAAAGTAAACCGAGGCTTAAGTCCTTTCCAAACCACCATCAGAGAAGGAGCAGTGTGAGGTTTGCTGGTGTTTTCAGTAGCTATGCAACGTGACTTCCAGATAATATCTCTGGCTTGGAACAAATGCAGCTGGCTGTATGAAAAGCAGGCGCTGAATAAATGCACCGTGGGTCTCAACTTTTTTTTTTTTTTTTGCAAGACAGGGTGTGTCTTAGTCAGGGTTTCCATTAGTGCAACGAAACACTATGCCAAAAATAAAAATTAAGGGCTGGGGATTTAGCTCAGTGGTAGAGCGCTTACCTAGGAAGTGCAAGGCCCTGGGTTCTGTCCCCAGCTCCGAAAAAAAGAACAAAAAAATAAATAAATAAATAAAAAAAAATAAAAATTAAAAAAAAAAGCAACTGGGGAGGAAAGGGTTAATGTAGTGACAAGTTTGGAATTTTGGTCCCTTTAGAAAGCACAGAAGTAGCCTAGCAAGTGCAAGGCCCTGGGTTCAGTCCCCAGCTCCGAAAAAAAGAAAGGAAAAAAAAAAAAAAAGAAAGAAAGCACAGAAGTGGGGGCTGGATGGAGAGATGGCTCAGTGGTTAGGAGTACTGACTGCTCTTCCAGAGATCCTGAGTTCAATTCCCAGCAACCACATGGTGGCTCACAACCATCTGTAAAGAGATCGGATGCCCTCTTCTGGTGTATCTGAAGACAGCTACAGTGTACTTATATATAATAAATGAATAAATCTTAAAAAGAAAGAAAGAAAGAAAGAAAGAAAGAAAGAAAGAAAGAAAGAAAGAAAGCACAGAAGTGTTACATGTTTTCATTTTAATCCCAGGTGTGTTGCTAAGAGGCCGCTTCTGACTGCAGCAGCAGCTGATTATGATTGGCTTCGTGCTCCAGAGGAAGCGTGGTTTGGTCAGCTGCAGACAGTTTCTGCAACCCTTTGATATTTGGAATTCTGGGAACTATTTAGAGGGTCATAAATGCTAGAGCCCCAGTAGGCAGGGTAGGTGGCCGTGACTGGTGGTTTGTCTTCAAAGAAGACACAAAAGGAAAGAAATTAGATCCAGGCATCTCTATCGTTCTCTCCCCTCTCTCCTTGTTTCTCTCTTGCCTAGTGATAGCAGGTGAAATGGCGCATGGAATGAAGGGTGGGTAAAAGAAAAACCCACAAAGTAGCAAAGACCAGCTACAGGTTTATTTGCCTTATACTTCCATGTTCCATCACTGAAGGAAGTCAAGACATGAACTCTGCAGGGCAGGAACCTGGAGGCAGGAGCAGAGGCCATGGAGGAGTGCTGCTTACTGGCTTCCTCCTTGTGGCTTGCTCAGCCTGCTTTCTTATAGAACCCAGGGAATGGCACCACCCACAGTGGACTGGACCTTCTCCCATTGATCACTAATTGAGAAATGTTTTATAGCCAGGTCTTTTTTTTTTCTTAAGATTTATTTATTTGTTTCATGTATATGAGTACACTGTTGCTATCCTCAGACACACCAGAAGAGGGCATCGAATGCCCATTACGGGTAGTTGTGAGCCACCATGTGGTTGCTGGGAATTGAACTCAGGACCTCTGGAAGACCAGTCAGGGCTCTTAACCTGGTCCTATGTAGACCAGGCTGGTTTTTTTTTTTTTTTTTTTTTTTTTTTTTTTTGAGCTGAGGACCGAACCCAGGGCCTTGTGCTTGCTAGGCAAGAGCTCTACCACTGAGCTAAATCCCCAACCCCCAGGCTGGCTTTGAACTCACAGAGGTCTGCCTGCCTCTGCCTCTGTAACACTGGGATTAAAGGGGTGGACCGCCATACCCAGATCCTTGATGACTTTTTGGTTTTTGAGATTTAATTTTATGTATATGAGCATTTTGCCTGGATGGATGGATGTGCACCCTATGAGTTCCTGGTGCCTGTGGAGATAAGAAGAGGGCAGCAGATCGTCTGGAACTGGAGTTGTTTATGAACTACCATGTGGGTGCTGGGAAACAAGCCTGGGTCGTCTACAGGAAAGAACAACAAATGCTTAAAACCTCCTGACTCTATACGTATACGTATATGTATCTGGATATACTTAAATTTTTTTATTTGTGGTTGGGAGGAGCCTATGTGCCACAGCCTGTGAACAAGTTGTGGGAGTCA
The DNA here is from genome assembly GCF_011064425.1 of Rattus rattus. Taxonomy (NCBI): domain Eukaryota; kingdom Metazoa; phylum Chordata; class Mammalia; order Rodentia; family Muridae; genus Rattus; species Rattus rattus. The sequence continues at coordinate 170,863,918 of NC_046155.1, read as the reverse complement.
GTTCTCTCCTTCAATTTTGTGGGTCTCCAGCAATTGAACTCAGGTTTCAGGCTTGGTAGCAAACACCTTTACCTGCTGAACTCAGGACCTCTGGGAGAGCAGTCAGTGCTCTTAACCACTCAGCCACCTCTCCAGCCCTGATGACTGCTCTTCCGGAGGTCCTGAGTTCAATTCTTAGCCATCACATGGTGGCTCAAAACCATCTGTAATGGGATCCGATGCCCTCCTCTAGTGTGTCTGAAGACAGCTACAGTGGACTCATATAAAATAAATCTTAAAAAAAAAAAAAAAAAAAAAGCAACAACGAAAAAGCCCCGAAGAGTTGGCATGTCTGGCCATCTTTTTCCCCTGTGCACCTGCTCACTTGGACTGCCACCAAGTGGGCTAGGCTCCCTCCAGGCGGGTCTTTGAGGGAGGGGCTGGCTCAGGAAGGAAGCCAGGAGAGTGTGGCGCTCCCAGATTTCATGCCTATGAGGCATGCTTCAGCCCTCAAGCAGCTCAGTTTGTTGACAGAGAACTGGGTGGGTCTCATACTTGTGAAGTCAACCTCCAGGGTCAAGAAGCCCCAGAGGTAGCACTTCACGGGCCGAGTCAGAGCCCACTAGGCACAGAGCCAATGGCTTCCTGTTCTGAGTAATTTGCCTACTCTTGTGGGCACCAGCATTTGAGGCCCCTTCCCCCAGTCAGTGGTTCTGTCTCAGAGAGAGAAGTGGATTCCAGCTCCTAAATCCAATGGTACCTTTGCACATTTCGGTTATAATCGAACTTTTAAATTCTATTTTGTGAGTGTGTGTGTGTGTGTGTGTGTGTGTTGTGTGTCAGACAGGACTTCTCTGTGTAGCCTGGGCTGCCCTGGAACTCTTTCTGTAGACCAGACTGGCTTCGAATTCACGCCTCCTGAGTGCTGGGGGTAGGGCTTACTACTTCTGCCTCTTCAAATGCTTGGAGTTCCAGTGCTAGCTCTGTGCTTTGTCTCCCCCTGCCCCCTACCCCAGGGTCTCCTCACATCATAACCTTGGCTGGGCTTCATCTTGCAGCAATCCTCCTGCCTTGCCTCAATGTTCTACTAAGAATACAGATATGAACCACCATGCCTAGCTGGACTTAAGTCAAAATTTCACACACACATCCCTCCCCGCATTTGTTTATTTAGTATTGTGTGTGCCTGCTCGTGGAGAAGACAGCTTATGTGAGTTGGCTCTCCTTCCATTAGGTGGGATTTGGGGGATGACTCAGGTCATCTGACTTGGGGACTTGAACCCTCACCTGTCCAGCTATCTCTCCTTCTTTTGTTTGTCGCAGCATTCTAGAATGCGAGGCAGGAGGACGGAGAATTTGAGGTCAGCTTGGGCTACGTGAAACCCTGTCACAAACAAGCAAGCTCATACACAAACCCACCATCTTCGACTCCACCACACATACAAGGACAAGAGTGCTCTACTGACAGGGACAGGGAGGTGGGAGGATTTGAATAAAGCCTGGGGTCTGGTGACTGGAAGTGGCCTCCCTAATCCAATTTTCCTTCCCTCTTCCATGGTTTCAGTTACCCATGGTCAGCCTCAGTCCAAAAATGTTCAATGGAACATTCCAGATATAAATAATTCACGAGTTTAAAATATCTCTAGTTTTAAACAACAATTTTTTAACAGTGTCGGACTTTAGGCTGGAGAGATGGCTCAGTGGTTAGGAGCACCGACTGCTCTTCCAGAGGTCCTGAGTTCAATTCCCAACAATCACATGGTGGCTCACAACCCTCTGTAATGGGATCTGATGTCCTCTTCTGGTGTGTCTGAGGACAGCTACAGAGTACATAAATCAATAAATCTTTAAAAGAAATAAAAAAAAAAATAAACAATTAGGAATCCAGTTCTCCGCAAGAGTAGTAAGTATCCTTAACCACTGTGCCATCTCTCTAGCCCCAACCAGTGGAAACAGGGTCTCTCACTGGTCTGGAAGCTTGCCAAACAGGCTGGACTATTATGCCCCCAAGCAGTGGGATTCTGTTCCAGCTTTATTTGTGGGGCTCTAGGGAGGGAATTCACATTCCCATGCTTGCATCCCCCCTCCACCCCGGCCCTTTATTTTACCAATGACTGTTCTCTTTTCTTCCTGTTCTTTCTTTCCTTACTTCACTTATTGAGATGGGCTCTCACACTGTGGCCCTGGCTGGCCTTGAACTCATGGCAATCCTCCTGCCTCAGCTTTCTGGGTGCTGGGATTATAAATGTGAGACGCTGCACCTGGCTTTATTAATACCACTAATTTCTTTCTGATCTTACTTTGTAAGGTGGGATTTTTTTTTTTTCTTTTTTTCGGAGCTGAGGACCGAACCCAGGGCCCTTGCGATTGCTAGGCAAGTGCTCTACCACTGAGCTAAATCCCCAACCCTGTAAGGTGGGATTTATTATAAGTGTATGTAAGATATATATATATATATATATATATATATATATATATATATATATATGTTTCTGGAATTCATTGGGACTTGTCTCTAGGGGACAGGTGTCTACTATATTAAAAATGTGAACTGAAAGCCAGCTGTGGTGGCATATTCCTGAAATCCTGGGACATGGGAAATTAGGGCCATCTTCAGCTATACAGTGTGAGTTCAAAGCCAGCCTGGGCTACATGTTCCAATTCATGCCATTAGGCTTGGTAGCAAGCTCTCTTACTCACTAAGCCCGGGGCTCCCTGGCCTGATATTTTGTTACTTTGAGACAGTCTTGTTCTGCAGTCCCAGCCTGCCTGGAACACACTGTGTAGCCCAGGCTGGCCTCAAACTCACTAGTCAATTGCTTCTGCATCTCAATTGCTCAGATGACAGGCGTGTGTCACCACGCCAGGCCTCCATCGTTCTCTCCAGTCCTTGTTTGGACTTCAGAAAGTCCCTCGGTTTCTTTCGTTCTGCCCCAGGTTCCTTTGTATCGCCTTTATCACCCCCGCTTCCCCAGGGAGTCCCTCACTCCTCCAAGAAGGGAAGAAAATTTTTCTAGACTTAGCTTCAGCCCCTAGGGACTCTGGGAATTTTTCCTTAAGGGGACAGGACCTCACTCCTAAGCATACACTGTGCCCTGCTTCACGGTGACCAGGCTGCTGCTCGACCCGGGTGACTCTCTTCAAGGATCAGCCAGCTGAGTCTTGTGCTATGCTAGCTCTCTCTAACCCTGCCCAGCCTCTCTCCTACTGTTCTGCTTGACATCAGACCTTTCCTGAGGGTGTGTGAGGAGGCAACCAGCCAGCAGTAGTAGAAGGGAAAATGGCCTGCACCTCCCTCCCTCCCTTCCCCTTTATCCTCCTCCCCTAGAAGAGAACCTGGCCATAGGAAAGTGTCCACGTGACAGGCAGCATTTATTTCAGAGTCCAGTGTTCACAGATGATGGGCTGAGGATGAAGGCAGGGAAGGGGTGGGTTGGGGACTCCAGTGTCGGACTACACAGCAGGGTATCAGGTGGGGGGTAGTGCCCAGCAAGGGAGACAGGAGGTAAAAATAACCCCGGCCTGCCGACCCTCAGCGCTGTGTCCCAGGCCGGGCCCTGGGCTTGGGTCCAGGAGCTATTCTGGGGCCTGGGAGAGTTACATTCCCTGGAGGAAGGCCCCCTCCCAGCCCCCACCTCCCTCTTTCCCTCCCCAAGGCCGCTGGCCACTGTGGGTCCCTGCCCAGCAGGCAGAGGAAGGAAGGGAGGGCCGAGGCTGGAGAAGGAAGGAGGCGGAGGCGTGCGCTGAGGCAGAGACGCTCAGAGCAGGTCCTCTGACGATGCCCAAAGTTCCAGATCCAGAGACTGCCTCTGGGAGGTCCTCAGCCTCAACACTGGGAACAGAACGGGCAGCTAAGCCTGAGCCCACAGGTTGGCTCTGCACTTAGCTGGTTCCCCATTGCACACCCAGACCATCACTCACCTCATCTCCAAAGCCCCCATTGCCACCTCTGCCTCCTCCGGAGGGCCCACCCATGAGAAGGCCCGTGTGTTCTGGACGCTCTGACCCGGAGTGGCTCAACTCCGGTTCCCTGGCTGGCCTGGGGAAGGATAGTGGCATGGTGAAATGGTCCCTGCTAGAGAAGGAGCTGGGAGAGGGTAGGGTGGTGATGGCATTGGGTTTGGTGATGGAGGTGAGGTGCTGGCTGCTGAGGTTGAGGAAGGATTTGAAGCAAGGCTATAGCATCTGAGACCAGGAGGGGATCTTAGGGACTGAAGCTGACGATGCTGGGGGAGGTTGGAGAGGAGAGAGATTTGGCTGGTTACAGGTGACGGTTGTAGAAAGACTGGGTATAGGCAGTTTGGGGCTAGCCACAGACTGAGGGGTTGTTGGGCTGCGGCTGTGATGACAGTTACTGGAAGTGTGACTTTAAGGAGCAGGTCAGGTTACCGCTAGCATTTGGATGCAAACAGTCCTGTGTGGGACTTCAGATAAGACAAAGTCTAGTCTGAAGATGAAGTTGGGGCTCGTGGCTCTAATCTCAGCACTTGGGAGGGTAAAGAGGATTGAAAGTTCAAGGCCAACCTGGACAAACCTGGACAACATAATGAGACCTTGTCTCAAAATATTCAAAAAGAGGTTTAGGATACAAGGAAAGTACCTGCCTAGAATCTCCCAGTGAGGGGCTGGGGGCGTGGCTCAGTGGTACAGCCCCTGCCTAGAATCCTCCAGTGAGGGGGCTGGGGCGTGGCTTAGTGGTAGAGCCCCTGCCTAGAATCCCCCAGTGAGGGGCTGGGGGTGTGGCTCAGTGGTACAGCCCCTGCAAAGAAGCTCCCAGTGTGCTGGGTAGTTTGATGCCAATTTAACATGGGCTAGAGTTATTTGATAGGAGAGACCCTAAGCTAAAAAGTTGCCTCCATAAAATCAGGCCTGTAGGACATTTCTTTTTTTTTTCTTTCTTCCTTTCTTTCCTTTTATTTTTTATTTATTTTTTATTTTTTTATTTTTCTCTGTGTAGCCCTGGCTGTCTTGGAACTCATTTTATAGGCAACACTTGTCTGGAACTCAGAGATCCATCTGCCTCTGCTGGGATGAATGGCGTGGGCCAGCCATGTCCTATAGGAGCATGTCTCAGGAGTAAAGGCTTTATCTAGTATAAGTAAAGTCTGTGTTCCAGCCACAATACTTCAGGCAAAACTGAAGACTAGAGCTAAAGTTAGGTAGAACCCTGCAATGAAGAATGATAGGAAGGAGATGGAGGTAGGTCTTGGCGGATTTAAGGTGACTTTGGGTGAGATTCTGGGTTAGGTAGGCAAGGCCATCCTTGGGTTGGAGATGGGTGAAGATGGGCGGGAGAGGCTGGGTAGTTGATGGCTTTGGGACTCCTTTAACCACAGAGCTGTTGTGTCTGGCTGAGGGCAAGACACAGACTCGAAGCTTGCAAGCACTTACGGAGCCCCTTTCTCTGCTCGCTGGCAGCAGCCGGGGCGTCCCTTGCGTCTCATGCAGTAGAAAGCAGCGACTACGAGTAGCAAGAGACCGACGCTGACTGCCACGGCCATGACAGCCACGCCAGCCTGGGCAGTCTGAGGGGCCACTGTATGGAAAAGACAACGAAGATGTGCTCAGTACTACATTAGGGCTGCCTGTGTGTCCACCCAGAAGCTCCCCTTTGGTTACCTACCGGAGCCAAAGTGGAAGACGTGACCGTTCTTGCCGTGGATGTTCGACGCTTCGCAGGACACGCCCTCTCGGCTCAGGGCGCTGGTGACTTTCAGGGTCAGCGAGCTGCTCATCCAGCCTCTACCCTCGAAGGGCGGCTCTGCTGGCTGTGGAGGCTTGGATCAGGCCCGGTCCCTCGGGATCAAGGGCTGGGGGGGTGAAGGCTGAGGTGGAGTGTTGGGGATATGAAGCTTGGATCGATGAGGGTCAGGGTCCCCTGTGGAACATGGGGTGGGCTCAGGGTGGCAAGGAAAGCCCCTTACAGTAGTATCTCCTCGCTGACTCCAGGTGAGTTTGGGCTCTGGGAAGCCCCGGGCAGAGCAGGTCAGCATGACTTCATCGCCTTCCGTCCAGCTAGTGCCTGATTTGGGTTTTATTTCATTTGGTTTTAACTCTGGAGCTCCTGCGGGTGGCAGGGAGGCGTAGCACAGTGAGTGCGAGTCACAAAAGGGCAAAGAGGAGAAAATAGAGAAGAAATGGGGCGGGGTGGGGGTGGGGGGAGGATGAGCGCTCGCTGAGTGGGTAAAGTGCTTGCTGTACAAGTGTGAAGCCCTGAGTTCAGATCCCCAGCAGCCACATATTAGATGACAGCAGCGGTGAGCGTCTCTAACCCCAGCACTGGAGTCAGGGAGGGTAGAGACAGGAGGATTCCTGGACTTCTCTGAACAGCCATAAACCTAACCACCGAGCTCCTGGTCTCAAAGAAGGTGGAGGGGGCTGGCGGGAGGGCTCAGCAGGTGCATGCCGCCGAGCCTGGCAACCTGAGTTCCGTGCCTGGAACCGATGTAATGGAGGAAGAGAACTGACTCCCGCAGGTTGTTCTCTGACCACCAAACTGACCCAAAATAAATAAACAAACAAAAAAATACAACCGTGCACAGCAGCGTACACCTTGAATCCCAGCACTCGGGAAGCAGAGGCAACTGCATCTCCGCGGGTCTGAGGCTAATCTGATCTACATAGTGAGTTTCAGGCCAGACATGGCTACATAGTGAGACCCCTGTCTCAGAACACCCACTCCTCCCGAACAAAAAGATGAAGGAATAGAGAAAGACAGCCAGAGTCAACTTCTGGTCTCAGGCATGTACACGCATGCACATACACATAACACATGAACGGCTACATAAACCACATATGCACACACAAACATAGCACAGATATCCACAGAGACCACCCAACCATCCAAACCTTGGACCACAAGCTGGAAACTCTGTGTGCGGCTCAGGAGGGGGACTGTGGGTGTGGACGCCTCACACGTGTACGTGCCAGCTGAGTCGAAGGTCACAGAGTCAAGAGAGAGTATGGGACCATCTGCAACGATCACAGAATCCTAGGGAAGGGAGAGGAAGAAAGCCAGGCAGGGTCATGAGAGGATGAGAGGCAGAGGCAGGGCAGTGCCTGAGGTCCCACAGCTCTTCCCTCAGTCACCTTGGTCCAGCGCACAATAGGAGCAGGCAGGCCTCTGGCGGAGCAGTTCACCACCGTGCCACTGCTGTTCAGAAATACAGAGAACTCCTCAGGCACGCTCAGCTCCAACGGATCCAGGTCTGCAGTGGGGAAAACATGGTCACGTTCCCAAGGTCATTGCTCATGCAACCAGGTCCTCTAGAGGGTTACCAGGGGCAGATAACGCCATGTTGTTCTATTGGAGTACCATGACATATTTGCTTTCTACCCAGACCCATCAGCAGATACCAGAAAAGCAGCTCTAAAGGATGCACTATCTGACCTGCAGAGGCTTTACAGTGCTGAAGGTGGAAACCAGGGCCCCCCCAGGAACCAGGCAAGTAAATGCACTAGCATTAGCCACGCCCCCAGCCCCTCCCTGGGGGATTCTAGGCAGGGGCTCTACCACTGAGCCATGCCCCCAGCCCCTCCCTGGGGGGCTTCTAGGCAGGGGCTCTACCACTGAGCCACGCCCCCAGCCCCTCACTGGGGGGTTCTAGGCTGTTATTCTGCTTCAGTGCTGTGCCTCCAGCTCTCCTCCCCAAGTTTTGCTTGAGCTCAAATTTTTGCTCTCTTTTTTTTTTTTTTTTTCTTTTTTTTTCGGAGCTGGGGACCAACCCAGGGCCTTGCGCTTCCTAGGCAAGCGCCTACCACTGAGCTAAATCCCAACCCCAAATTTTTGCTCTCTTTTGTGCCAACCCATCATCTCCATAAAAGCTTAATGGGCTTGGACCAGCAAGACTGCTCAGTGAATAGATACCACGAAGCCAGACAACCTGACTTCAGGCCTCTAGACCCACAAGGTGGAAGGAGATGACGCTCCTGCAAGTTACAGGCACATATGCAAGCGTGCACAATGAATGTAACGGTAATTTTAACTCATCAGACAACTTGATGGGCTCAAGGCTAGGTGTAAACACAGGGGACAGAGTCTTTATTTAGCATAGAAAAGACCCTGTGTTCAATTGTTAGCAACTAAAAGACAACTACGTTCTGGCTTCGTTTGGTGGCCTGTGCCTGTAGTCCCAGCCCTTGGGAAGCTGAGGCTGGAAGATCTGAGTTTCAGGCCAGCCCAAGTTACATAGTAGGACACCATTAAGAGAACAAAAGGTTTTTTTAATGTGACCCCACCTCACCTTCTCTGCACTATTCCTCATTTATTATTATTATTATCATTATTATTATATTATTACTATTATTATTATTATTATCAAGACAGGTTTTTCTATGTAGCCTTGGCTGTTCTGGAACTTGTTCTGTAGACCAGGGTGGCCTTGAACTCACAAAGATCCACCTGCCTCTGCCTCCTGAGTGCTGGGACTAGAGGTGTGTGGCACCACCGCCTACTTATCCCATACTTGTTAAAAGTCGTATTCTTATTGTTTATGGTGTTTGTGTGCGCGTGAGTGCCGGGGGTTGTGTGTGAAGGTCAGAGGACACTTGATGGAGATAATTCTCTCCCTCCTTCATGGGAGACCCAAGAATCAAACTCGGGTTGCTGGGCTTGGCAGCAAGTTCCTTGGCTTGCCGAACCATCTTGCCTGCCCATTTTCCCGCTTGTCTGGATCTGTCATCCTGACAAGGGATGTTTTTAAAGAACACGCAGGTCCATCTTCACCTTTCCTTAAACCCTGTCATGGCTCCCCGGTACCCTTGGCATCCTGGCCAAAGTGCTGCAGCCTACAATAGCCTGCCTAATCTATGAACACTGCCTTTCTTCCTCCCTACCTGCTCTGCTCCAGAGACCCTGATTTTAGGTTCAGTTTTTCTCATCGCGAGGGCCTCTGCACTCGCTCTCTCTGCCTGCAGCGGAAGCTCTGGGGGTTTCCTGTATCATCCTTCATTATCATTTCTTATCCGTGTGTCCCCTTCTCTCAGAGGCTCCCCCTGCCCCCATTGCTGTGGACACCCTGATCTCAGGATCTCTTTTCCAACACCGACAACTGATTCCTCCAGCTGCTGCGAGGGCCCGCAGCTGTCAACCCTCAGCTGTCAGCCCTCTGTGGGAATGCCCTCAACTGTAAGGAGCCCCTCACCCAAGGTCATGCCCCTTCCCTGCACAACACACAGACAATTAGGCCCCGCTCCTTCACCCTAACTGGGGATCACTGGGGATTCCACCCCACCCCACCACCACCCCACCACCACCCCACCCCAAGGCCTTTCGTAAACTGCAGTCAAACCTGGGCTCCTGCCCACCCTTTCGGCTTCTGAATGCATAGACTTTTCATAAAGACTCTATCTACAGGAGAACACTTCTGTGAACTCAGACTGTGACAATCTTTTGTCACCTCACACCTCTGTCTTATCAACACTACCTACCGCTGTAAGACACACTACTGTGACTAAAACGGTTTGGACTAGCACTTGCCTCCTGTCTCTGCTACTGTAGTGGGGCTACAGAGTAAGTCCAGGGCCGGCCTAGCTTCAGGAACTTTGTCTCAACCAAAACAAAAAAAAAAAAACAAACTGAGGCTGGAAGGCCTGGAGGCATGCGTGACTCAGTGGTAGAGCCCCTGCCTAGAATCCCCCAGTGAGGGGCTGGGGCGTGGCTCAGTGGTAGAGCCCCTGCCTAGAATCCCCCAGTGAGGGGCTGGGGGCGTGGCTCAGTGGTAGAGCCCCTGCCTAGAATCCCCCAGTGAGGGGCTGGAATGTGGTTTTACCATCATCCACCTGCCTTGAAGCCCCAGATTCTACATAAAATAAAGGCTACGTATAGCTGTTCAAGTTTAATCTCTGAGAGAAGGCGGAGAGGTAAAAAGATCTCTGGGCACGTTGGCTGGCCAGCTAGTCTAGGTTAGTCAGAGAGCTCCAGGTCATTCAAGAGATCTGTCTCAGAAAACAGTGTCAATCCTGAGGAATGACGGCCTAGGTTGACCTCTATCCTTGGTACACACATGCGCAGGATGTGTGCACATGTGTACACACACACACACACACACACACACACACACACACACACACACACACACACACACCAGAGCTTTCTTCCTAGCAAACTGAATTGCAAAAGGTTTTTTAAAACCCAGGACTAGAAAAGTCAGAAATCAATGGACTTAAAATTGAGGAGTTAGCTAGGAAGAGCGGCGCTTTCTGGGCTGCAGCCTCGAAGGGGGCGGGGCCGGGATGGGAGAGGAAGTGGATGGCAAAGCTGCTTGGGTGAATACCGATGGTTGAAGAGGGACTCATCTCTGTCTACACAACACCTGGGAGCCACCGCACGCTCTAAGCAGGGGAGAGAGTCAAGGGTTGAGATCTGGCTATCGCACACTGGAAAATCTGTGTGGCAGTTTGGAGGAGCCAGGGCTGGGACCCAGAGGGAGAGGAACGGATGAAGCCTGACCCCACCCTATCCTCCCTCCTCCCAGAGCTCTCACAGGCCACGTGCAGCTTTAGCTTCTTGACAAGTTGCACCTCCTCGTCAGCATCGTAATCCTCCACTCTGCAGCCGTAGATCCCGCTCTGGCTCCGATGCACCCCCTCCAGGGTCAAGTTTCCCTTGAGGTTGACATTCAGCTGTTCCTCCTGGTTTCCCTGAGTAAGAGGATGGGGCACCAGATTCGGGAGCTGTTGTTCTCTGGGCAATTGGGGGTGGAGTCAGGGGTCATACTTGGTTAGAGTCTATTCAAGCCAAGGATAAGAAGGTCACAGAAGTTGGGTGTATCCTCCAAACCATCTCAAGTTAGGATCACAGGTCCTTCAGGTCAAAGGTTCTCACCAAGCCAAACACCCACTACTGTCAAAATTAGCAGCTGGGGCTGGAGGCAAGGCTCAGTGGTAGAGCCCCTGCCTAGAATCCCCCAATGAGAGCTGGGGGCGTGGCTCAGTGGTAGAGCCCCTGCCTAGAATCCCCCAATGAGGGGCTGGGGGCGTGGCTCAGTGGTAGAGTCCCTGCCTAGAATCCCCCAATGAGGGGCTGGGGGCGTGGCTCAGTGGTAGAGCCCCTGCCTAGAATCCCCCAGCGAGGGGCTGGGGGCGTGGCTCGGTGAGATAGCACTTGGGGAGCATGCAACAGGCCCTGGGTTCTTTCTCCCTCACCACTAAAGACAAACAAGTCGTTGATAAGGTTAGTATTGACAGGTTTAGGTGTTATCCAAAGGGACTGCATTACCTGTTCTCGAAAAAATGAATACTCCGGGCTGGGGCTGCCATCACCCTGGCAGAGCAGCTGGACAGCATCACCCTCACGTACCCAGCCCTCTGTGGTGGATGGGCTCCCCACCCAGAATTCTACATGCTCCGTGGGATCTGTGGGAGGATAGGAAGTAAGGTCATGGCATGTGTCCAGGCTGGGCTGAGGAGGAAAGGTCACTTCTACTTTTAAAGGGAGAGATACAATAGCTAAAGCGTAGAAGTCTGGTCTCTGTTTAGTTCTTTAAGGTTTATAAGCCAGGCAGTGGTGGCACAGACCTTTAATCCTAGCACTCAGGAGGCAGAGGCAGGAGGCTCTGTGAGTCTGAGGCCAGCCTGGTCTACAGAGTGAGTTGTCCAGGACAGCCAGGGCTGCACAGAGAAACCCTGTCTCAGGACTCGTGTGAGTGTGTCGCATTCCTTTTCTTTGATTTTGAGATGTGCTCCCTCTCTGAATCTCAGGTAGGTTTTGAACTCTTCATCTTCCTGTCTCTGCCTCCTCAGTGCTCCGATGACAGGCACATGTCACCTCACCTGATAGGTCCAGACTTACTCTCAGAACCGGAAAGGTCAGAGGTGGGGGGAAGTTGACAGAATAGCTCAATGGTCAGAGGTCAAGGTATAATTTGAGATTTAAGACCAGATGATATATGGAGACCCAATTCAGCGGGAGAGAGTGGAGCATTCTATGGGGTACAGGGCCCTATGCTGGAGCAGGGTCAGTAGGGCCTGATTCTTTGGGGGTACTGATTGTTTGGGGGGTACTGTTGGAGGTCAAAGGTCAGCCATCCAACCCAGCATCATTTCAGTATGAGGTGAGTAGGTAGAGTATGGACCCCAATTGGAATAGGGGCTTGGGAGTTGGGTCTTGATGGGATAAGATCTTAGGTTAGGGGCTGAGGGTCATGGGGACTCACAGTGCAGGGTGAGGCGGAAGGTATGGCTGTCTAGGCGGCCATGTTGGCCTGAGGGCAAGTCGTAGTGAGCAGCACAGTGGAAACTGGCATCCCGATGAGTTTTGTGGAGCCTCAGATAGAGGGTGCTGGTCAGGGAATACAGTCCTGAGGCTTCCCGGACAGTTCGGCTGGTCATATAGCCCTCTGTAAGAGAGGCATGTAGCAGTCTGGTGAGTTAACCCTGCCCACTAGAAACCCTTATCCCACCCGCCCCTGCTCATTGGCTCCTGCTGGCTCACTTGAGTTCAGCTCCATGGGTACATCCAGACGGTGCCCGTTCTGGTACCATGTGATCCGAGGCACCGGGTTTCCGTTGTTGCTGCTGCAGGTGGCGATCTGGGGAAGATAGGGGCGTGGCCTGGGCTCGGTGCCAGGACTCTGAAGTCTGGTTCCCTTTTTCCTAGATCTGCCCTTTAGGTGTGTCCAATGGGCTCTTTCTTCCCAGCAGCGGAAACAGAAGACCCTGACTCCCATTTTTCCCATTAAAAAGCCCAAAGCTCCAGCCTGTGAGACCGCTCAGCTGTTAAGTGTGGTCGTGGGGGAGACGGAAGACCTGAGTTAGATCCCAGGAACCGTGTAGAGGAAGAGGAAGGGAAGTGGCTCTCAGAAGTGGTCCTCTGCCTTACACACTCACACTGTGGCAATGTGGGCCCCTCCACACCCCTTAATTAATTAAAAACCTGGACCAAGAGTGGCGGCACCCAACTGTAATTCCAGGTCTTAAGAAGCTGAGATAGAGGGCTGGAGCGGTTGCTCAGTGGTTAGGAGCACTGACTGCTCTTCCAGAGGTCCTGAGTTCAATTCCTTGCAAGCACATGGTGGCTCACAACCATCTGTAATGGGATCTGATACCCTCTTCTGGCGAGTCTGAGAACACGGACAGTGTACTCATACATATACAGAAAGTAAAAAAAATAAATCTTAAAAAAATTAAAAAAAAAAAAAAAAGAAGAAGCTGAGATAGAAACATCAGTTTGACACTAGCCTGGGCTACCTAGTGGGTTCCACGCCAGCCTGAGCCTCCTGAGATCCTATTTCATACAACCCCAAACCAAAATGAGCTCCGGCATGTAATCCTAGCACTTGAATCAATCACAGAGGCAGGAGGACCAGGAGTTCAGTCATCCTTAGCTATACAGCATGTTTCAGGCCATGCTAGGCACATACCTGGGACCTCAGTATTTGGAAGGTAGGTATAAGTGGCTATATGGGAAGTTTCAGGATAGCCTATGCTACATGGGGTCATGCCCCCCCAAAAAACCCCAAACAAAACCAGAACAAGTCAAAACCCCTACAACAGGGAGGCTGAGTCTTATTGTTCATTGGTACACCACCTGCCTGGCATGCTCAAAGCCGAGTTCATTCTCTAATAACACACAGGCACGCATGCACACATGCACGTGCCCCCCCACCCCCATACACACGTGCGCTAGGGCCCTAGTCTTGGATTCTTCACCTACTGCTTGCAACTCCAGCCCATATTACCTCCTGGGCAGACTGTTCCATGACAGACAGCGTCCCTTTGTTGGGAGCCACCTCCGTAGCCTCTGGTATTGCTGTTGGAAAGACGTTCACGTCAGGAGGCCCTCCTCTGGTCCCCTGGCTCCTCAGGATGGTTTTTTAGCAACACTTACCAAACACACGGACACTTGAGGTGGCCTCTGAGGTACCTGCTGCCCCAGCCTTCACTACGCACACGTAGTCCCGTTCATCGCCCACCTGGGCCTCTGCTATCACCAAACGCCCAAGGGAGTCTATTTTGTATGGGGGTCTGCGGCCCCGAGAGTTGTGGATTGTGCCCAGGAACTCTGAGCCCTGTGGTTCCACAGAAGCCAGACGGTGTCGAGCCCCGGAAGCATCAACCTGTGGACGTGTACAGGGGACAGTGTTAGCCTGAGCAGTGTGCCCTTCTTCATATTTTTCTCCAAGATTTTTTTTCTCTGAGTCTCGGAAAGGAACCTAGTGGCTACATACTAAGTAAACACTCCACCACTGAGCCACGCCCCCAGCCCCTCCTTCACTGGGGGATTCCAGGCAGGGGCTCTACCACTGAGCCACGCCCCCCGCCCCTCCCTGGGGGAGTCTAGGCTAGTATTCTATTAGCTACTAGTGAGTTACACCCTCATTCCTCTTTTTATTTTTACCTAACACTTTTTTTGAGACAGGGTTTGTGTATCCCCATTTTTTTCTGGAACTTGTAGATTAGGTTGACTCAGACTCAGAGATCTACTTGCCTCTCCCTCCGGAGAGCTGGAATTAAAGGTGCATGAGACCATGCATGGCCATCCTTCTTCTTCTTTTTTTTTTTTTTTAAGATTTATTTATTTAATGTACATGAGTACATTGTCACTGTCTTCAGACACACAGGAAGAGGGCATCGGATCCCATTACAGATGGTTGTGAGCCACCATGTGGTTGCTGGGAATTGAACTCAGGACCTCTGGAAGAGCAGTCAATGCTGTTAACCACTGAGCCATCTCTCCAGCCCTCAATGGCCATCCTTTCTTAAAACCTTTTTTTTTATATTAATTTTTGTGATGTGTGTGTGTGTGTGTGTGTGTGTGTGTGTGTGTGTGTGTGTGTCCATGCACATGAATTCAGATGCCCGGGGAGTCCGAAAAGGGCATCAAATCCCTCAGAGGTAGGGCCACAGGCAACCGTGAACATAGGAGTGTTGAGCTCAGGTCCTCAGGAAAAGAACCAAGGACCGAACCCAGGGCCTTGTGCTTGCTAGGCAAGCGCTCTACCACTGAGCTAAATCCCCAACCCCGAACCAAGTGTTATTAAGTGTGGCCCATCTCTCCAATCCCTTGGCCTTCTCTTTGATTTTTATATTGCATTTTATACCTCAGTGGGGTTTGACTTCATAGACCCTGAACTCCCCTCATGGTTGTCTGGAATTCCAGGCCTAAGAGGCTGTCGTTTCTCTCAACCCTCTGGGCCCATCCATGTCCTCTCTCCTGAGTCCCAGCGTACTCCTCTGTCCCTCACCGTTCACCTTCTGTTCCCATGTCTCCTCTGTCTCTCTCTCTCTCCTCACCCTGTCTCTCTCATTTCCTCTCCTTCCCTGTTGTCTCTGGTGGCCCTCACTCCAGCACTGTGTCCTAAGGGGAAACCACTGCTCACATCTGCCCTGCTCAGACACCTGGCACCTTGCAGAGGCCAGAGCCTTCCTAGGTCTCAGTCTCCTCATTGGTGAATGAGGAGCATTTTCCGATGGCTCTGTGTAAGGTCTTCTGAGCAATCAGTGTAGGCAGAGCTAATGGCTGCTAAGGTGACCAGGCCACTGGATCCTCTCCCCCACCCCTCCCCTCCTCTCCTCCCCTCCTCACACCATCCCAACCCCCCTACCCCACCCCCCCCAGCTTCCAGCATAGAGCACTCACAAGCAACCACTCCAGCACATAATTCTCAGGATGCTCCCGTGGTGTGCAGTCCAGGGCAATTTGCTCCCCTCGCATCACCTCCACCCGTGGGGGAACCGACACGTGCAGCTCAGCCTGGGCACCTGCAGATGGGTGCAGCATCGAATGTCCACCCACTGCCATCAACAGGGAGGGCCCTCCAGGCCCCAGCCTCCTCCATCAGATAGGAGTCTAGGCTCTAGCCTCCTCCCTTTCTCCCTCCTTGGTCCCCTCTGAGCTTGGGTCCTGTCAGTGTCTTTTCAACTCTTCTTTTTAGAAATAGGGTCTTACCCCATAGCCTTGGCTGCCTGGAATCCTTCGGGCTATGTGAACCAGGCTGGCCTCGAACTCACAGAGATTTACAGCTGCCTCAGCCTCCCTCCTGAGTGCTGGGATTAAAGTCCTGTGCCACTGGCCCAGCCTCTCTGACTTGTAAGGCTTAAAGTAAAGCTTTCTCCAGCATTCCAAGCTAAAGTCTGGCTTCTTTTCTAGCAAATGTCCCCTTAAGGAAGGGCCAGGCCTGGCTCTCCCCTTGGCCTCCAGCGCACAGAGCAAGACTTGGCCTGGGGCTAAATAACAAACAGGTCTTTCTCCATCTCAGTCCCATCCTATCTCATGATCCCATCCTATCTTCTCCGGTAGCTCCTGGGGGCCCTCTGCTCTCTCCTGTGTGGGGGGCTGGGGTGTGGGCTGCAGCTGGGCCAGAAGCTGGATGGGTGTGTGGGAGTGGCAAGGGGGGACAGGGCTGGGCAGGTTTCAGGAATGTGGGAGGGCCAGGCTGGCTGAGACCTGCCCGGCTTGGCGCCAGAGCCCCCTACCCGCCCCTTGACAAACCCCCACCCCCCATCTCTTTACCAGAGAAGCTTGAAAAGGGTGAGGTGAGTCACCTGGGCAGAGGGGCGAGGCTGGGTCCTAAGGGAGAAAGGGCTGGAAGCTTAGACGCCTGCAGCAGAGCAGGCTGGATGTGGGAAACAAGGACCTCTGAGTCCTAGGGACCTGGGAACTTGGGTCTGGGTTTCCTGTCAGGGTCTGGCGAGTAGCATGGCTCTTGCTGAGAATCTACCCTCTGGGCTGGCATCTTTTTCTGCTCAGCCTGGCACAGGTTACTCCTGGGTTCCCACTATATACCACGTTTGTGCCAGGAGCCTGGTTTCTCAGGCACCCACCTCTGGCCCCAGCCTGTCCCTGGGGAGCTGATGTGGGGCCAGGCTGGTGCCCCGGACTGGATGTGAGCAGCAAGCAGCAAGGCAGACAGAGATCCTGTCTTCCCTGATCTCTCTTCGCCTTGTCCCCAGTGTCCCCCCAGTCCCCGTTTCTCCTCCCCTTTCACCACATGCAGGTGTGTGGATTTATCAGGGGCCCAAGGAAAGGGGCCCTGTCAGTCGGAAACACTTTTCCACGTTCTCTGCCAGGCTCTCTTCTCCCGGCCCTTTCAGAGATTGGCGGGTCCTTTAGAGACAGCCTAAACTCTGAATTTTGGGGAAACCCCAACATTCTAGAAAGTGCTCTAGTCGCAGGGTCCCCAGTTTCTCCGAGGAAACTCTGAGCTTAATCAGTTAGAGACAGCTGTGGGATGTTAATCTTCGGTATCTTAGCAGAACCTACTTTGATTATGGGGGAGGGCAGGGGCTGGACTCTAGTCTAAAGGACTAGGGGACACAGATCCCAGATTCCAGGTACCCAAGGTTATTAGGGGTCGTAGGGCTTAGATTCCAGGATTCCCGAAGGGCTGGGAAGGGACCGCTGTCTCAGATTGTGTTTGCTCCAGAGCTGAGGTATCCTTAGCATTCAGATCCGATACACCCCAAGGCCTCCCCGCCTTCCTCCCTACTGGGGAATCCCTAGATTGTGCTCCCTGGGGAAATGGAAGCTTGTTCCCCTTGTCTTCTCCGGGACTCCAGGGGCCTGCCCCACAAGCCCCAACCTCAAGTTCCAGCTCTGCCCTCAGCCGCAAGTCATACCTGAGTAGCCCGACAGCAGGAGGGTGAGCCACAGTAGCCCTGCGCGGGCGTCAGGGGGTTCCATATTCCCTGCAGTGGCGGCAGTGACTGAGCCCGGGCGAGGCTCTCCGCCGCCCTGAAGCTGGCAGCGGAGGCCAGGCCCCTGACCACGCCCCTGACCACGCCCACCCCCATCTCCAAGCTGGGCGCAGGGCCAAGACCTCCCACTGCCCTGAGAGGACCTCCCACCCTCGCGCGCGGGGACCCGCCAGCACCGGCGCGCGCTCTGCTCCATCCAACCCACGCCCGCGGCTGTCCTCCGCAGCCATGGGGACCGCCCGATCAGTCTAGTTAGTGCCCCGAGCTGGGATCTAAAAGACACCGCGCGGAGACCCTCGGTCCCTTCCTTCCTGGCCACCTGCGGGACTTTGACACGCATTCCCAAGGTGGCTTGCGGCCCTCGGCTGCAGGTGGATCTTTTCCCTAGTTTGTTTTCTTTTTGGAGACGGGTGTCACACTGTAGCACAGGCTGGCCTGGAGCTCACCGCAAGCCTCCGTCCGGTCTCAGTTTCCCAAGGACTGGGATTACAAGGGTGAACCATCACCCTGGTTTGTGAACTGTCGGCTTTGATCAGCAGTCCCTGATATGATTAGTTGCCTGTGCTAGCCTCTCTTTGTAGTCTCTCCTGCATGACCGGCTCTTCTCTGAGTGCCCTAGGATGCCCTCCCCTTGGAGCCAGCCACCTTGCTGGGAAGTGCCCCTCCTCTGACGGAGCAGTGGCTTGGAACTGGTCAGGTCATTCTTTTCTCTAATGAGTTTTCAACTCCCAGTCCTGGTAAAGCTCTTTGGTGATGAGGTGGGGATGGGGTGCCCCTCCCTCTGCTCTGCTCTCCTTGACTCCCTCACTTCCCCCCATCCAGGGAATCCAAGGAATGTCACCCCCCTTCCACCTTCCTTCCCTCCCCGCCATTCCTTCCCCACCTTGGGGGGAGGGGAGGAGAAGTGGGCTGGTGTGGTGGCAGGTGAGTGGTGGAAGGAAAGAGAAGAGCAGGCCACTGGGGCCGCTGGGTGGAAGAGAGGGTCACAGGTCAAAGTAAAGGGTCACAGATCAATCTGCTCCAGGATCCTCACACAGCCGAGGCAGTGTGGAACGAAATCCCAAGAATGTTGGATGGGGGCTGGAGAAGGACGGTTCTGCCTCTGTTCAGCGGGTAGAAACTAGCCTGGGATACGGGTATGGATGAAAGGGTGGTATCACTGTGGGTCAGGCTGAGAGAGGTCCTCCCCCTCCCGTTTCTGACCAGTCTGAGGGTGACCAGCGGTGAGCTTCCCGGGGAGCCAAGGTTTTACCCATCAGCCCCTGAGGAAAGGCTTGTGTTGTAGGTATTGACTGGGCTCTCAAAGCTGCTTTAGCATTTTCCCTGACACAGGAAGTAATTGTGAAACCAGGAAACTCGACCTTTGCACGGGGCTCCTTCATCCCCTCTTCAGGAAGTCTTTCTTCAACCCTCTTCTGTCACGTAGGTCCCTGGAAACCTCTGGATCCCCTGTAAGCCCCGCACATCCTGGGATACATCTATCTCCCCATTTGACTCCCAGCCACTACGAAGGTCGGGGCTGTCCCATATTCCAATCCCACACCACAGCAGGCAAGAAAGGGTTGCCAGGTGCCTACTCAAAGGCCCAGAGGCTCACACGAAAATGCCACCCATAGCTAACTGGGTAGAGTTGCCCACTCCAGAGGAGGCAAATGTATCCCAGAGTGCGCAAGGCTGACACGGGGGTCTGGAGATTTGCAGGGTATTCGACAGGCAGAAGAGGGTTGAAGAGGACTTCATGAAGAGTAGACGAAGGAGCACCTGACACTCAAGGATGGAGGCCGGGGGGTCGGAACCCAGCACCTCACCAACCAGCCATCACAGCGCCTACTGGTTATCCCAGCCCTGGAGAGGTGGAGGCAGGAGGATCAGAAGTTCAATCATCTTTGGCTATTGTTGAGTTTTCGGACGCCTGAGTGTGATGGTGGGCTCCTTTAATCCTAGCACCTGGGGAGTCAGAGGCAGGTAGATCTCTGTGTTCAAGACCAGCCTGGTCTACAGAGCAAGTTCCAGGACAGCCAAGTCTACATAGTGAGACCCTCTCTAAAACATCAAAACAGACAAACAAACAAACAAAAACCCAATGAAACAAAAAGAGTTAGAGAACGGCCTGTGCTACGTGAGGTCCTGTCTCAAACACAGAAAGGGTTGGAGAGACGGCTCAGCTGCTCAGAGCACTTAATGGCTCTTGCAGAGGACCCAAGCTCAGAACTCAGTACCCATGTCTAGTCAGGCTGCTCACAACACCCTGTAACTCCATTTCCAGAGAATTCGATGCCTTCTCCGGCTTCTATGAGCACCAGACAAACACGTGGTGAATACACGTGCGTATAGGCAAAGACTCATGCATATAAAATAAAATAGACCTTTAAAAATAAATATTAAAAACAAATTAAAAGTAAAACTTTTGAAATAAGCCGCACCAGGGCAGCCATCACAGGGTCCCATGGACATTCTGCAGATGGCTTTCTTACAGAGTGCCCGTGTGTTCTCTGGGACTCTTCTGTCCTGGCTCTGGGCTGTGCATCTGATTACTGGGTCTGGCGACTGGCATCAGCCACCTCCTTTGCACCTTTATAAAGTCAGCAGGTAGCTCGAGCATAGTGGGAGCTTTAATCTCAGCCCTCAGGAGGCAGAGGCAGGTAGAACTCTGAGTTCTAGACCAGTCTGGTCTACAGAATGAGTTCAAGGATAGCCAGAGCTACACAGAGAAACCCTGCCTTGAACGAACAAACAAACAAGCAAGCAAGCAAACAAACGAACAAATGAAGAGTCTGCAGGGCGTGGTGCTGGGTGAAGGAGGATGTCACGTGGCAAGTGCACAGACCAAAGACATCAGCCCCGGACTTGTAGAAACTAGTACCAATATGCCACGTCCCTTTGTCCCCTGCAATTAGGTCCTACAGAACAGCCAGAAGAATCCTGTGAAGATGTGAGTCAGCTCACACTGTTCTGGTCAGAATACGCCCACGGCTCCATCTTACTGAAAGTAAAAGCCGATGTTCTTTCTGTGGTTTGAGAGATCCTAAGTCCTTTCCTTCCCTGACCCCACCTTCCCTGACCCCTCTCTTTCCATCTCCCTCTCAAGCACCATTTTTATCACGCTGGTCTCTCTGATGACGTGCTAGTCCATCAACCCCAGGACCTTTGTACCTCCTATCCCCTCTGCCAGGGCATCCTTCCACTGAGTGGCTTCCTCCTTCGCTTCTAATCTCCGTGAGGCTTGCCTCATTGGAGAGTTTCAGATATCAGCTTCCGCTCTCCCAGCTGCCCCGAGTTTTCCTGCCCTGTCCCCCTTTATCATAGGGGAGAAATTCTGTTTGCCTTGTATTGTCTGGCACAGGATCTATTCCCCAAGGGGACAAGAACTCCACAAGGGTCACACTGGACCACTAGGGCCAGGACAGTGCCGGACTTGGGAGATAAGTAAATATTTGTGTCCTGAATCAAGTCATATTCTGCCTCTGTCCTGCTGCCTCACTTGTACAGAGCAGCAGTCACGTGTCACTTAACAATGGGCATCCGTTCCGATAAGGGCGTTGCTAGGCAATGTGTCCTCATGAGCATCACAAAAGTAGATCCACAAGCAAAACCAGCCAGCACCTCCTTAGGCCATATGACTTTATGAGCCGCTGTCACACAGGGGGTCTTGTGCTGTGTGACACGCAACTCTATCTCACTGTCCCTTAAATAAAAGGTAGAGAAACTGCTAGGTAGCTACGAGCATCTCTCCATAGACTTTACAGTTCTTGCTTATTTATGTGTATACGTACTGTGAGCCCCTCCATGCAGGGGCCGGGATTTGAACTCTGGTCCTCTGGAAGAGCAGCAAGCGTCTTAACCGCTGAGCCATTGCCATAGTCACCGTTGTTTTGCTGTGAAGAGACACCACGACCAAGGCAAACTTTAAGTGGAAGTTTCTGGAGATGTCAGGTGATACAGACTCAGGTGGTGAGGCCATCTCATGTGGTGTTTTGCTGAGGGAGGACGTGTGATGTTTGGAGAGAGTATAGATAGGACTCAATGGACAGTGATGGTGCACTCATATAGCTAGCTTTAGAACGCTTCGTTGGTCTCGACGCTTCATCTCTGTCTTCACTTCATTGAGAGAGGCATGGCAGAGAACTCTTGTCGTCCCGAATGGTCCTGGTCGATGCTTTCTGACTCATGCCGATTTAGTGGAGGTCTGGTGGTTTCTGCTAGATCATGGCTGCTGATTTGTGTTTGCTATCCTGACACTACTCAACTGGACTGCTGGAATCCTGACAACGGAGATTAGAATTGCCTGAAAGAACTACGTCTACACAGGTCCATATCTCCTTGTCCTGTTTACCATCTTTTCCCCCTTATCTTTGGAGGGTGGGCTAGAAGGAGGGTTAAAGGGTTTGAGAACCCTTATAAAAGTAGGTTTAAAAAAAAACTAAACCTACATAAACTGTATTTAAAAAAGAAGCATTTAATATGGCGCTTACTTACAGTGTCAGAGTTTTAATCCCCTGGCATCATGGCGGGGAACATGGTGACATGAATGGAGAGGAGAGGAGAGGAGAGGTGAGGGAAGGGGGGGAGGGGAGGGAGGGAGGGAGACTGGGTCTTGTGTAGTTTTGACACATCAAAGTCCACGCCCAGTGCCATACTTCCTCCAACAAGGCCACACCTCCTAATCCTTCTCAAACAGTTCCACTCTAAACATTCAAATGTATGAGCTTATAGGGCCACTATCATTCAAACACCCGTGGCCATTTCTCCAGCCCCATACTTTATTCATTTATGTCTCCTGAGAGTTGAGTCACAAGTAGGCACAATCGCTCCTTACTAGAATGCTTTGCTGTTTTAAGGCAGGATTTTATGTGGTCCAGGCTGGCTTAGAATGCTGTATAGCTGAGGATGACCATAAACTTCTAATTTTCCTTCCATCTTGTCTCAAGTTTTGGGATGGATTTGTTTCTGGGTCCGACTGTGTTTTAATTAATGTTTTTGGGAGAGAGCAGGGTTTCTCTGCTCTTTCAAGACTGGGTTTCTCGGTATAGCCCTTGCTGTCCAGGAACCTGCTCTGTAGACCAGGCTGGCCTTGAACTCAGATCTGTCTGCTTCTGCCTCCCTAGTGCTGGGATTAAAGGAGTGCACCACTATTGCTTGACTTAATTAATATGTTAATCATCATCATCACCATCATCACCATTCTGAGATGGTCTTATTACTATGTAGCCTTGGCTGGCCAGGAACTCACTCCATAGCCCAGGCTGGGTTGAATTTACAGAGATCTGCCTGTTTCTCTGAATGCTAGGATTAAAGGTGTGAGCCACCACTGGGTATTATTAATGTTGCTATTGTCATGGTTATTAGTGTGTGTGTGTGTGTGTGTGTGTGTGTGTGTGTGCGCGCACACACACACATGCATGCTGTGCATGTAGCATCAAGTGTGGTGGTCAGACAAAGACAACCTTGAGTGCTGATCCTCTCCTTTGGCCTTGTTTGAGACGTAGTACTTTGTCACTATGCACGAGGTGATCTGGCCTGCGTGCTTCTGGGGACTCTCCTGTCCCCTCTCCCCGTCTTACACTGGGATCACAGATATGAGCTGCCTGTCTGACTCTCCGAGGGTCCTGGGGATGTGAACTCATGCTTCAGGCTTCCTAGCCAAGGGTTTTTTTTTTTCTTTCTTTTTTTTTTTTTTTTTTTGGAGCTGGGGACCCAACCCAGGGCCTTGCGCTTGAAAGCGCTCTACCACTGAGCTAAATCCCCAATCTGTCTGTTTTTTTCACCTCTGTCACATAAAGCACACTTCTCTCTCTTTTTCTTTTCTTTTTTTTTGAGGTAGAGTCTTACTCTGTAACCCAGGTTGGCTTTGATATCTCTCTCTCTCTCTCTCTCTCTCTCTCTCTCTCTCTCTCTCCCCCTCGGTTTAATTATTTTTTTATTTATGTGCACAAGTGTCTGCATGCACACATGTATATGTATCATGTGTGTTCATGTATGAGTGTATGTATGTGTGTAGAGTGTGTGTGCTGAGTGTGTTTATGTGTGTGCCTGTGTGTGTCAGTGTGTGTGTGTTTGTGTGTGTCTGTGTGTGTGAGTGTGTGTGTGTTTATCAATACTATACCTGTGGATGTAGAGACTGGAGAATCACCAGAAGTTCAAAGCCAGCTTTGTCTGAATAGTTCTAAGCCAGCAAAGGGAACGATATAGCAAGACTCTGTCTCAAACAATAACAAAGTCATAAAAACCACAGTGAGTTCCAGGCTGGTCTGAGTTACAGTTAAACAAGTTGGACTAAAGGGAGACTGTTCAGTCGGTTAAGTTCTTGCTGAACTAGATTAAGGATCTGAGTTTGGATCCCCAGTGCCAGTACAGGCAGCTTGAAGGGTTGGAGAGCCATCCCCTCTCCTCAGAGGTCCTTACTGATCATATAAGGATAAAGGGGGGAGTGGGAGTCAGGTGCAGTTTGTCAGTTTCAGGGACTTCCTGAGATTTGTAAATTCCTCTAAGACATAGTGCTTTAACTTGGGGGAAACTGCTATACAACAGGCAGAGGCAGGTGGATGGCCAGGGTGTGATGGGCAGCAAGACTGGAGCATGACAAAGGAAGATACTCAAGCTAAGCTTTTGGCTTCCACACATGTGTGCACACTGCAATACACCACACACACACCCATACATCACACCCCCCAATACATCACACACATACCCCAATACATCACTCACACAGCCATATATCACACACACCTATATGACACCCCCCAATATATCACACACACCCATACATCACACCCATCCCAATTCATCACACACCCCAATATATTACACACACAGCAATATATCACACCTACATGCCATATACATACACCAATACAATACACACCAATACATCACATATACTAAAACATACCATCATACTGAAAAATCACACACACCAACACAACACACACACACTAATATACCACATACACCAACACATCACACACATCCTAATACATCACACATACCCCAATAATTACACACACCGAAATACATCATACACACATGCTACATACATACACCAATACAATACAGACCAATACATCACACACACATACACACAAAACATCACACACACCAACACATGACACAAGCACACACACCAATACATCACACACAAGAGACAATACATCTCACACCCACATCTCCACACACCCCAAGATACCACATGTACCCACACATGTACATGCACACCCCAATCTCTCAGATATATCAATACATCTCACACACCCCAATATATCACAGACCCCAATACATCACACTCACTCACACACTCCCAATACATGACACACGTGCATGCGGGCGCGCGCACACGCACACACACACACACACACAGACACACATCAAAGGACAAGAGTTGCACATGGTGGCACACACCTGTAACCTTAGCACTTGGGTGGTGGAGACAGAGGATCAGGATTTCAGCCACCTTTGGATCCATGGTAGATTCAAGGCCAGGCTGAGCTACACAGAACTTATGTTTAAAATAAGGTGTTCAAAGGGGTAGTCAATATGCTTTTTTGCTGTTGATGTTTTGAGACAAGATTTCTCCGTGTGATGGGCTGGAGAGATGGCTCAGCGATTAAAAGCACCCGACTACTCTTCCAGAGGTCCTGAGTTCAATTCCCAGCAACCACATGGTGGCTCACAACCATCTGTAAAGAGATCCGATGCCCTCTTCTGGTGCATCTGAAGACAGCTACAGTGTACTTATATATAATAAATGAATAAATCTTAAAAAAAAAAAGGGGGGGGTTGGGGATTTAGCTCAGTGGTAGAGCGCTTGCCTAGCAAGCGCAAGGCCCTGGTTGGTCCCCAGCTCCAAAAAAAAAAAAAAAAAAAAAAAAAAAGATTTCTCCGTGTGACCTGGCTGTCCTGGAACTAGCTCTGTAGACCAGGCTGCCCTCGAACTCAGAGATCTGCTTGCCTCTGCCCCGAGTGCTGACATTTCAGGCTTGTGCCACCACGCACAGCCTTTAATAATGACTTTTAATAATACATTATTACCATTAATACGGGGGCATCGTGCACTCAGTCAGAGACAACCTTTGGAGTCTATGCTGTCCTTCCTCTGTGCCTTCCAGGGAGCCATTCCAAGTGGCCAGACTTGGTGCCAAGCACTTTTACCGCCCGGGCCATCTCACCGCACTGTACACGCTGTTAGGCATTGGTAGCTTGCCATCTGCCCATTCCTATCTCCGGGCAGTCCCTCGCGCTGGGAGCTCCACTCCCTCTATGGAAACGGACAGCGGCAGGTGTTTGTTGTTCTGCCACCGGGAGCCAAGGTGAACTAAGCTGGGAAAGCCATGCCAGACATGTGAATTAGGAGTGAGTGCTGCAGAGGAAACCAGCCTTGGCTAGGCTCTCCAGTCATGGCAGCTGGAGCAGATCCTGTTTTCTAAAGATGGCAGAAACAATTTCTCACCCCACAGGACCGTCTATAATCAGGGCTTGACATTCCCTGCATGAGGAAGTGGGTAGTGGAGCCTTGGCTCAGTAGAGTGTTTGTCTAGAAACCTCCTGTGATGGGGCTGGGGGCGTGGCCCAGTGGTAGAGCCCCTGCCTAGAATCTCTCCTTCTGCCCCCCACCCCACCCCCGCCTAGTGAGAGGCTGGGGTGGTGGTGCCTAAATGACAGAGTGCTTGATTAACAGGCCAGAGACCTTAGGTTCTATCCTAGCACACAAGGAAACAAGAAAGGAAGGACAGAAAAATGAAAAATAAGGGCCTTTGTTTCTTCCCTTCAGATCTGTGAGGTTTAAGGTACATAACCTACAGAAGGTACTAGAAGCAGAACCACATACCGCCACGATGGAAAACATGCCACACAACTTCAGCAAAAATCATCGGAGTAGTCGTTTTCCCGTATCTGAGAGCTTGTTCCATTCTATTGTTCTTGATAGTCTTGCTATGTAGCCTAGGCTAGCCTTGAATTTGGGATCGTCCGGTCTGTGATTCCTGAGTGCTGGAATTATAGTTGTGAACCACCATGTCCGTCTCTTCAGGAACTTGTTTCTTTGTTTTGTTTTTTTTTGTTTGTTTGTTTGGTTTTTTGTTTTGTTTTGTTTTGCAGGGGGCTGGAATAGAGTTTAGGGCCTCCTGCATGCTGAGGGAGTGTCCTAAAATTTGGTCACGCCCCAGCCCCTCACTGGATTTTAGGCAGGGGCTCTACCACTGAGCCACACCCCCAACCTCCTCACTGGGAGATTCTAGACAGGGGCTCTACCACTGAGCCACGCCCCCCAATCCCTCACTGGAGGATTCTAGGCAGAGGCTCTACCACTGAGCCACGCCTCCAGTCCCTCACTGGGTGATTCTAGGCAGGCGCTCTACCACTGAGACACGCCCACGTCCCCTCCCTCGGGGATTCTAAACAGGGGTGGTTCTGCTAAAGTAATACCTCCTGGTCCAGAGACCTACTGATTGCATCTTCTGATGGAATCCTGAGCCAGAACCATCGAGCGAGATCTCCATCATCATTTCCTCACCCGCAGCAATCCCAGTCAGTTAACCGATCCCCACCACCAACCGCTACTCTGATTGACTTCTGATGAGCCAGTGGCGAGCAAAAGGGCAGTGACACCCTGCCTTAGTGACAGTGCAAGCCGCAGGTGACTATGGAGTGCTCAGGTCACTGGGGAACCTGTGCCGTCCTCATCAAACCGGTTCTGTAGAGTGGTTTCAGTTGATGAGCGTTGCTGGCTAGCTGCCATGAGTCTCACTGCCTTCCAATCCCAGTTATCCAAGCTGCTGCTGGGATCTGTGACTGACCCAAAAAAATCCTCTCACTAAATTCCCTTGTGTTCCTGAAGTGGTTTTTGTTACTTGTTATTATTTGGTACTTATCTGTGAGTCTAACTTTCCAGCACCGTTCCCGTGGGACACAGACTCCTCATTTCTAGAATCTCAGATGTCCCCTCTTCCTGGAAGCCTTCCCTGATTAAGGCTAGGTGCCTCCCTCTGGCTTCCTGGTGTCCCTTCCAAGTGACCTTGCCCATCTTAGGCCAGCTGAGGCCCGTCTTCTCCATTGGACTGTAGGTGCATGTACAAGTGGCCCAGTGGAGAATGGGTACGGAAGACACAAGGTTTGTGGGAGCCATGAGCTGGTTGAATCTAAATAAATGGAGCCTGAGTCCCTCCAGAGTCAGTGAGAGTGGTGGAGAAGAGCCCGCAGCTTGCTTGAAACCAGTGGTTACATTATTTTTTTTTTGAGAAGTGGCAAGGGGAAAGGGTGAAGCAGGCAAGCGAGGTCCGTAACTGCTGAAAATACCCTGAGGGATTCTCGGGTTTGGGTATCTGGCCCTAAGAGCTGTTGACTGGATGGTGGGCAGGGCTGGGTGCATGAGTAGCTGAGAAGCGCGATGTAGGACTCCATTTCTGATGGAGGAGGGGCTCCTGGGTGGGAATATCCGAGGTGGAGGGGCCTGGGTTCCGGAGTTAATAGGGCAGAGACCACCCTTCCCCAGAGCCGCCAAAATGCCCCCTGGTGGCATTGCTGGTCTCCCTCACACACCGGAGGATTGAAAGATCAGGATTAATTTATTTCGGCTTTGTCACCCCTTCCAGCCCCAAGGCTCCCTTCCTCCAGTCCAGGTGCCCTGCCATGGGGAAGAAAAAGGTGTTAGAGTTTTTATTCACTTACTCACTTACTTACAATTTATCTGCTTTTTTTTTTTTCTTTTCTTTTTTTTCGGAGCTGGGGACCGAACCCAGGGCCTTGTGCTTGCTAGGCAAGCGCTCTACCACTGAGCTAAATCCCCAACCCCTTATCTGCTTTTTTGATACAGGGTTTCCCTGTGTAACCCTGGCTATCCTGGAACTCATTCTGTAGAGCAGGCTGGCCTTGAACTCATAGAGATCCACCTGCCTCTGCCTCCTGAGTGCTGGGATTAAGTGAGTGTGCCACCATCACTCTGATTATTTATAAAAGTAGTTTATTTTTAGTGTGTGTGTGTGTGTGTGTGTGTGTGTGTGTGTGCGCGCGCGCGCACACACACACATGAGTGTAATGCCTGAGGAGGCCAGAAGAAGGCGATGGACTCCCTTGGAGCTGGGGATGCAGGTAATTGTGAGCCAGCTAACCCAGCTAGGTGCTGGGAACTGAAACTCTGCCCTGGGCAAGAGCAGGGCCCACTCTTAACTGTTGAATTCTCCCTCCCAAACCTCATTTGTTGCTGTTTAAAGACAGAAGGGCAGCAAGACAGCTTAGCAGGAACCGCCTGCAGACCCAATGACTTGAGTCCATTGCCATGGTGGAAGCGGAGAATGTACCCCTAGGAACTGTCCTCTAACCACCTGCATACACCGCGGCGCATGCCACACCCCACCGCAAAGGAAATACATAAATGCAGTTGTAATTTTTTCTTTTTAAGGTAAATCTCATGTAGCCCAGGCTGACCCGGGACTCATCATATAGCAGAGGATGACCCTGGTCCTCCCGAGTGCTGTGATTACAGACACTTGTTGCTACTCAGTTTACAAAGTGCCAAGGATCGAACTCAAGACTCTGAGGCAGACAAATGCTCAACCGAGAACCAACCACTAGACTCCCTCTCCTTTATTTTGAGATAGGATCTTGAATGCCCTGATGATAACTGTCAGATCCAGTCACATCTAGGCCAGAGAGTAGTCGGGAGGAAGCAAGGTAGACTCACCTGGCCTCTGGGTTTTGGGCAGAACTGAGGGTCTCGCAGGGCCACCTGGAGGATGCTTTCCCTTTTCAGGAGCTTCTGTCATGGAGAGAGTCACCAGGTGGTGTTGGTTTCACTGGAGTCCCTCTGCCCCACTCCCCCCAAGACCCTGAGGTCTCACAGTGACGTGAAGGGCTTCACTTACTCTGTGGCCCCCTCCCTGACCTGGGGCCTGGAGGTGACTTCCCACAGAACGGACGCCACTTTGGGGAGAGGAAGTGGAGGTCGGAGTCTGGGCAGGGCGAACGGAGCCTGAAAGCAAAGGATTGGGGAATGTGTCACGGGCCAGTGAGACAGTTCAGGGTATAAAGGCGCGTGCTGCAAACCTCACGACCTGAGTTCCATCTCCAGGGCCCACGAGGTGGAAGGAGAGAACTTAGTCCTGTGAGCTGTCTTCTGACCTCCAGAAATGTGCTGAGAAAGGAGTGTGAGTGTGCACACACGTGTACACACACACACACACACACACACACAGACAATTAAGAATAAAAATTAAATGTAAACAAAAGAAAGCCGGGTAGTGGTAGCTCACACCTTTTTTTTTTTTTTTCTTTTCTATTTTTCAGAGCTGGGGACTGAACCCAGGACCTTGTGCTTGCTAGGCAAGCGCTCTACCACTGAGCTAAATCCCCAACCCCAGCTCACACCTTTTATCCCAGTCCTCAGGAGGCAGAGGCAAGCGGATCAGAGTTTGAGGCTAGCCTGGTCTACACAGTGAGTTCCAGGACAGCCAGGGCTACACAGAGAAACCTTGTCTCAAAACCAACCAACCAACCCAAAACCCAAACCAACCCATTATAAAAAAAGCTCAGACCCTTTCTTCTGTATGGAGGAAACGTCCCAGATTGGGCTGCCGAGGCACCTTAGCGGTAAAGCGTATTTGTCCAGCCTGGTGACCTGGGGTTAGCTCTCAGAACCCGAGGTGGAGAGAGAATCAACTCCTGAAAGTTGCCCTCTGGACTCCGTTCAGTACTGAGGGCTGCCCTCAAACCTGCCTCAAGCATACGCACAGTAATAGTAAATTTTAAATGAAAAGAGATGTCTCCCAGGTGAGCTGCCTGTGGTGCTGTACACTTCAAATCCCTGGAGTAGAGGCAAGGAGGATTAGGAATGCAAGGTCAGTCTTTGCTATACAGTCACCCCATGCAGCCACGGCTATAAGAGACCCTGTCTCAAAATACCCTCTCCCCACGAAAACCATTAAAGCAAAAACACCACCACCAATAACAAAAATTCCAGGGTTGGAGAGAGGCTCAGGGGTTAAGAGCAATGGTTGTTTTTTCCCCAAGGACCTAGGTTCGATTCCGGGCACTCACCGTTCCGGAGGATCTGATGCCCCCTTCTGGCCTGTGTGGGCACTCCACACATGTGGTGCATGACATTCGTGCAAACAAATACATTCATAAATTTGAAAAACAAACAAGCAGGCTGAGCAGTGGTGGAGCACACCTTCAATCCCAGCACTTGGGAGGCAGAGGCAGGTGGATTTCAAAGTTTGTGCCCAGCCTGGTCTACAGAGTGAGTTCCAGGACAGCCAGGGCTACACAGGGCTGTCTCAGAAAAAAAACAACAACAGAAACCAACCAAACAACTAAAGAAGGAAAAAAAAAATCAGGGGGGTTGGGGATTTAGCTCAGTGGTAGAGCACTTGCCTAGCAAGCGCAAGGCCCTGGGTTTGGTCCCCAGCTCCAGGGGAAAAAAAAAATCAGGATTGGGAAAAACTGAGACAAGAGCATCTGGAGTTCAGATCCAGCCCCTGGCTTTCTGTAGCAAGGTCCTGTCGGCAAAGCACACAGGCAAAGACTGTACACCAAGCTCCATTTCTATAGCTATCACCTTGAATGCAGACCATCTCACCCAGGGCCTGTGGTGGGGACAGGTACTGCACAAACCACAGAACAGGTGGCTCAAAGGCTCACAACCTGCAGCCTGGGATCTGGTTCCCAGTTCTAAATCCATCGCCTGTGCAATAATGGCATATGTGAAGAAGCCATGGCCCCCTTTTAAGAGGGAGGGAGGGGCTTTGGGCATGGTTCAGTGGCAATAGATACCTGGAGATATATACGAGTCTCTGGGTGCAATCTTAGAACCTCAAAATAAAGATGGGAGGGGTGGTGGAGAGATGGCCCAGTGACTTAGAGCGAGATTTAGCTCTCCATACGGCATGGCATGGCGGCTCACAATCATCTGTGACTCCAGTTCCAGGGTATCTGCTGCCCTCTTCTGGCCTTTGTAGACACTGCACACACCTTTGTGCACGTAAAATCCAACATGCATCGGGCCTACACACATACACATAAATGAAAGAGGCCAAACGTGGTGGTACATGCCTTTAATCCCAGCATGCGGAAGACACAGGCAGGAGGATGTCTGTGAGTTCTAAACCATCCTGGTCCACAGAGCACGTTCCAGGCGGGGATACATAGTGAGACCCTGGAATATTACAAAATTAAATAATGGGGCTGGAATGATGGCCCAGTGGTTAAAAGCACTGGCCGCTCGTGCAGAGAACTGGGGTTCAGTTCCCAGCAACCATAACCACACTGTGCCTTAACAACTGTCTGTAACTCCAGTTCTAGGGGATCCAATGTCCTCTTCTGACTTCCCCGGGCACCAGACATGCAAACACACAGACACAGAGGCAGACAAGACACTAAAATAAATACATCTTTGTTTGAGACAGGGTCTCTCTGTGTAGCCCCGGGTGTACTGGAACTTACTCAGTAGACCAGGTTGATCTCAAACTCACAGAAATCTGCCTGTATCTGCCTTCCAAGTGTTGGGATTAGAGACCTGTGCCACCATACCCTGCCTAAAACTAAATAAATCTGATGACGACGACGATGACAACGATGAAAATGACGGGGTGTGTGGAGGATATAGCAATGCCAAGAACTTTGGAACTGCTCTCAAAAGTACAGTACCTTTCCAGTAAGGGGTTTGCCCAAGGCCTTCTCTTCCTTGATGTGTTTAGGAGAAGGAAGGAGTAGGAGTGCCCAGGAATGTGTAGAGGGCAGGGGACGTCTCATGCCAGGCGGAGGGCGCGGCCCCGGCCAAGGGGCACCCATGTGGCTGGAGGTGACCGTCAGGCTGTCGTCCTGGCTGTGGCCCCTCCGTGTCCTCCGGGAGCCAGCTGAGTGCCTCCTAAGGTTTCCATTTGCCTTTGGCCATGGGTCCAGATCTGTTTTTAGCTCCCTCCCCGGGTGCTCTGGCCCCCCTTCCTGCTGGCTCTCTCCTTGCAGTGGTAGAGTAATGTTCCCGGATTTCCTGAGCTGTTTGAAGACAGCTGGGTATTGATCGCAGCCCGTGTGTGCTCAGCTAGATGACCCGGGCCGCTGCCTTCCCTGTAGGGAGGGTCTCTGCAGGCCCAGGGGTGGGAAGGCAATGCAAGACAGAGGCTCATTTAAGGAGTGAGCCTGGGGGAGCTGGGCTGAGGAACGCTGTTCATCCCAAGACTCAGGAGGCTGAGGCAGGAGGATGGAACGTTTAAGCCAGCCTGGAGGTCATACTAAGAACCTGCCTTCAAAAGAAGGGGAACGGGGAGGAGGGAGGGGAAGGAGGGGGAGGAGGAACAGAGAGAAGGAACGGAATAGAGGAAAGAGGACTGAGGTGGGAGAGGAGAGAGAAGTGGGAGGGGCATAAGGGAGAAGAGGAAGTAGAGGGGGAAGAGAAGAAGACAGGAGGGCTGGAGGGATGGCTCAGCGGTTAAGAGCACTGCTGCTCTTACGCAGGACCCAGGTTCAATTCTCAGCTCCCACATGGCAGCTCACAGCCATCTGTAACTATAGCTCCAGTTCCGGGTCTGTCCTTCTCTTCTGGCCTCTGTGGGTACTACGTGTTCACGGTGCACAGAAATGCATGCAGGCCAAGCACTCGTCGACACAAAATATTTTTAAAAATTAAAAATTTTGGGGTTGGGGATTTAAGGCCCGGGGTTCGGTCCCCAGCTCCGAAAAAAAAAAAGAAAAAAGAAAAAAAATTAAAAATTTTTAAATTTTTGTGTGTGGTGGCTTGTGCCTTTAATCCCAGCACTTGGGAGGCAGAGGCAGGGGGATCTCTGAGTTCAAGGCCAGCCTGGTCTACAGAGTAAGTTCCAGGATAGTCTGGGCTACACAGAGACCCACTCCCCAAAAAAGAGAAAGTGGGAAGGGCATCTTAACCTTGGTGCTGAGTATGAGTCCATTCCTGTGACCCCCACACCCCCGTGTGGCCACACTAGGGTGAAGTGAGACCCCAGTCACCCAACTCAGACCTCACTCACCAGTGTCAGCCAGCCTTTGTCTTGGGGTCTCTGAGGGCATGGATCTTCAGGGGGCAGTGGGGGAGCAGAAGGAGTCACCTAAAGGAGACAGAGGAGGCAGATTATGGTCTATCTTCCTCACACCTACATGTGCTTTTACTGGGGGCCAGCAGGAGGCGCTGGGCAGACTCTACAGACAACAGATTCAGGGGCTCTCCCTCAGACCAGACAGCCAGGGAAAGCCAGAGCAACCAGGCACAAAGTCAGGAATGTTAGCATCTAAGTATCCTGTTCTAGACCATCCTCCCTCACAACCAGAGTCCAGGTGCCAGCCCCCCTCCCTCAGACCCAGATGTAGAGATTCTTGCCTCCTCCCTCAGATCCAGGACTCCAGTATCAGCCCTCCTCCCTCAGACCCTGGGAACAGAGGTAATCTAGGTCCTGCCTATCTCTGCTCACCGGTTCCAGTTTCCACTCGGCAGCTTCCTGGTGACAGTTGTCTCCTGAGTCACCTGCAGCAGTCCTGACCTCCATTGACCTCTCCTGTGCCTGACAGATACTCACGGCCTCTCGGCCTTTGATCTCACAGCGGCAGAAGGGACAGGTCTGGCTGTCTGAGTGCTGGGGTTAAAGAAGAAAAATGTCACTCACCCTATGGTCTCCTGCGTTCCTTCTGACTTCAAATGACCCCCAACAAGGGGCATTGGGGGGACGGCAGGGGAGAGACAAGCTCTGGGATGGGAGGCAGGGAGAGGAAGGCTGGTAGCAGGTTGGGAACTGGTATTCTCTGAATCCAGAAGGGACCTACAGACCGGGGCCTAGCCTATAGCAGAGCTGCTGAGGCCTTTGCTGTAGGCTCTGTGGAACTGGCCCCACACTGTACCACGGATGAAGGTATCTTAAAGTCTATTCTTTGAGGTCAAGGTCCAGTAAGGGAAGCTATTGACTCCACACAACCTGTTGCAAGGGAGAAAAGGAGCCCTTTCTAAAGTAGAAGCTCAGGGAGAAGTGGAGGGTGGACTTGGCCTGAGGTGGCTACAGAGCAGCAGGGCAGAGCTGGGGCCCTGAGTAGCCTGACCAGATCTCTGTTCTCTTTGGAACTGTGTCTCCTCACAGGCTCAATGAGGCCCCTGGGAGATCCAGATGGGGCTTTTAGGGTAGGGATGGGGAAGTGGGGGCGGGGCAGAGGGCAGATGGCAGCCCCACCTGCCAGGCAGTCAAGCAGCAGCTGCAGAGAAGATGCCCACAGGGCTCAATTCTCACGTCCTTGTCCCTCTCTGCGCAGATCTTGCACAGCTCAAAGGTGGAGTTCATGGCTTGGTAGAGCTGCAGTTGTTCCTGGGAGAAAAATGGAGAGGGGGTGGGGCTGGGAAGGATGGTTCTCCAAATCTGTGCCAACCTGCATACTTCCCCAAGTCCCAGACTGGGGCTGGGGTTTAGCACGGTTGTTAGAGGGTTCGCCTGATGCTCAGGAAGCCTTGGGTTCCAGCCCCTCATAACCTGGATGTGCTGCACAGGTCTGCAATCTTAGCATGGGCTGGGGGAGCAAAGGACATTTGGGAGGGTCCCCTTCAGTTACATAGGAACCTGGAGGCCAGCCTGGGGCTCATAAAACCTTGTCTCCAAACCAAACCCCTACGTAGGCATCAAAACACAACCCTTCACGGAAAACCGACCCAGGTTGAAGACCACTGCACCTAAGACTCTCATAGGCACCCGCATTTCTGTATCTTTCCTGGCCACAGGATCTTACTATGCATCCCAGAGGCGGGCCTTAGCCACAGGTCCCCACCAGGCCAAGCATGTCTTCAACCCTGGACCAGAGACTTGTTTTCTGGATCCCTCGTCACTTGGGAGTGCTGGTGCTTTTTAGCCATTTAGTTTTACACAAGTTCCTGGGGATCCGACACCCTCTTCTGGCTTCTGTGGACACTACACACAGAAGGGGCACATACACATAAGCAAATGCTCATGCACATGAAATAATTTTTTAGATAATAATTAAAATATATTTTAAAAGCTATATAAAGTTGGACAGTGGTAGCACATGACTTTAATCCCAGCACTCTGGAGGCTGAGGGAGGTGGATCTCGGTGAGTTCAGGGCTAGCCTGGTCTACAGAGCAAGCTCCAGGATAGCCAGGGCTACATGCACAAAATCTGTCTGTATGTATAATATATATATATATATGCATATATATCTTAAATATAGAATACGATGTACTTAGGCTAAAAAAAATTTCATGGAGTCAAATGCCTGTAACTCCTCCAGAGGCTGAGGCAGGAAGATTGGGAGCTCCAGGCTCAGCTACACAGAAGGTCCTTGTACCAATACCTCAAGGGCCAGGCATTGAGGTGCATATCTTTGATACCAGAAGCTAGGAGGTAGCAGCAGGTGGATTTTATGAGTTCGAGGCCAGCCAGGTAGACCACTAACTAACAAATTCCAGAACAGCCAAAGCTATAAAGAGAGATCTTGTCTTGAAATAATAATAACCACCACCACCACCATCACCACCACCACCATCACCACCACCACCATCACCACCACCACCATCACCACCACCATCACCACCACCACCACCACCACCATCACCACCACCACCACCACCACCACCACCACCACCACCACCACCACCACCACCGCAGGGGAAATCCCACAAGAACTAAGGCTAAATGTCGGTAGTGCTCTGTGTACATGTGTGCCATGGTGCCATATGGAGGACGGAGGATGACTCAGTTCTCTCCTCCCATCCTGGGAGTTCTGGGAACTGAAGTGATGTCATCAGGCTTGGCCTCAGTGCCTATAGTCAGTACTCCTGTTACTGCCCAGCTCTTTGCAGTCTTGTCAATAAAGCTATTTCCTTATTTAAAAAACATGGGGCATGGCCCAGTGGTACAGCCCCTGCCTAGAATCCCCCAGTGAGGGGCTGGGGGTCGTGGCTCAGTGGTAGAGCCCCTGCCTAGAATCCCCCAGTGAGGGGCTGGGGGCGTGGCTCAGTGGTAGAGCCCCTGCCTAGAATCCCCCAGTGAGGGGCTGGGGGAGTGGCTCAGTGGTAGAGGCCCTGCCTAGAATCCCCCAGTGAGGGGCTGGGGGCGTGGCTCAGTGGTAGAGCCCCTGCCTAGAATCCCCCAGTGAGGGGCTGGGGGTCGTGGCTCAGTGGTAGAGCCCCTGCCTAGAATCCCCCAGTGAGGGGCTGGGGGCATGGCTCAGTGGTAGAGCTCTAGTGTAGCATGTACAAGTTCCTGGGTTCCATCCTAAAAACAGAAAGAAAACATCTCGGTTCTTCTGGTGCGGGTGTCTGCTCAGACTCAGAGTGATAAACACTCTAATGCATTAGCTATTTTGATGATCTCAGACGCTCTTTTCTTTTTTCCACATCCAAGAAAAAACCCTGGAGAGGAGGCTGCAGAGGCTGTAGTTCCCAGTGGAGGAACTCAGAGAGCTTCAGAGAAGCCAGGGTTGGCTCAAGTTTACATGGCTCCAAGCCAGCACCACATGCCCAGGTCTCTGGGGTGAGTAGCTGGCTAGCAGGCTCGAGTGTGGAACTTACCTGTGACACTTGGATGCACTGGTTCAGTTCTGCACGGCAGAGCTCAGTCAAATCTGGGTTGTGGTTCTTTCCATCAGGGTAGAGGAAGCTGAGGGAAGAGTAGAGTTGGCCTCTGAGGAGCTGGACTCACAAGGACCTGCCTACCTCATCTACCTGATGTGTGTGCATGAGTACATATGTCCATGCATGCATGCATGTGAATATGCGTGTGTAAGTGCATGCGTGTGTGCGTACACACACGTGTATTAATCCTGCCACAAGCCCACATTGGGACTTCCCAGAGCAAGTGTACTCTCTAATCCCTGGGACACAACTGTCCACTTGATCATCTTAGAGAAGCTGCAATGAACTGTGGCCTCCAGCCAGAGAATCAAGAAAGGTATCTAGACCTCTGTCCTTCCAGGATTCCATGTTCTTCAGAGTCAAACCTGGAAGGTTGTTATTAGGATGATTATTACTGCTATTTTGTAGTGTTGTCCTAGCCTGGAGCATTCTAGGCAGGGGCTCTACCACTGAGCCACGCCCCCAACTCCTCCCTGGGGGATTCTAGGCAGGGGCTCTACCACCGAGCCACGCTCCCCAGCCTCTCACTGGAGGATTCTAGGCTGAGGCTCTACCACTGAGCCACGCCCCCCAGCCCCTCACTGGGGATTCTAGGCAGGGGCTCTACCACCGAGCCACGCTCCCCAGCCTCTCACTGGAGGATTCTAGGCTGAGGCTCTACCACTGAGCCACGCCCCCCAGCCTCTCACTGGGGGATTCTAGGCTGAGGCTCTACCACTGAGCCACGCCCCCAGCCTCTCATTGGGAGATTTTAGGCAGGGGCTCTAGCACTGAGCTATGCCCCACCCCCAGTATGATGGTATAATCTGTACATTTTTTCTTTTTCTCGCCGAACAAGAATCTCACAGTGTGTAGCTTAGAATGCAGATCTCAGGATCCTCCTGTATCTTGAATACTTACACACACACACACACACACACACACACACACATACACACACACACACACGCTCATATCTCACTCCTGCTCAAGACCAATACATTTTCAAAACAAAGAACAAGAGACTAAACAAGTTCTAGTACAATAAATAGCCTATAGAAAGGGATGTGTCGGCCATGAAGGTGCCACAAGGTTGCCTGTTCCTTGAGAGTTACGGTTTTGTATGTAATGACTCAAGGCTTTTGCCATTTTATAGAACAGAAGCCCTGAGAACAATGAGAAGCAACAGGTCTGCCCATCTGTCTCTCTCCTCTCTGTCTCTATCTCACGCCAGCCCTGCAGCTCATTGGCAGCGTCTTGCCTAGCTAGGAAGCATCCTCAGTTGAGCAAACCACAAAAGATCCGGGTGAGAGAGAACCCTGGAGGGCAGCCGGCCCCTCCCCTCCCCACCGCCGGCAACTTCCCTCAGGAAACCGCCGGAGGCAGCTGAGGTTACAGGTGGAAAACCGCTAGTTTGACTGTTTCCCCGCCCCTGCCCTGCCAATCGAGACCCTAGAGCAGGATATGGCCACTAGAAGCACAGGCTTTGAAGCCCAGTCTGAGGAAGGAATCCTGCACTTTGTAGCCCGCAGCGTTGGCTGCAGACATTCCCCAGCCATGAGATCCCTGCCGCCCCCTGCTGGGAGCTTGTGGCATTGCAGCTTGGTGCTGGCTGTGTCTACGCTGCGGTACCTTAAGCCAAATAAATGCACGAAGCGTGCTAAATCTCTCCAAGTGGATTTTGCTGACACCCTTTTCCTATCAGGCTGGGGACTCACATGCCGTCCTTTTGTCCTTTCAGGAGCACCTGGAGCAGAGGCTTGTTGAGAGGAATGGTCTGTAGGATGCTTCCATCGGAGCTCACGTACCCAATGGCCCACTGCCCTAGGCGGGTACAGCTGGGCCGGAAGATATAGCTGTGGAAAGACAGATGTGGATGGACAGTGATCGCTGCTGTCCCTTGTTGGGACACCTGGGTGTCTCCGTCTTCATTCTCATCTTCTCAGACTTTTTGGAAGGGGGAGCCTTGCTCCTCATTCACAGTTGCCGACTGAAAGGGTGGGTATATGGCTAGAGCTTTAGATAACAGTGCTCACCATAGGGATGGGTCACATCTGAGAACAAGGCCGACACAGGAAGAAACGGAAGCAAGTTACACTCAAACACTGACCCTCCGATGAAAGGGCTTGAAAGCTTGGACCTGCGCCCGAATCCCACACTCTGGTTCTTTATTTCCATTTTAAAATTTCCCCTTCCTTCCCCCTATACAGCTGAGTGAAGGCTAGCCTGAGCTACGAGATACCTATAGCATCCCATCTAGACAAGGATGCTGCCACTGAACAGCATGTCTGATATGAGATAGACAGAGATATGGACAGAGATAGAGACAGACAGACTGAGAGAGACCCTCCC
The DNA here is from genome assembly GCF_011064425.1 of Rattus rattus. Lineage (NCBI taxonomy): Eukaryota > Metazoa > Chordata > Mammalia > Rodentia > Muridae > Rattus > Rattus rattus. Next base: position 170,824,408 of record NC_046155.1, on the reverse strand, counting down.
CTTTGTCTTCCCCTTCCCTCCCCCAGCCTGAAGAGAATGGGGTCTCTAGAGGGTAGCTGCTAGGACTGGAGAGATGGCTCAGTGGTTAAGAGCAATGATTGCTCTTCCAGAGGTCCTAAGTTCGAATCCCAGCAACCACATGGTGGCTCACAACCATCTGTACTGGGATTTGATACCCTCTTCTGGTGAGTCTGAAGACAGCTACAGCGTACTCATATACATGAAATAAAAAAGGCGAGAGTAGCTGCTATATTATCCTTGTCTTCCAGAGGTGGGAAGGCTTAACCTGTGGACGCTCAGCGTATCCTTAGCCTAAGGAGAGCTCTTTAATCCCAGCCCTTGGGAGGCAGGCAGATCTCTGAGTTAGAGCCCAGCCTGGTCTACAGAGCGAGTTCCAGGACAGCCAGGGCTACACTGAGAAACCCTGTCCCCAAACAGGGCAGAAGCAAATAAATAGAACTTGGCAAACCCCTGAGTGCAGTGGTGACATCTGTGACCCCCAGCACTCAGGGGTGTGAGGGGAGGATGATCAGGATTTCAAGGGTCATCCTTAGCTACATGGCAACTTTGAGGCTAGCCCGGTCTAAGTGAAGCAAGCCCTGTCTCAAAACCAAAACCGTTTAACAGGTTTACAGCATAGCCTCTAACTTGTCAAGATGGGGCCGTATCTCAGGTAGGGCCTTCAGAACTCCTTGGTCGAGTTTCTTTAGTTGTTGGGCTGTGGGATGACCCTGGAGGCTACAGGAGAGGAGGCGGGGTACTGGGCATCACAACTCAGAGTATTTTTTTTTTGTGTGTGTGACAATGACTCAGGTAGCCCAGGCTGGCCTTGAACTTTTCATCTTCCTGCCTCCATATCCCAAGTGCTGGAATTATAGGAAAACATCATCAGCCTCCAGGTGTAGAGCTCCTGACCTCTGGGTTCCCAGGAACCTCAATTCTTGGCCTCTCAGAAGTTGAGGGATCCCTCCACCCCCACACCCTCCCCATTCCCCCAAACACTCCCCTTTCCCACCCTCCACCTCCCGCCACTAGCCGGGACTAGACTACCTGATCCATGGAGCCCTGCTTAGCTCACCTGCCCGGTTTGTCCCTGTAGGCCTGCAGACGTGTTTGGACCTCATCGTAGGTGAGGAAGGCCATGTAGCCAGGATGGTTGACAGCCAGGAGTTGCCAATTCTTCAGTAAAGTGGGCCACGGCTGGGAGGGACAGAGATGATCACTAAGGGACCAAGGAAGTAGCCTATGCCCTAGGACCAAGGTTCAAGAATCCACCACCCTACTCTCATCCATGGTGGCCCTGAACACTGTCTAAACACACCGGAAACCATATACCCTTTCTTCCCCAAGACTCAGTGGTCCAGACCCGGCCTTCCTTAGAGCCAGTGTGCCCAGTCTCTATCTCCTCCCTCAGACCCAGGGTTCTAGGTCTAGTGCTCAGCCTTGACCTTCCCTGACCTGGAAGAGCCTGGTGAAGATGTCGAACTCAAAGACAGACACGTGGCCGCTGCAGGTGAGGTCCAAGGTGGACCGCAAGGCCTGCATGATGGGGCCTGGTTCCACAGGGTGGCAGGAGCACAGGAGGGACTGGAACTCAGCCCAGGGAAGCACGCACCTGGATAAGAAGGGGCGTGGTTACAGATAACAGGAAGCCCCAGGAAGCAGCAGCTCTCGTCCTCACTTCCGGTCCTTGGGCAGGGCAGTTAAGGGACGTGGAGCCCACCTTCCCTTGGTGAAGGTTCACTCACCGAACTCCACAATTCTCCCTCCAGAAGGTGTTGGCAGAGCCCTTGGTGAGCTGGTACAGGTGCCCACAGTACTTGCCCTCAGGGAAGAGTGCGCTCAACTCCGCGTGCATGTGACTGAAGATGAGGGCCAGCTTGGCTAGTTGTCGCCTGCAGAAAAAAGCTATGAGCATCACAGCGGATGCAGGGAGAGTCCCTACAGGTTCAAGGTCTCCAGATTTCCTCTACTGAATCAATGCAACAAAACAGCCCATCTCAGTTCGGAGGTCTCTCTTTGCACCTCCGTTTCCTCATCGATGAAGGAACTGTGGAAGCTAAGATTCAAGCACAGCACAGGTCCACAGCCCGCTATGGCTGGAGGAGTTTCGCCTACTGATATGGCGGGAAATAACCATCTGCCATTGGCGGTCAGCGAATGCCCAGAACTGCTTTCCACACAAGTGAGTGTGTTGGCTGCCCTGAGTTTGAGATCAGGATATAGAAGGCGATAACGGGTTTTCGGACACTTAACAGCTATGAAAGTATTGGAAAATCATTAACGAATGTTTTCCCCAAGTCTCCTCAGTTTCTCACCTGTGAAGTGGAAATAAACATGGGAGTTTAGCTCCTGAATCACTCAACAACAATGAGGGCCTTGACCACACCTTATGAGCATAGAGAGAACACAGCTCAGGGCAAGGTTCAGTAGTAAAGTCCTTGCCTAGAATCCTATACTGAAGGACTGGGGGTGTGGCCCAGTGGTAGAGCCCCTGCCTAGAATCCCCCAGTGAGGGGCTAGGAGTGTGGCTCAGTGGTAGAGTCCCTACCTAGAATCCCCCAGTGAGGGGCTGGGGGCGTGGCTCAGTGGTAGAGCCCCTGCCTAGAATCCCCCAGTGAGGGGCTGGGGGCGTGGCTCAGTGGTAGAGACCTGCCTACCATGCTCAGGGTCCTGGGTTCCATCCCCAGCATTTTCAAAATCAAAGGAAATCTGCATAGCATATTGGGTTAGCAGTTGGTTCATGCTGATTTTATTATATTTCTCATTTATACTAATAGCTTCCGTGGCCAGGTCTGTAGGGCTTGTGACAGTTTCTTAGCAACCTCACTTCCCAGAATGCAGAGCTGTATAGCTCAATGAGTTTGCCATCAGCAACTCTGGCTGGTTCAGACTACAAGGTCTCTCTCTCTCTCTCTCTCTCTCTCTCTCTCTCTCTCTCTCTCTCTCTCTCCAGGATCAAACTCAGTCTGGCCTCAAACTAACAGAAATCTGCCTGCCTCTGCCTCCTGAGTACTGAGGTCAAAGGGCTCTGGCATCACAATCAGCCTAGAGTAACAAACTGGTACTTTTGTTTGTTTGGTTTTTGGAGACAGGGTTTCTCTTGTAGCTCTGACTGTCCCGGAATTCAGTCTGTACAGCAGAGAACTCAGAGATCCACCTGCCCACTGCCTGTACCTCCCGGGTGCCAGGACTAAAGGCATGCGCCACCACTTGGCCTGTTTTTTTTTTTTTGTTTTTTTTTTTTAAAGATTCACTTTTGTTTTTAATTATGTGTGTGTATGTATGCATGCACGTGCATATGTGTGTGTGTTGCGTATGTGTGTGTATAGATATGTGCACATGAGTGTGGGTTCCTGAGGAGGTCAGAAGAGGGGTCAGGTCCTTGGAGCTGGAGTTACAGATGATTGTGAGCCACCCATCCTCTGTGCTGGGAACTTGGGTCCTCGCTAGAACAGTACACACTCTACCTCTAAGCCAGTAGTTCTCAATCTTCCTAACGCTGAGACCCTTTAATACAGTTCTGCATGTTCTGGTGACCCCCCAACCATAAAAATATTTTCCTTGCTACCTCATAACTGTTTGTTCTTGTTTTGAGTCCTAATGTTAATGCCTGTGTTTTCCGATGGTCTTAGGGAACCCTGTGGAAAGGTGGTTGGATCGCCAGGTTGAGAACCGCTACCCAAAGCCATCTCTCCAGCAGGTGCTTTGGTTGTGGAATAAACACCAGACTGCAACAAGGCAGGCTGAAAGAAAGCAAGAAAAATCGTAAAAATTGTGGCTAGAGTTGGTTGGGCTGTTAAAGACACTGGCAACCTGTCTTCTGACCGTGATCTGTGTCCTCACACACAGAGTGAAAGCTAATTCCGTGTAGCTGAGCAGTGGTGGTGCACGCCTTTAATACCAGCACTCGAGAGGCAGAGGCAGGAGGATCTATGTGAGTTCTGGGCCAGCCTGGTCTACAGAGAGAATTCCAGGACAACCAGGGCTACACAGAGAAACCCCAGCTACAAACAACCAACCAATCAGCCAACCAAGCAGAAGAACGAGTTTATTACTCTGGGCTGATTGTGGGGGCTGAGCCCTTTGACCCCAGCACTCAGGAGGCAGAGGGAGGTGGATCTCTGTGAGTTTGAAGCCAGCCTGGTCTACATAGTGAGTTTAAAGATCAGCTGGAACTACAACAAGAAAGAAAGGAAGGAAGAAGAAGAGATTTGCATTTTCTTTATATATATTCATGTACACATATACATATACACACACATATATACAAATGTATATACACGCATATAGTATACATATAGTATTTATAGTTTGTTATATTTCATCATAAGCAGGCAAGCCACGACTAAGGCTAGGGAGTCAGGTTCAAATCACCAGTTTAGACCTTGCTCTGGGGTCCAGATCCAGTTCGCCTGTGCAGCTGTCCCTCAGGTGAGAGGGCAGGCAAGTCCAAGGTCCTTGGAACTGAAGTCCTTGACAGAACCCAGGCGGGTGGGGATGGGGGTAGGGGCGGGAGCTGGCCTGTTTCTCAGGCTCGACAGGTGGGTCCACTCATCTTGCCTCCCCAACAGGAAGTCTGCGCTCCCTACATTCACAAGGCCGTGTGTGTCTAAGGCCTCTAGGGGAGAGACATGCCTGGACCCCAGATGCAAGTTGATCCACAAAAGGAAGAAAGGGGATCTGGTGGCAGGGGTGCTTAACGGAGGGGAACATGGGGAAGAGGGTTGGACCTGTACCCTTAGGTCTGATGGAAGAAAGGTCTTGACTCTTGGGTCTGATTGAGGAGGGTTGGAGCCTGGACCCCTGGGTCTGAGGGAGGAGGCTGGAGCCTGGACTCCCGGGTCTGAGGGAACAGGTGGCACACTCCGGAAATCACTAGTTTGTGACTTGTCTCTGAGGTAGGTTAGCACTCACCTGAATCTGGAGCCCTCCCGGAAAACATCCTGGTTCGCGTCCTTTTTGCCGCGGTGTGGCAGGAGCTCGGCCACCTGCCTGCCTTTGGCCTCCAGGTTGGTCAGGTAGATGACCAGAAAATCACCGGCGCCACCGGGACCCTCGGGGTCTCCCCTGGTCTTATCGCTCCGGGCTTTTGCCACCTCTCGAAGTAGCTGTGCGGTGCGGGGTAGCAGGTCCCGTAGCGACGGGGGCCCCACGAACAGCCTGAGATCACTGCATTGCTCTTCCAGGCGCTGGAGCAACTTTACTGCCCGGCCAAGCGCGCGTGGCTCTCCCCACTGCCACCCTTGCGGGGCTGTCGCCGCAGCCATGGGTCACTCGGGTGGCCTGGGACTGGGACGGAGGGGTGTGGCGGGGAAAGGCTCCAGGTTGGGGCGGGACCAAAGGGGAGCAAGGGGGCGGGTTCTGGAGGACCGGGAGGGGACTGCAGGTGGCTGCAACCCTAAATGGGCCAGGCTAGAGAGCCTGAGGGGAGAGGGCTGAAGCTGGACCCCTGGGTCTGAGGGAGGAGGACTGGAATCCAGATTTATTGGTGTTGAGGAAAGAGGTGACTGGTAGAGGTGAGGGTGCTGGGTGCTTGGCTCTCCACACTCTGCAGGGAGGAGCAAGGCACTCTTTCCTGAATTGTGGCTGAAGATGCCAGTCTTTGCTTATAGGGTGGTCAGAGAGCTGAGTCTCCTAAGAACAGAAAGTCAAGTAGTTACTCTGTCCCGGAGGGAAGCTCCGGCTCCCGTGGCAGGTAAGGGATATTAAGTTGCAGTTTAAGTACCCAGATTTTCAAAAGAGGTGAAAGGGGTGTGGCGGAAAGTGAAGTTCAGGAATGCACAGGGCTGCAGGAAGTGGCTGCTGGGCAGGTTTGCACCCCAACCTGCCAGACCTGTAGGGTCGGCCCCGACGTGCTTCAGGCAGCCACCAGAGGGCGCCGTGGACACAGTTCTCTCTGTCCCAGGGCACTCAGGGCACCCAGTAAGCCAGTCACCGCCCCAGCTAGACCGGGTACTGACTCCTCCTCAGTCTGCCTGCTCGCTCCCTCCCTCTCTCGCTCTCTCTCTCCTTTTCACCCTCTTCCCCCTCCTCTTCCCCTCCTCTTCCCTTCTCTCCCTCTCTTCCCGCCTCTCTTCCTCTTCCCTCTCCCCATCTCCCTCTCCCCATCTCCCTCTCCCCTCCCTCCCACTCCCTCCCCCCTCCTCCTTCACTGCTTGGCAAAAACCCAGATCCAGGGATCTGAGCCTCCCACTGAAGGCACCCTGGGTAAAGCACACGAGCGCGCGCGCACACACACCACAGACACATGCACACACACACCACAGAGAGACACACACACACACACAGACACACACACACAGGCACACACACACACACACACACACACACACCACACACACACTCACAAGCACACCCTCCCACACACACACACACCACACACGGACACACACGGACACACACACCCTAACAAGGGCTGGGTGGGGGCTATTGCTCAGTTGCTGAGTGTTTGTCCAGAGCATCCAAAGCTCCCTCCCCAGCATCACAGAAATGAAATATAGTGACCTGTGCCTGTTAGCCCATCACTTGGGAAGTGGAGGCAGGGGGATTACCAGTTCCAAGTCTACTTCATCTATGTATCAAGTTTGTAGATTTGGTTTTGGCTATGTGAGAATCTACCTCATTCCCTCCCCAATATAATGACTAAAATAAAAATACTATGTATGCTGCTCTATTTCTGTGAGACACACAGAATAGGTGGCTTTAAACATTAAAACATAAACGTATTGTTTTAATTTGTAATTAATAGTATGTAATAGTCATTAGGATTTGGGGAAAGACAGGAACTAACAATGGGTTTCTTCTCACTTTTCTTTCTTTTGAGACAGGCTCTCACTAGTATAGCCCATGTAGACCAGGCTAGCCTCAAACTTCAGAGGTACAGAAATCCACCAGCCTCTGCCTTCTGGGTGCTGGAATAAAGGCACATGCAGACCTGTTTTAAAAAAATATTCTATTGAAATTAAATTTATTAAAACAAACAAAACTCCAGAAAACCTAGCAATGGTGATGCACATCTTTAACCCCAGCACTGGGGAGGCAGAGGCAGGCAGATCTCTGAGTTCATGGCCAGCCTGGTCTACAGATCAAGTTCCAGGACAGCCAGGGCTACACAGAGAAACCCTGTCTGACTTGAAGAAAACAATAACTAAATCTGCTTAACTGATAACATAAAAACTGAACGTTAGTGGGCTGTGCTCATGAAAGTGTCCTGCAAGGCCCGAGTCAGGTTTAGACTTCTCTCTCCTCAAACTCGCATCATTTCTTAAGGTCTTTTCTGTCAAGCTGTTGATTTTATTTAAATTACTTGTATGCCTGTGTGTCAGGAAAGGAGGCCAGGTCCCCCTGGAGCTGGAGTTACAGGCAGTTTTGAGCTCTTGATGTGAGTGCTGGGTACCGAACCCCAGTCTGCTGCAGGTGCCGGAAGTTCTCTTACTGCTGGGCCATCACTTCACCTCTTTCTTTCTTTTTTTATTTTTAAATAACTTATTTTGTTTTGTGTGTATGTGTGCTTTGCATGTATGTCTGTGAACCACCTTCATGCAGTACTCATGCATCTCCTGGAACTGGAGGTGGCTGTGAATTACCATGGGGTGCTGAGAATTGAACCTGGATCCTCTTCTAGAGCAGCCAATGCTCTTAAGCACTGACATCTCTCTCTAGCCTTTTATTTGTAAGTAGGTAGCCCAGGATGGTCAGTGCTTCATACATCACTGTATGTAGCTCAGGCTGGCCTCACACTTTCTGTTATCTGTTCTAACCTTGGAAGTGCTGAGATGACAGGTGTGTGTCTCCACAGTGCTGAGGTGACTGACAGGTGTGTGTCTCCACAGTGCTGAGATGACTGACAGGTGTGTGTCTCTGCAGTGCTGAGATGACTGACAGGTGTGTGTCTCTGCAGTGCTGAGGTGACTGACAGGTGTGTGTCTCCACAGTGCTGAGATGACTGACAGGTGTGTGTCTCCACAGTGCTGAGGTGACTGACAGGTGTGTGTCTCCACAGTGCTGAGGTGACTGACAGGTGTGTGTCTCCGCAGTGCTGAGGTGACTGACAGGTGTGTGTCTCCACAGTGCTGAGGTGACTGACAGGTGTGTCTCCACAGTGCTGAGAAAGTCTGAGAGGATAATGAAACAGCACACTTGAATTTGGTGCCCTGTGGGTTGAGGCCTCCATAGGGGTTTAATGAGGGCCTGAATTGATCCTGACCACTAGAGGGCACACTGAGAACAGCCTTTCTGCCTCCCTTGTTTGTGATCTGAGGCCACACTTCCATGTCTCTGGCTCCAACCCTAAACAGAGTCATAAACTAAACCCTTCCTCACACCCCCAATTCAGTTTTTCTTCCTGTGCTAGTCCCACCCATCCCCAACCATTTTTAAAATGTTTTTGTTGTTGTTGTTGTTTCTTTGTCTTTTGTTTTTGACACAGGGTTTTTCTGTGTAGTCCTGGTTGTCCTGGAATCACCCTGGAGCCTTGAACTCACAGACATCTGATTGCCTCTGCTGTGGGCACCACCACTGGTCTCCTCCTCACCCCCTTATGGAGCATGGGCTATCCTTACACTTTCTTTATAGCCAAGGCTGGCCTTGATCTCTTAATCCTCCTGCCTCCACCTTCAAAGTGCTGACATGACATGCGTACCCACCGTGCCTAGCCTGGTGCTCTCGCCCTCTCTCTTTCTGAAGAGTAAGTCACACACTCACACTAGGGTGACTCACTCCAGACTGGCCTCAGGTGAGTGCAGACTGAGCCATTTTTTTTTCATCCTTGTAAAATATATTAAGTCGTGTCTGTGCTATGGATGGGGTGCGTGGACGCAGGTGACAGGTGACAGGTGACAGGTGACAAGTGACAGGGGAGTGCTGTCACATCTGGCTTTTCCATGAGCTCGTGGGATCTGAACCCAGTTTACCTTCATGACAAGTGTCTTTTCCCACTGAGCCATCTCTCTGGCCCTGATTTAGAAATTCTATAAACAGAACTTTCTTCTTTTTTTTTTTTTTACAAAGAAAATATTACACCAGGCATTGGTGGTGCACACCTTTAACCCCAGCACTTGGGAGGCAGAGGCAGGGGGATCTGTGTGAGTTTGAGGCCATCCTGGTCTACAGAGGGAGTTTCAGGACAGTCAGGGCTACAGAGAGAAATCTTGTCTCAAAATCAAACAAACAAACAAACAAACAAACAAACAAACAAGCACCAACCAAAAACAGTCAAAAACTTGCTGAACCCCGTCTAAACGACGTAAAAGAGAACACAAAAATAATGAAGACTCAGCAAGCCATTCTGTGCCTCAGTTTCCTCTCCTTTCCCTTTCTTCTCTATCGATCTCTGTGTGTGTGTGTGCGCGTGTGTGCGTGTGTGTGTGTGCGCGTGTGTGCGTGTGTGTGTGTGTGCGCGCGCAAGCGCGCGCCCAGTATGGAAGTTAGAGGACAGTTTCGGGAATGATTCTCACCTTTCAGAGGCAGAGTCCCCTGTCTCGGCTGCTGTGCTGCGGACTGCCGCTAGGTGGTGATCTCGAGCTTCCGGGAGCAGCATCTGACTTTGGCTCCCACCCTGCTTTACATTAGTAATGAAGGGATTACGGACACACACTTCAGCATCCAGTTTGCTATCCCCGCCACCCCCACCGATCTCCATCTGTCTGTGTGTGGAGATCAGAGGACAACCTGCAGAAGTTGCTTCTCTCTTACTACTGCGTGAGTCCTGGGAATTGAGCTCAGGTCCTCAGGCTTAGTGGCAAGCACCTTTACTAATGAGCCCAGAATTTGGCTCTTTTTTTTTTTTTTTTTTTTTGGTTCTTTTTTTTGGGGTTGGGGCCCGAACCCGGGGCTTTGCGCTTCCTAGGCAAGCGCTTTACCACTGAGCTAAATCCCCAACCCCCTTTTTTTTTTTTTTAAAGATTTATTTATTATATATGAGTACACTGTCACTGTCTTCAGACACACCAGAAGAGGGCATCAGATCCCATTACAGATGGTTGTGAGCCACCATGTGGTTGCTGGGATTTGAACTCAGGACCTCTGGAAGAGCTGTCAGTGCTCTTAACTGCTGAGCCATCTCTCCAGCCCGAATTTGTCTCTTTTTGTGTGGCTTCTAGGATTGGAGTTTAGTTGTCAAGCTTGCAAATCAAGGACTTCAACCCGCCAAGCCTTCCTGCCTATCCTCCGTTCTCTGCTTTTCTATGAAGTCTGGCCCTGTGGTTCAGGCTAAGCTTGAGCGGTAAATCCTTGTACCTCAGCCTTCCAAGCAGGTGCTGGGGTCTGTGGAATGCAGGTTGGGTTTACGATACTGTACGTGAGCACACAGGCTCCTTGGGCTCACGCACACATGCAACACACAGTCAGACACCCACGTGTATACATGAATGAAAATAAAATCTTTAAAATCCCACTAAATACGTGGGAATACAAAGACACAGGCAGTCTCATGCACAGGATAGTGAAACAAATGGTATTTTTAAAAAGGTTTATTATTTATTTTATGTATATGAGTACATATGTAGCTGTTTTCAGACACACCAGAAGGGGGCATCTGATCCCATTACAGATGGTTGTGAGCCACTACGTGGTTGCTGAGATTTGAAGTCAGGACCCCTGGAAGAGCAGTCAGTGCTCTAAGCACTAAGCCATCTCTCCAGCCCCCCAATGACATTTCTAAACAATGCCCGGTGGCCATGAGGAAGGCGGAAGCCATGACTTTGGATGTGGCCCCAGCCTACTGAGACCATCACCAATATTCAATGCTGGAGACTCCCACATAGTGCCTTAGCTCTGTCTCATCTGGCTTTGCCTATCTTGGGGACATGGAAGGACACATGCTCAGTCTCAAGGTCAGGGAGGCCAGAGAGGGGATTTCCAGGCCTGGAGAGGCCAGATCCTTTGTTTTAGGGAACTAGCTTGCTAAGGTCAGCCATTGAACCCCGGTTTCCAACAGCCGCAGTCTGTAGAAGCTTCCAGCTTGCAGGGCAACCGCTGTGCTGAGCTCTGACTCTCATGGCAGAGACAAGGAAAGTAAGGGTTGGGGTGTTGATGTCACCTTGGTTATGTGGACAGAGCTCTGGTCAGGTGTGACAGGCTTGGTGTCTTCGCTCGTGTGAAATTGGGAGGGGGCTTCTCATGTAGCCCAACCTGGTTTTTTTGTTTGTTTGTTTGTTTGTTTGTTTTTTAGTATACTGTAGCTGTCTTCAGACTCACCAGGAGAGGGCATCAGATCGCATTACAGATGGTTGTGAGCCACCATGTGGTTGCTAGGATTTGAACTCAGGACCTCTGGAAGAGCAGTCGGTGCTCTTAACCAATGAGCCACCTCTCCAGCCCCCTGCCCAGGCTGGTCTTGAGCTCAAAGTTTAAGCAACAATCACCTTGACCCTCCTGCCCCCACCTCCAGATTCTGGGATTTGGTGTGTGATAGTCTTCTGTGTGGGACCAAACTCAAGTCGTGAGCCTTTGTCTTCAGTGTGGCATCTCCCAATCCACTTCCTTACCTTTAGAAACAACTTGTGAGTTTCACCTGGGTGTGTCCTTCCAAGATGAAACTATGTTTCGGGGTTGGGGATGTAGCTCAGTGGTAGAGCGCTTGCCTAGGAAGCGCAAGGCCCTGGGTTCGGTCCCCAGCTCCGAAAAAAAGAAAAAAAAAAAAAGAAAAAAAGAAAGAAAGAAACTATGTTTCTTTTAGATGCTGAGACCCACGCAGCTGAAGAAGGCAGCCATCGGCTGTGTGCTGCGCACTCTGACCTTCACCTGTGCACAGAGGCGGGCCTGTGCCCCAGCCCCACAATTAAACAGGTGTAAACTTTTTCTTACCAAAAACTATATTTCCCTGCATGCTTAGGTGTGGCTGTGTAAACAGTCCAAGGTATACAATGCGCGAGTTGTAGCTTTGAAGAACAAGGGCATAGACTTTCTGGGGGTCCTTTTGAAAACATTTACTTATTATTTTTAAGTTTCTGTTGTATCCATTGGTTCATTTTGTGTGTATGTGTGAACAATGCCGCAGTAGGTCTGGGTGGACAAGTTACAGGGGTGGGTTCTTTCTTTCATCCATCTGGGTCCTGAAGAGTGAACTCAGGGCTTCAGGCTTGGGAACAAGTGCCCTTACCCTCCAAGCCATCTGGCCAGGATTGCTTTAGTTTTGACTTCTGGACTTTGAACGGGCATTGCTTTTCCTGCCTCTGCCTACCGGGTACTGGGAGGGATAAGCCCATCACCACACCGGCTTTGCTTCCCTTTCTCTTCCATTTTCTTCCCTCCTTCCTTCCTTCCTTCCTCCCTCCCTTCATTTTTTCATGTGTGTTTGGGGGGGGGTGTAAGGGAGGGGAAGGGTTGAAGTTCTGTCACAGAAGTTCTGTCTCTGTGTAGCCCTGACTAAACTTCAACTAGCTCTGTAGACCAGGCTGGCCGGCCTCAAACTCAGAGATCTGCCTGCCTTTGTCTCCTTAGTGCCAGGATTAAAGGCATGCGCCACCACATCGTCCTTCTTAAAGTTTACTTCATGTTTTTCTGTCTGTGTCTTGTCTGCATGAATTTCTGTGCATCACATGCAATGCCCATGGAGACCAGCAGAGGGCATCGGATCCTCAGGACCTGGAGTTATAAGTGTTGCGAGCCACTGTATGGGGTACTGGGAATGGAAGCCGAACCTGAGTCTTCTTGAAGAGCAGCAGGGGCTCTTTACCTCTTGAATTATCTCCAGCCCCTCCTGTCTCTCGCAGTAGGGCATCACTGTTGTAGCCCAGGCTGACTTCCACTCATTGTCCTTCTCCCTCAGCTTTTAGAGCTGTGAGATTATAGGCTTGAGCCAGCAAGCCCCGCTAAACTGCTGTTTGGGGGCTCGGTTGTTGTTTTGTCACAACCCTGGAATTAAAGCCACAGTGGCTGTGCACAGCAGCACATTCTTGTGATCCTAGGGCTTGCTGGGTGGAAAAGAGACCCCCCCCCGCCCCGGCTCAACTCCCTGTCCGCCAGCCCCATAACCCTCAGCTATGCCCTCACCTCAGACGCCATCTTCTCATTCCTCTCAGCTCAAAGACTGGACAGTACCACTCAGAGACCGCCTCAAAGCCAGCTCTCAGCCAGGTATTGTGGCCCAGCCTGTAATCCCAAAATTCAGGACGGGGAGGCAGCAGGATTGTGAGTTCAAGGCCACTCTGGGTTACATTGAGAGTTTCAAGAAAGGAGGGGAAGAGCAGGAGGGGGAGGGGGACGGAGAGAGGGAGAGAGACCGTTTCTAGGGTGGGTGGGCACACAGTGGTACACAGCCTTACAAAGACACAGGTTGGAGGACCACCCCCCTCTTCTTTTCAGGATGAATCCTCCCTAGAGCTTCGGAGGGAGCACCACCCTGTGACAGACTTCAGAACTTTTTTGCCCTCCAGGGCAGAAGACAAATTTTTGTTTCTTGTCTTTTCATTTCTCTCTCTCTCTTCCCCTTTTTTAAATTTTTTGATTGTTTTTGTATTTTTGACAAGGTCTTATTATGCAGGCCTAGGGTGGCTTGGAATTCCCCATGTAGCTAAGGTTGATCTTCAACTGTGGTCCTTCTGCTGCAGCACCGTAGGGCTGGGCGGGCTGGGCGGGCTGAGCGAACTGAGCGAGCTGAGCGAGCCGGCTCACCTTCTCCTCATTTGAAGGCCCCTGGTCTGGGTCTTGTTTGTCATAACTGCAGAGAACAAGTATGTGCTCCAAGTCGGATGGCTACTGGGACATGCAGGGCCAGAAACACTGGCACAGGGGCCTAAGTACATGCCAAACACACCCCATCACCAGGCTAGGGGCCTGGAGCACACCACCGTACCACAGAGTCATCTACAAACCCACGCGTCTCTCAGATCACGCTAGGCTGAATAGAGACCTCGCAAACATCCAAAGCTTCAGCCAAGCATGGAGCCTCATCCTGTAATATCAGCATTCAGGAGCAGAGGCAGGAGGATGGACAGTTCAAGCCAGCCTGGGCTACATAGTGAGACTCCTCCCCAATCCACAACAAAACCAAGAACTGCAGAATGCTGGCTCATGCCTTTAAATTCAGCTCTTGTGAGGCAGAGACAGAAGGATATCTGTGAGTTCAAGGCCAGCCTGATCCACACGTGAGTTCCAGCCTGGGCTACACATTTAGGCCTTGTCTCAAACCCCCCCCCCTAAACAACAGCAGAGGAACTGGAGACAGGTCAGTGGCTGAGACTCTTATTGCTTTCTTAGGATGCATCCAGGTTTGGTTCCCAGTACCCACGCCAAGCAGCCCACAGTCAGCTGCAACCCCAGCTTTAGAGGATCTCACACCCTCTGGTCCCACAGGGCTCTTATAAACTCATACACACATAAAAATAAATCGTGTGTTGCCATGTGCCTGCAAGTCTATAATCCTAGGACTTTGGAGTTGGAGGGTCAAGAGTTCTGTTTTATCCTTGATCATATAGTGAGTTAGGGGCTAGCCTGTGCTACATGAGACTCTGTCTCCAAAAACAAAACAAAACAAAACAAAAAAACCCCCCAAAACTTAACAAAATTAAAACAAAAAGCAAAACTGGGGCTGACTGGAGATGGTGAGACGGTTCAGTAGGTGATGCTACTTGCTGCCAAGCCTGAGGCCCAGAGTTCAATGCCCAGAACCTACATGATGGGAAGAGAGACCTGACTCCTAGAAGCTGTCCTCTGACCTCCATGTTTAGGTGTGCACACACTATATATGTTAATACATGTATATCTTGTATATTTTTATTATATGTTATATATTTCATATGTTATATATTAGACTTTATACAGTTATAGAATATACACTTATAATCATATAGTATAATTATATTTGCATGTAATTATAATTTAAATATTATACTTATATTAGGTAATATATACACATATAAACATTTGATATTAAGGTATATACTATATGTCATATAATACATAATATGACATATAATTTTATATAAAAACAATTGTGGAGAGCTTTTGGGGCTGCTTCTAAGAATTCGGCAGGAATTTGATATCAGGCTGGGACAATGAAGCAGGCTCAAGACAAATACAGCTGAGGAATGCATTGTATTCCTTGTGTCTGGATCACCCTGAGAAACCACTAAACATGGTGACCACGGACTTTGTTTCTTGCCTTTTTTTTGCCCTGCTTGTTCCTGGCTCACTTTGTGCATTAAGGACTGACCATGTTCTTTGCCTGTACCCAGAGTGATAGAAAAGTGGACTGGAAAAAATTAAACTTGCCTCAGCCTCAGGACTGGCTGGGGTCATGCTACAGTGTTGTCTGATTGTCTTTTTCTTTGTAATCCTCACTCCTGCCATGGAGAACCCGTCGACTGACTGAGCTGGCTTGGTCAGATGGCGCCTCAACGTTGGAGCTCCGGTAAGTGGGAAACAGTGAAGGACGCCGCAGGAAGGGCGAGCAAAGGAAAATAAAAGACGGTTTGGGCCAGCGGTGAGTAAACCCCATAAGAATGGGGCAAGGTGGGTTGGGGATTTAGCTGAGTGGTAGAATGCTTGCCTAGCAAGCGCAAGGCCCGGGGTTCGGTCCCCAGCTCCGAAAAAAAAAAAAAAAAGAAAAGAAAGAAAAAAAAAAAAAGAATGGGGCAAGGTAATGGTAAAGTGTTGTTGTGTGTTCTTTAGAGGTATACTAAAATCTAGAGAAGCGAAGATAATTCTTATAGATGCTTTTAGTCTTTGGACCCTGACTAGAGACAGTTTACACCCTAGATATGAGAGAGCACGGGTTTGAGAAAAGCAGTCCTCCCGCCTATCCAGGGATGCTCTGGTGAAAGAGAAGGGAAATAAATGTAAGTTGTTTCAGAGCTCTCCTAAGGACAGGAGGAGGTCCTGCTTCCTCTCTGGCTGCCACTGGGGAATGCTTAGTTCTTGTTCTGGGTCCCTTAGGTAGGATATCTGGGTCCCTTTGGTGGGACATCATCTAGTTCTCTTCCCTCTCTGTCTATTGTCCGTCCTTGGTGCACCAGTCTGTCCATGTCCGTCAGTTTATGTCTGTTTTTGTTTCGTTGCTTGAATGCTGCTCTGCGTTTCATGTTCGAAAGAAAAAAAATGGCTAAAACTTTATCTGCTGGTTGTTCAGCCCTTGATTTAGTTTTAACTGGTTTCTAAATAAATAAGTAAGTAAGTAAGTAAGTAAGTAAGTAAATAAATAAATAAATAAAAAGCCGTCTCAATTGGCCTTTGCGGCCCTGCCCCTGTAGCCGGGAGTCTAGCAAAGCTGGAGAAGCCCTGTCAGGAGCTGGTTGTCTGCACAGCCGCTCTTTGCAGGGCCAGCAGCTTCTCAGCTTCTACGGTAAGGGAGCTGATGGCTGTTTCTCCTAGAAAAGTCTCTGTGACTGTGATTATTTGGTTTAGCAAGTGATAAGGTGCTTCTCCCTCGAAATCACAGCTATAAAATGTAAGAAAATTGTATTTGGTCTAAATATATAAGATGTGTGTAGCCACTTTGTTTTTGTTTCTGACTGGTTTTAAAAGATTTATTTATTTTATTTATATGTGTACACTACTACTGTCTTCAGACACACCAGAAGAGGGCATCAGATCCCATTACAGATGGTTGTGAGCCACCATGTGGTTGCTGGGAATTGAACTCAGGACCTTGGGAAGAGCAGTCAGGGCTCTTAACCGCTGAGCCATCTCTCCAGCCCCCATTTATGTAATTCTTATCCTAGAAACCAGGCTTATAAAAGATAGGATTTAGGGCAGCGTCTCTTTGGTGAGGGGTTGGAGCCTGAACTGTCGTGCGTTCGTGTGCAGGAACCTGCAGCCCAACTTTGTAGCATGGGGGCCGTGCACTTGGTGTTGGTTTTGGAGACCGGATTGTTTGGTGGAGGTTGAGTTTTGCTTTCCAAAGTTGTGGTTGTGCTCTGGTGTTGCAAGGGAAACTTGAAGGTTGTGTTTGAACTGCCAGTGTTCCATTGGCTGCAGTTCTATCACAGGCTCAGGATTCTAACTCAAACATATTTGTAATTGGGAGGAAGGCTCTGGCGGGTGGAGACTGCGGCAGGGTTTTCGAAGGGTTGAAGAGGCTATGGAACCTGTGGGGTCATTGCGGCCGGGCTTGCCCACTCCAGCTGCCGCTCCAGGAAATGCATACAGAATTAATATGGATTTGGAAGATTGTTTTCACACTGTTCCTTTGCATCCTGGTGATTGTAAAAGGTTTGCATTTAGTGAGGCTGCTTTTAATTTTGGAGAGTCCATGAAGTGATATAATTGGAAAGTTTTGCCTCAAGGAATGTCTAATAGCCCTACATTATGTAAAAATTTTAATGTAAAAGTTTTAACACCCTCTTATGGAGCTGTTGTTGTGTTAAAACAGAATTGTAGGATAGAATCATGAAAATATTTTGTGTAAGAACCTGATGAAATGTTTATACCTTATCCCAAACAGCAATTAAATTGATTATTGCAGAATGCTGATATTTGGCCTATTGTATGTGCAAATTTTAAAGGCAAAATTGATAATAATTATCCAAAAGACAAGTTGTTACAATTTTCTTCTACACATGCTTTTGTATTTCCTGTAAATTTACACATGCAGCCCATAGAAAATGTGCTTACTGTATTTACAGACAGCTCATTTAATGGGAAGGCAGCGTATGCCATTGGATCACATGTCATTCTCTTGAGTTTCCCCCTGCTTCAGCACAAATATTGAACTCCGTGCTGTAGCCACTGTTTTTGAAATGTTGAAAAAAATCAAGCTTTTAATTTGTATACTAATAGCCAATATATAGCTCGTGGTTTACAATTGCTTGAAATTGTTCCTTTTTAAAGATACTGCTGGGGTTGGGGATTTAGCTCAGTGGTAGAGCACTTGCCTAGGAAGCGCAAGGCCCTGGGTTCGGTCCCCAGCTCCGAAAAAAAGAACCAAAAAAAAAAAAATAAAGATACTGCTAATTCTCAAATTTTGCAATTATTTATACAAATATAACTTAATGTAAGAGGATGAACTGTTACTTTATAGGACATTTAAGAGCTCACACTGGGGCTGGAGAGATGGCTCAGTGGTTAAGAGCATTGACTGCTCTTCCAGAGGTCCTGAGTTCAAATCCCAGCAACCACATGGTGGCTCACAACCATCTGTAATGGGATCTGATGCCTTCTTCTGGTGTATCTGAAGACAGCTACGGTGTACTTATATATAAAATAAAAAAAAAAAAAAAAAAGAGCTCACACTGGATTGCTCAGACCCCTTAGTAAGGGCAATGCCACAGCAGATCTGCACTCTAGGCAGATCATAGACCTTACAGGGAACAATTCGCCAAGCAATCCCATTCTTTGCATCATCAAAATAGTAATAGCTTGAGACAACAATTTGGTATTTCTAGAGAATGTGCCTGTCAAATTGTAAAGACTTGTCCTGAATGTCCTCAGTTTCTTCCTGTTCCACATATGCTGGTAATCCTAATCGATTAGGGGAAATGGATGTTACCCATATTTCTGATTTTGGAAAATTAAATTATCTACTTGTGACTATCGACACCTTCTCAGGCTTTCTCGTTGGTTTAACAGGAGAAGCAACTAAAAACGTAATTAGTCATTGCTTAAGTTGTTTCTCTATGCTTGGTGTTCCAAATCAGATTAAAACAGATAATGGAACTGACTATTTTGGTCAAGCATTTGAGATGTTTTGTAGACAATTTACTATTAGCCATATTACTGGAATTCCTTATAATTAACAAGGACAAGGTATTGTGGAACTTTGACATAATACCTTCATAAAATAAAAAAGAGGGAGGTAGGGCTGGAGAGATGGCTCAGCGGTTAAGAGCACTGACTGCTCTTCCAGAGGTCCTGAGTTCAAATCCCAGCAACCACATGGTGGGACCATCTGTAAAGAGATCCGATGCCCTCTTCTGGTGTGTCTGAAGACAGCTACAGTGTACTTATATATAATAAATAAATAAATCTTTAAAAAAAAAAGAGGGAGGTAGATCCCCATACACCACACAATTAAATCATATCCTATTTATTTAAAAAATTTTAAAATTTGGGTGTCAAGGAATTCTCTGTTAAGTGTCTATGGTGCGCTACAACTCAGCATACTTCTGCCTAGGTGAAATGGAAGGATCCACTTACTGGCATATGGCATGGGCCTGATCAGGTATTAATATGGGGAAGAGGGAACGCTTGCATTTTTTCTGCAGGATGCTGCAGGAGCGTGCTAGCTGCCAGAGTGACTGGTGAGACACGCTGATGCCGAGTGCCCTGACAATGGTGACAGGGAAGCTGTATTGGACGTATGTTCCTGACCCACCTTTGCTTCCCTGTATCCCAGACTGGACAAGCTGCCTTGCCACGAGGTTTTAGACCTTGTGGGATAGAGAGCATGGAGACTGTGGAAACTGCCTTCAAAAATTAATCAAAAAGAGAAATTATAATGACTCTTCTCTTTTCTTTAATATGACCAGTTATTCTAATTCAATCATGGACTGGTCTAGAAACCAATCCAACCATTATTTCATATTTTAATTTTATTATATTATTTTCTCCTTTATAAGTAGTTTGTTTATACAATGATAGCTAGGTACCTATGATATTTTGTGCATATTTAATGTTATATTTGGTTTTCAATCTTGATCTATGAGTGAATAAAATATCCCATAGAATTCTCAAAAAAAAAAAAAAAAAAAAAGAAACCAATCCGATATTGGAAATAAGTCTTCACTTGCAAGTCTGATTCTGGACATTTTCAGAGACATATTTGGAAGTTAGCTGCAGTTCTTTTTTTTTTTCAAAGATTTATTTATTTATTATTTATAAGTACATTGTCACTGTCCTCAGGCACACCAGAAGAGGACATCAGACCTCATTACAGATGGTTGTGAGCCACCGTGTGGTTGCTGGGATTTGAACTCAGGACCTCTGGAAGAGCAGTCAGTGCTCTCAACCACTGAGCCATCTCTCCAGTCCTGGCTGCGGTTCATTATGAAGATATGTTAGCAGTAGACAGAATTGGGACAGGATCTGGATTTCAAACCAGTATGAGTGCATGTGTTAAAGCTCCTAATCTTTTGTTAATTGGCCATGTTGAAATTGCTTTTGTGTCTTCTACAGTATTTAATGTAAGTTGTGTTGACTGTATTGAAATCCAGCATGTCTGTTATGGTGGTCTGTCAACCAGCTTTTGTTTTATTGCCTGTGAGTATCACGAGACCTTGGTATTATGGAAAAAAAGCTACAAATATTGGAAGAAGTGAGTCAGGCTTTAAGCAGAAGCAAGAGGGCAGTGGGCTTGATCATTGCTGGTACAGCGGTTCTGATTACACTAATAGCTAGCACCACAGCTTCTGTAATTGCTTTGACACAAGAAGTTAAGACGGCTACTTTTGTTAATCATTTAGCAAAAAACGTTACTGCTGTTCTGAGTGTTCAAGGGATTTAGACAGGTGTTTGGAACAATGGGCTAGTGCTCTTCATGATTCTGTTCCTCACATTATTGAAGAGGAGCTTCAGAATTTGAGAGTAAGAGGCCATCTGGAGTGTCATGGAAATTACTAATGGATCTGTGTCACTTCTAACATTTACAGTGGCAGTCACTATAATTGGGAAAAAGTTCAAAGACACTCGCAGAGTATCTTGCATAATTCTATTTATCTTATGTATATGAGTACAACTATATCCATCTTCAGACACACCAGAAAAGGGCATCAGATCCCATTACAGATGGTTGTGAGCCACCATGTGGCTGCTGGGATTTGAACTCAGGACCTCTGGAAGAGCAGTCAGTGCTCTTAACCACTGAGCCATCTCTCCAGCCCCCTATCTTGCATAATTCTAACAGCTCTCTGGATGTTTTAACTTTGCATAATGCGAATTATGAATTTAGGGAATGCTGCTCCACTGAGCCTTGATGCTGTGGATACTGGTGATAAAATCATTCATGGCCTGAGGTCAGTATTTCCATCTTGGTCAAGCTTTTAGGATAGACTATATAGCTTGGTCATGCCTGTCCATCCTGTCCTGCGATAAAGCTTGCCTTTAACAACACCAATATGTTAGCTGCCAAAATACATGGCTTGAAAGTAAAAATGAATCCCCAGATGGAGTCATTAATTTAACAGGCTGGCAGCCAATGATGGGTAAGATTCTGCACAGGGCCTTACCAACCTAAGACAGAAGTGCATTGCTTTTAATAATGCATATTCCATGATGGGTAAAGAAGGCATTCTTGTCAGAACAACCCAAGTCAGACGCAGTCTTGTTTATGAAATAAAAAAGGGGAGATGTGGAGAACTTTTGGGGCTGCTTCTAGGAATTCGGCAGGAATTTGGTATCAGGCTGGGACAATGAAGCAGGCGCAAGACAAATACAGCTGAGGAGTGTATTGTATTCCTTGTGTCTGGATCACCCTGAGAGACCCCTAGACATGGTGACCACGGACTTTGTTTATTGCCTTGATTTTTGCCCTGCTTGTCCCTTGCCCACTTTGTTTATGCATTAAGGACTGACCATATTCTTTGTCTGTACCCAGAATGATATAAAAGCAGACTGGAAAATTTTAAACTTGCCTCAGCCTCAGAACTGCCTAGGGTCATGCTACAGTGTTATCTGATTGTCTTTTTCTTTTTGATCTGTGCTTCTGCCCTGGAGGACCTGTTGACTGACTGAGCTGGCTTGGTCAAACAATTACGATTATAAGTATGTATTAGAAATACTAATATATAAGTATACTATAATTGTATAATATATTATTATATTATGTAATCTATAACATACACACATAACATACTAATATTGTATATTATATAGATGTAAATATATATTATACTTGTAATATATAATATGAATATATAACTATCCATTACATTATAAGTATATACTGTAATCATATAATTATATATCACATATATTAATGATATAAATGTATATTTGTATGAATGTAAATGTTTCTCTAAACCAAAATACCATAGTGACACACAAATTGCAGTATCCCTCAGAAACACTCACAGCCAGAACATTCCAGAAGCCTACAGCATACCTGAGGAAGATCTCACAATGTTCCAGTAACTCACATCACCACCAAAGCCATTACCAGTCCTAGGCCCCTTCCCCCAGCAGAATATGCTACAAAGTCACTCAGTGGGCAAGCAGGCCTGCACCCACAAGCCCTTGGTTCTACACCTGGTTATGACAGATCCAAAGCAAGGGATATGATACAAAAATAGTTTATTACAAAAGAAATCTGACCCAAACCTAATAATTTACATCGTGATCAATGTCCTCCCAATCCCCTCTGTTCCTCCGGGTCCGTCGGGGTGGAGGATGGCAGAGGAGGGGCTGTCCTTTGGTTCCTCCACTCAAAGAATCGAGTATCTAGTGGATTCCAGAGAGGGAACCTTCGTGCCTGAGATTAAATGGGGCTGAGAGTCCTGGGCAATGGGCGCAACTGGGAGTATCTGTGCTCAGTAGTATGTGCATGTGCCTTGGTGCAAAACCTGGTCCCAAAGACTGGGCGGGGGAAGCAGAACAAGGTCCTCACAGTTTCCAGAAGAGTGGTCTCCACAGGGCAGGGAAGCCCTTCCTCATGAGTCCGGGTCTGCCCCCCCATCCGTCTCAGCTGCTTCCTGGAGCAGGGGAGGGGGCTACGGGCCGGCCAGGGCCTCGGAGGACCCCTGGGAAGGGCAGGAAGGCAGGTGCAGATGTTGCAGGAAGGAAGTAGTTTTGGGGAGTCATGGGGAAGCTTGGAGCATCCTTCGGGGGAGACAGCGAGGGTGAGGAGCTCGGAGAGGACTGGAGGCCTGTGGAGGGAGATCAGGGTTAGGGCAAGGAGAAGCCAGATAAACTGCCTGTAGGGTCCTGAAGGCTCCCAGTTGCAGACTCTCACCATTGGAGCTGAGACGGCTGCTGCTCTCAGGGGAGTTGGTGGCACTTTGGTCTGGGGATGGATCAGGCTGTGACCCTGAAGCAGCCCGAGAGGCCTTTCCCCTTAGGATATCAATGACCTGTTGGAAAAGGTAGGTCACCCCAAGGCCATTTCAACCTTTATTCATTCTTTCTTTCCCTCTCTCCCCTCGGTCGACCAAAGTGTTCAGGTAAGGATGTGCAGGCATTTCCTTTCCTTTGTGACTCAGTTTCCCCTAACAGCCTCCCTTCCAGGCACTTTTGTTACCTTGCCGGCCTAAGCTCACGACCCTCCCCAGGCCTGCGCACACCGGCGGCATCCGGCCCTGTGCTCTCACCCTGCGGCTGCGCGCCACCATGAGGGGTGTGTCATTGTGACAGTTCTTGAGGCCGCTGTCAGCCCCGCTGCGCACCAGTGTGCGCACCAGAGGCAGAAGCCCGCGGCCAGACGCAGAATGCAGAGCCGAGCTGCCAGAGTACATCTGAGCGTTCA
This sequence comes from Rattus rattus, assembly GCF_011064425.1. Taxonomy (NCBI): domain Eukaryota; kingdom Metazoa; phylum Chordata; class Mammalia; order Rodentia; family Muridae; genus Rattus; species Rattus rattus. Next base: position 170,801,073 of record NC_046155.1, on the reverse strand, counting down.
CGTTGGCGCCGTGCTGTGGGACGGGGAAATTCGAGTCAAGAGCCACGTGGGCCAGTGGCCTCACTTGCCTGGGATCAGTTAGGTGAAGGGGACGGACAGGTGATCACAACTGGGGCTCACTCCAGCAACCAGACCCTGAAAAGATTCTGGACATGGGGCTGGTCAAAAAATGACATAGGTCTGTAATCCTAGCTCTTGGAGAGTGAATTCATGAAGATCAGGAGTTCAAGGTTGACCTGAGCTAAAACGTCAGGTCAGCCAGATCCAGCCTTGGCTACATAGGACTCCAAGGAGGGAAGCTAGGAGAATGCCACACTCTCCCAGTCTCTAGGAGAGACTGCCATCCAGTTATGCAAGGGAGGAAATGGTCCATGGTTCCAAATGGCAGATGGAATTAGTGCGGAAGGGCAGAGAGAGGGTGAAAGCCAGAAGCAGGGTTAGTCTGGCTATCCCAGTGCGAAGCCTAGGCTGGCAGGGCAGCTGGGGAGGAACGGACAAATTGACAGCCCAGGAAGTAAATTAAAAGATTTGAAAACCAGCCCTGTGTGCTGACAGGCGGCATCAGGTAAAGGAGTCTGCTGTCAAGACTGACCTGAGCTCCAACCCCAGTGTCCATGTGATGGAGGGAGAGGACTTCTGATTCCTACACATTGTCCTCTGACCTCCACACTATAGCTAACCAAATCTGGTTTTTAAAATGGGACAGGTGTGATGGCATACTCCTTTTTTTTTTCTTTTCTTTTTTTCAGAGCTCGGGACCGAACCCAAGGCCTTGCGCTTGCTAGTCAAGCGCTCTACCACTGAGCTAAATCCCCAACCCCTGGCATACCCCTTTAATCCCAGCACTTGGGAAGCAGAGGTAGGAAGATCTCTGAGTTAAAGGCTAGCCTGGTCTACATAATGAGTTATAGGACAGCCAGGGCTATGTAGTGAGACATTGTCTCCAAAACAAGACACCCAAAACAAAACAAAAATTAAAAGATAGACTTGAAGGATAGAGATGGCTCATTGGGTTAAGGCCCTGGCTCTTCTAGAGGAATGGGGTTTGAATTCCAGCACTCACATGGCAGCTTACAAGTGTTTGTAATTCCAGTTCTAGGGGATCTGATGCTCTCTTCTGGCCTCAGAGGACACTGAAGGTACCTGGTGCACAGACTTATATGCAGGCAAAACATCCAGGTACAATCAAAAAAGAGAGCTGGGTGGTGGTGGTGCACACCGTTAATCCCAGCACTTGGGAGGTAGAGGCAGGTGGATCTCCGGGTTAGAGGCCAGCCTGGTCTACAGAGTGAGTTGGATTGCATGTGAGTCAACTCTATACAGAGTTGAGACCCTTTCTCAAAAGCCAACCAACCAACCAACCAACCAACCAACCAAACAAACAAACAAACAAACAAACTTGAATTTGCAAGTGAGAGGCTGAAGGGAAGAATCCGAGTCAGAGGCAGAACAGTAACCAGGGTCTGAATTGGAAAATGGGGTCCAAGACAGGGGTGGAAGTGACAGCCGGACTGGCGCCAGACATGGAAGAAGCCAAAGACAGGAACTAACCAGCAGGAGCAGTTGCACCATGTTCAGGCTGTTGTTCTCCACAGCATGGATGAGTGGGGAGCGGCCGCTCTTAATATCCTGCGGGAGAACAGGTGTCTCAACCTCTCTCTGAAGGCTCTGAGCATCCCTCCCTTTGGTCCAGCCTCCAGCGCCTTAAATACGTGAACGTCCTGCCACCCTGGCGCCTTTCGCTAGGTCCGCCTCCTGAGCCACATCTCCGTGCGCCAGACCACGCCCCTCACCGCCTGCCTCGCTGGCTCACCACTGCATCGATGTCCGCGCCACGCTCCAGGAGCAGCAGAACAGCCTCCTGGCACCCGGTGTTCACGGCCACGTGCAGGGCAGTGAGCCCTTGAAGGAGGGGAATCCATAGTCAGTCAAGCCCCGGCTTGGGCTTGGATGGTGTCAACCTCACCTTATCCTCTCTGGGGACTCACCTTCGTAATTGCGAGCCTCCAGGTCCACAGAGCCCGGGGTTGCGCTGTCTAGCAGGGCCTGCAGGCAGCTGGGGCTTCGGTGCTCGCATGCCAGGTGGACTGCAGTCTGACCGTGGCGATCCAGGGCCATGGGGCTGGCACCAGCTGTCACCAGGAGCCGGACTATATCTGGTAATGTGGTGATCACAGCCAGGTGGAGCGGGGTCTGGGGAATAGAGACCGTGAGGGATCAGAGTAAGGTTGTGCCTTTCCCTCAGGCCTTTTGAATCTACGGATGCAAACCTCTGACATCTCTCTCAAATCAAGAGAGTCAGAGACCCTTGCATCTTCCCCAGAACCAAAATCTAACCTCAATATAGCTTTTTTCTTTTCTCTTCTTTTCTTTTCTCTTCTTTTCTTTTCTTTTCTTTTCTAATCTTTTCTTTGCTTTGCTTTGCTTTGCTTTGTTTCTTTCTTTCTTTTTTTGGTGGGGGGAAATGTTGGGAGGATGTGAAGTAGCCCATGGTGACCCCAGACTTGTTATGTAGATAAGGATGGATGACGTCAAATTCCTGAGACCAAAGGAGTGAGCTGCCACAACGATTTGGTTGTTTGCTTTGCTTTTAAAAATGTATTTACTTTGTATGCGTGTGTGAGTATGTGTATGCCATGGTGCACTTGTGGAAGTCAGGGGATAACTTGTAGTGAGTTTTGAACTCAGGTCACCAGGCTTGGCGGCAAGCACCTTTACCTGTTGAGCCACACTGCCCCACAGCTTCTTTTAGGACATGGCTTTGCCATAGTATAGATCAGGCAAGCGCTCCACTGCGCATGCTCAGTTCATATTTACTCTCCGAAATGCTGGATGACAGACATATGTCTCCATGCCCAGCTCCACTGCCCTCTTGTCCCAGGATATGGATGCTGGCTCCCCCTGCATCTCTCCTCTGGGGGACCCCTCCTTCCCAGGAACAAGAACCTTAAAGCTCCAGTTCCCAGCTCCCAGCCACCTCACCTGTCTCAGGTTGTTGTGGACATCGACTTCCCTGTTCCCAAGCTTGAAAAGGCTAAGAATTCGGTAGACGGCCGTCTTGTTATTCTGGACCACGGCAATGTGGAGAGGCCTGAGGGGACAAGGGGACAATCGCTGGGATTAGGAGCTGGTCACCACATCGTTCAAAGTGCTGGGTGGGATGCTTTCAGTCATTTCTAACCAGCTGGGGACAGCCCAAATTGGCTTTCTTGGACATTAATTCAGCCCCCACTCCCACCTCCCTGCCCCTGAGCTCATTGGCCTGTCAGACCATCACATCAAAGTCAGAGGAACATTTTCAGATATGCTTTCCCCTCCAAACTGCTCACTTGATCACAGGTCCCATGTGAGTTAGTCAAAACTGGATATTGTTTGTTTTCCGTGGTGCTAGGAACAAAATCCTACTGGCTAAGCAGGGGAGTGAATGCTGAACCACCTCCCTGACCCTAGCCCCTCCCTGGGGGATTCTAGGCAGGGCTCTACCACTGAGCCACGCCCCCAGCCCCTCACTGGGGGATTCTAGGCAGGGCTCTACCACTGAGCCACGCCCCAGCTTTCAGAGGATTCTTTTCCTGTCAGGATTTTAGTATATAGCACAGCCTGTCCCTGATCTCACTCAATGCCCCAGACTGTCCTCAACTTTAAGATAACCCTCCTGTCTCCTGAATGGTAGAACTACAGGTTTGAGACATCATAAATGTGAGTGGGTGTGGGTCTACCTATGTAGCTTAGAGTGGCCTCAAATTGGCAATCCTCCTGCCTCAGCCTCGCAAGGGCTAAATCATCTTGTCCTCTTCCATTTCCTTTGGCAGCCTCTCCACACTCTCTTCCTTCTGCTCTGGACACACCAGCCACACTTACTTCCTGGGGCCTTTGCACAGGCTCTTCTGTGTGCCTGGAACAGTTTCCGGAAATATCTACAGGGCTTGCCACCCTCACCCCTGCCTCTGCTGAGGCACTGCGGCCGACCCGTGCGCCCTCTCCTCCCGTCTGCCACAGTGGCCTCCATGTTGCTCTGTGGTTCACTCAGTTTGCAATCGTTTTCTGTCTGAATCTCTCCATCAAAATAATGTGGGCTCCACTGGGCCGGATGCCATCCATCCCCTGTCCAGAGCCCAGGAGGCCCTGACAGAGAACACGTGTGCAGGGACTAAAGGCATCTATCCCAGTGGTCACTCTGGGTGCTTCCTGACTATTTCCCCAGCCTTCCCTGGGCCACAGCTTCCTTATCTGTGAAGAGAGGCATGCGAGGTCTCCGCCACACATCAGGTTCAGCCTTCCAGGGCTGTCCATGGAGTCAAAGAGAAAAGGCTTTTTGTTTATTGAGACAGGGTTTCCCCATGTAGACCAAGTTGGCCTTGAACTCACAGACATCCACCTGCCTCTGCCTGGGCTTAAAGGCTTGTGCCACACACTTTTAATCCCAGCTCTCTTGAGGCAGAGGCAGGAGGATCTCTGTGTTTGAGGCTGCCCTGGCTCACCTAGTGAGCTCCAACCCAGCCGGGGCCACAGGGTGAGACCTATTTCAGAATAAAATAAGGGGGAAAGAACCGTGTGGGATGTGGGTCTCGGCCCTGGAGCTGGCTTCGGCAGTATAGAGTGTCCTTAGAGTGAAGGATCCGTTTCCCAGCTCCTTGAGGCCTTCCCTTTTCCACAGCCTGACAGTCAGCTCTACTGGAGAGAGCTACTCCCTCAGCATCAAGTCCTGTGGGGATGGAGGCATCTGTGGTGCAATGAGGCCCAGAGACAGTCATTGTTCCAATCTTCCAGTCCCTCATCTAGGAAGGCCACATTAGCTCCACCACTCGGTGGGGCACCTGAAGAGCTTCCAGACACCTCAGCACCCTCCCCACCCAGGCACCTGCTCTCTTCCGAGGGATCCCAGACTAGAATGGGGATCGAACCCAGGGCCTTGCGCTTGCTAGGCAAGCGCTCGACCACTGAGCTAAATCCCCAACCCTCCACTTTACTTTTCAGTATTTATTTATTTATTTATTTATTTATTTATTTATTTATCGCTCCATAGACCTGGCTGGCCTTGAACTCAGAGATCCACCTGCCTCTGCCATCCTAGGGCAGGATTAAAGGTGTCCGCCCCATACCTGGTTTTGTTTCTTTGCTATTCGTAGATGCAGGCCTGCCTGCATGCACTTACTGTGTGTGCCTATTTTGGCGTCAGAACATGTGTGGAGGTCAGAGGACCTGCAGAGGTCTTCTATCTCCTCCCCTCATGTTGGTCCAGGGGACTCAAACTCAGGTTTGATAGATCCCCTGCTCCCTAAGCCGCCTCACCAACCCCTCTGCCATAGTGTTTTTCTTTCTTTTTTTTCCTTGTATGTGACATGCATGTGTCTTTGTGCATCTGTGTGCACACATGCCTTTGCACATTTGAGCTCACCAGCGTGTGGACATCAGAAACTATCCTCCATCACTCTTCCACCTTATTTTCTGAGGTGGATCTCATTGAACGGAGGTGATGTGGCTCTCCAGGCTCCTCCTGCCTTTCCCTTCCAGTGGTGAGATTTCATCTCTAGCTTTTTACTGTGGGTGCTGTGGTTCTGGGCTCCTCTACACTTGAGCAACAGTAGCAGCAGCAGCAGCAATTCAGGCTTCTGTATTTACTCTCTTAGTCAGCTTCTAATGCACACGGACCCACCCATTGAACCATCCTCTCATGCCTGGATGACCTTCGTTTAAAGTCTCTTTACTAGACAGACACAGTGGCTGTACATCTGAAAGGATGACGGGGAGTTCGAGGCCAGCTTGGGCTACATAGTGAGCTTCCATCATCAAAACAATGCTTTTGGGGGTTGGGGATTTAGCTCAGTGGTAGAGCGCTTGCCTAGGAAGCGCAAGGCCCTGGGTTCGGTCCCCAGCTCCGGAAAAAAACAAAACAAAACAAAAAAGCAAAAACAAACAAACAAAAAAAACCCAATGCTTTTGGAGCAGGGCGAGGATGGCATCTTTAATCCCAGAATTTGGAAAGCAGAGTGGGGGCATGGCTCAGTGGTAGAGCCCCTGCGCAGAATCTAGGCTAAGAAATACAAGGCTCTAGGTTTCATTCTAACACACACACACACACACACACACACACACACACACACACACACACACACACACACACACACACACGCTCCTTAATGGCGTTTTCACCTGCCAGCTGCCTCTTACTAACCAGGGCAGGCAGGTACAGTGAGCATCCAGAATCCACAGATCACCTCCCCACACTATTCTGAAGAAGTGCTGAAATGTCGCGGTCCAATAGGGTGAGGGGGTGGTGGGTGGGTCCTACCGCCAGAAATGCAAACGGTGCTCCCTAGCGAAGACCAGGGGCAAAGTACCTCCTGTTTGGGTTTGGTTTTCCTTCCCACAATAGCGCCTAAGGCCGCCGGGGCAGATTATAGTGGGCGAATCCCTGAGTCTAGATCCCGCTGGTGGAAAGCAGATTGGAATAGAAAATGCTAGGGGCGGGGTGGGAGGATGGGGGGAGGGGCGGGCCCTGAGTCCCCTCCCCATTTGGCTTCGCTGCAGAGGGATGCAGCATCTCCTTAGAAGCGCCACCCGCTTGGCTCCCTCCCGTCGCGGGCGGGGTTAAGCAAGGGCAGAGGGAGCGAATGATTTCAGAGAAACCGTCCAGGCTTCAGTTCCCATAAACGCGCGGGCCGCAGGGGGTGGGGCGGGGCTGGAGGAAGTGGGGACGGGAGGGGCGGCCCAGCCCTCGGACTTCCAGTAACAGGTCTGCGGGGCGGGGCTGGGCTTCCTGCTCCCGGGGGAGGGAGGCCTGGCCAGTCGGGGATCTACCCAGTCACCCCCTGGCATCCAAACTTCCACTCTTCCAATGAGGGTGAAGAGAGGCAGAACCCCAAGTTCTCAAGCCTGGGGCAGCTTCACTGGGTCGGCCTTCAGATGGTTCCTGGTCCCCCTATCCTGGTATCCATACCAAGGGCTTTCTTGGAATCTCAGAGATCCATTGTCATAAGTCGACGAGGACCCCAAGAGGCCCCTCTCCCACGTCCCTTGGAGGATACAGGAACATAACGCTCCAGGCTTTATTCCAGACCTTCAGGCATAGGCAGCTCCGCATTATTACAGCGTGTCGGGGCTCAGTTTGAGAATTTGCTTGCTTTCTGGAACATGGAGGCTAGTAAGTGAGGGCCAAGACCCCTGAGCCACCACCCCAACCCCAGTTTAACCTGCTATTCTGTTTTGAAATCCTGTACTTTTCTTTAAAATGCATGGAACCACTCCCGTTTTGTTTTAAGACAGGGTCGCCACCCTCCAGCCTCAGTTTCCCTAGTGCTGCCATTACAGGCACACGCACCCCATCTCTTTCCCTATTCCCCTTGAAGACGGAGGAATCTCACACCCCAGTTCCAGCCCTGAGACTTTAAGGCATATACCCCGTCGCCTTTGCAGAAAGGTTTTCAGTTTCCCATTTCTGACCTCTTCGGGTTCCAGATGGCCTTAATCTGGAGCCCAGGCTAGCCTTCTTCCTGAACTTGCTGAGTATTACACGTTTGAGCCACACCACGCTGGCTTTTCCTGAGTCTTGCAAGCCCTCCAAGAAGCCAAGGCTCGACCAGAATCTCTGGGATCTTGACTTGAGGTCCCCTGCCCAGCTTCGCTTCCCTGCCTTCCCCTCCCTGCCTTCCCCTCCCCTCCTCCAGCCTGTGTGAAGTGGGGCTGGTGGTTCAGGCAAGCTGGGGCCAGGCCCGCTGCCCATTCCGGTAAGCCCCAGCGGAAGGGGTTAAGGTCGGAGGGAGCATCGGGAGGGGCAGGCTGCGAGGAGTGGAGGATGCTGACGTGGGGGAGGCTGAGCAGCTGGGCTGCGGTCAAGTTGTGCGGGAAGGGATTTCCCCGAGGCGGCAGCTGAGGCAGAAGTGTTTGCGTTGGGGGAGAGAGAGGAGGGGCTGGGACTGGAGACTGCACCCTGCTTACCAGACCACAGACGGCAGCTCAGCCCTGAGGACAGATACAAATTAAACCATCTCAGCTTTTAGCCCCTGGGGTGGGAGGCAGCTAGAGTTGATTGAGTCCTTTAAGGACACTTTCTCTTGCTTGAACTCACGTGGTTCCCAGGGCGGCTCAGTTCAGACAGTACCTACTCAAGTATTGAGCGCTTACTGTTTGCCCAGCCCTGTTCTGTGTACCTTGTGTATACAGGGTTTTGAAAGGTCTATGACCAGGCCTGGTTTCCAAACAGAAACTGAGGTCCCACAACAGTCAAGCCAGCTATCGGGTCTTTCTCTACACCAAGGGACTTACTGAATTCTAGGTTTCCAGACTCCCTCCCCCAACCAATTCCCACACGAGGGTTCTTTAGAAGTCTTTTCAGCCAAATGCTAATCCCAGCATGCAGGAGACTGAGGCAGGAGGATTGCTATGAGTTATAATTTGGCCTGGGCTACATGGTGAGTTCCAGGCCATTCTGGGCTACAGAGTGAGATCCTGTCTCAACTTAAATGAGAAAGCCAGACAAGGTGGTGCAGGTCTGTGATCTCAGCACTGGGAGATAGAAGTGGGATCAAAGTTGTCCCAGGCTAGGTTGTGCATTCCAGGCCAGCCTGGACTACGTGTGACCTCTAGGCAACAAAACAAAAACATTTTTTTTATATCTCTTCCAAAAAGGTGCATATTTAGGATTCCTGTTTTTAACCGTGAGGGAAACTGAGGCACAGAGGATGGAGAGACAGCCAGCTGAGATTCACGCCCATGTTGATTGAGCGGCAGCAGTCAACTGCTTGGAATGTTCACGCTATGCTCCGCCCAGGCCTGAACCCTCCCTGGCTTAGCAGATAGCCAAGCGATAAATCAGAGAATTGGGAAATTGGCCATGACCATGAAGGAATGACGTGGACTAGAGCAGAAATTATCCAAGACTGTGGGGAAGTTGGGAGAGTGGAGCTTCCCTTTGTGTGAGTCCTGCCTTGAGTTTGTGAATGTGAGTGTGCTTGGACCCTGAAGGCTCGCCAACGGGCCAGGGATGGGACCTGGGCCGCCCGCCCTGCATGCTAGTCAAGCGAGCATTCTCAACTGTACTACATCCCCAGCCACTCCTTTTGTTTTCTCTAGTCCAGCCTCTACTTAGCCTCCCCAGAAGGAGGCTTACAGGTGTATACCACCACACGGAGCTCTAGATGAAGTTTACTGGACACATGACCTACGACATACCAGACCTCCCATCTCACGTGTGTGTGTGTGTGTGTGTGTGTGTGTGTGTGTGTGTGTGCACCTCCAAAAAATCAGCAGATAAAACAGTTCCCAGAGCTGGGTGTGGCAAAGCACACCTTTGATCCCAGCGCTCAGGGGGTGGATGAAGGCGTATCTATGTGAGTTTGAGGCTAGCCTGCTCTACAGAGTGAGTTTCAGGTCACTTAGGGCCACATAGTAAGATCTTGACTCAAAAATGGGAAAAGGGCTAGAAAGCGGGCTCAGCGGTTAAAAGCAATGGTTGCTCTTCCAGAAGACCCATAGAAGCTTCCCACTATCTATAACTCCATTCCCAGGGGGATCCGATGCCTTTTTCTGGCCTCCTCAGGCACCAGGCATATATACACAGTGCACAGAAACTCACAGGGACAAAACACTCATATACATAAATAACAGTAAAAGAAATTAAAACAAAGATATATAGTTCTCATATTTGGATTATAATAAAAATTCTGAGAGGTTGGGGGCGTGGCTTCCTGTTAGAGCAGCAAGCACGGAGCATGTGCAAGGTTCGGTCTCCCACCCCCACAACCAAAAAAAAAAGTCACTGTCCTTCTAACGGTATTAGCCAATGAGTGCCCATTGCCTGTAAAAGGAAGCTGTGAGCAGAGGAGAGGGTGCTGCTCAGTGTTGGCCGGCGGTGGCGGCAGAGCCTGATAGCCCCCTGTCGCGGAGGTCTGAGCTCCTCCCACACCCTGTCACTTACGTGTCTCCATCCTCATCCACCCGGGTGGCCATGGCAATGTCAGCTGAAAGGGGGTGCTCCACGGGGCAAATCATGGAGTAGGGGTGAGTAGGCAGGTTCAGCAGCGGAAAGGGCGGGGCCATAGTCGGGGTAGAGTACATGGGCATCAGAGGTCCTGGAAGAGCAGAGACAAGCGGAGACCCGGATAAAGCCAACCCCACAGGCCTTTGTGCAGGGGGTCTCTCTCTTCGGGTCTTAGCATCCTCTCAGATGCCCTGTTCCCATTCTTATGTAGCCCGGGATGATTCTGATGCAGCTGAGGATAACCTCGAATCCCTGATCCCCCTGCCTCCATTCTCCTCCGTGCTGGGCTTATAAGACCTGTATCACCTCATATACTATGAGATTTTTTTTCTTTAAAAAAATAAAGATTTCTTTATTTTCAAAGTGTGTGTGTGTGTGTGTGTGTGTGTGTGTGTGTGTGTGTGTGTGTGTGCCTGCCACATTTGTGTATGTGCCCACAGAGGCCACTGGAGGGTGCCAGATCCTCTTAACAAGGAGCGGTAAGTCCTCACATGGGTGCTGGGATCTGAACTCAAGCCCACTGTAAGAACAGTGAATACTTTTAATGGCGGAGCCATCTTCCCTTTCCCAAGGTCCGTTTTCTTTTAAAGATCTATTTTTAGTTATTACTTTTAAAGGTTGTATTCACTGTTTTAATGCCCATGAATAATGCCTGAGTGTGTACCACAGGCCTGCCTGACCCCCTCAGAGGCCAGCAGAGGGCGCTGCATCCCCAGAACCGTGAGCTGTCAGATGTGGATGCTGGGAACAAGTTCTAGTCCTCTGCAAGAGCCGCCAAGTGCTCTTAACCACTAAACCCTCTCTTTGGCCCCCACCTCTCCTTTGAAACACTGTGTCACTATGGAGTCCAGACTGGCCTCAAACTCAAGGAGATCCTCCTGCCTCAGCTTCCCAAGTGCTGGGATTACTACAGGCATGCAGCACCGTGTTCGACTATCAGGTTCCATTAGCTCCTCAAACTTGGCCCTCAAGGTCTAAGACAATGTTCTTGTTTATACCCCTCTTCCCAACTCCTGCACCCTTCATCCCTCAATCCTAACCCCCATCCCTCACCCCAACCCCCATCCCTCATCCCTAACCCCATCCCTCATCCCTAACCTCCATCTCTTACCCCTAACCCCCATCCCTCATCTCTATTCCTTTCTACATCATATCTCTTCTCTCACAAATGTCTGACCTCCAACTGCAGAAAAGACCCTTAAAGGCAGAGAGAGCCCTGTCACCACCCAGTGTGGGACCTCAGGAATAAGACTACACTGAGTAACCTCATAGTTGAAAGAATAAATGATGAACTAATAGGGGTCTTGGGGTCTGGTGCGTTGGGAGAGTCAGGAAACTTATCCCTAGAACCCTTTTGGATGACACGGTTGGAAGGACCATTGCACGGATGGGAAAATGGAGGACAGGGTTCACATCAGACTGAGGAAGGCCTCCTGTCACACAGTGTCCTCCAGCTGAAGCATGGATAGGTAGAAGCTGGAGACCCTGGAGGGCCCAGAGAAACTCATCATCTCTGGGGTATTTAGCAGATAGTAATGTAGCTACTGCAGGGGGATGCCCCTTCCTGGATATAAAAGTTGAGGAGAAGGGTATCTGGTTTCCTGCTCTCTGACCAGCTTTAGGGTTCCCTTTCTGAAGTCCTACCTTTCCAGGTCTCTGAATTCCTCTTGGACCTAAGTCCTTCAGTTTCTAACCTCCTCATGTTCCCCCTCTTAGAACCCTTAGTCCCCAAACCTGCCCCCAGGGCCACCTGACCTAGGAACACTTGTGAGTGCACGCAAATGGCCTGCAGAATGCTGGCTCTGTTTGCTGACTCCTCCGCGTCTGCAAAATATTGGGGTCCTTGGGGCTCTTCATGTTATCGTGTAGAGTTGTGGCCCAAACACGGGGGTGCTCAGACCCAAATGCCTTTCTCTCAATCCCTATACCCCCTGAAACCTTGGTTCCCAAGATTTTAACCTACGGTATCAGCTTCCTTGGACCCCAGGTCTGTTTCTATTCATCTCCCCAAATCTGCTTACCAGAACCCCAGTTTCCAAGGCCCGAGTAACAATTATTTCATAGTCCTGAACATCTGGTCTCTCCCAGCCATTTTGCATCTCTGGAGTGAATTGGAACCCCATGTCTGCGCCACTGGACACTGTCTTCTGACCTCCACCCCCAAGGCCATTTGACCCTTGGGCACCTGCCTGGGTGAGCCCCTTGGCACCTTCGTGGCTGAGCTCCAGGGTTTCTCAACCTCTTTCCTAGCTGTCTCTGGGACACCAACTTCTACCCTGGAGTTCCAGCTACCAGAAACCCCATCTATTTGTGTCCTGTGTTCTGCTGACCTTAGGTGGCCCCCACCCGGCCCTGACTCTCATGGGGGAGGCCACTCACCCTGGTAGTAAAGAGCCTCCGGCCTGGCCACGCAGTGAGGGGGCCCAGGGACAGCCGGGACGTCGCAGTTGCTGCGCAGGGCGTCCAGGGGTCCAGCGGGACCTCGCGGGGCTGCGGGCTCTGGAGACGCGGGACGCAGCGGGCGCTTGCGGAGTGGCAGCGCGGCGCCTGGGGTGCCCTTGGGCCGGGTGCGTAGGTCCACGGGCCCCTCGTCCATGGCCCCCGCGGGGCATCGGGGCATCGGGCCGCCCGGAGACGCCGGGGCGTGCGGCGAGCTCAGCACGGGAAGGCGGTCTCGCCGGGCTGCGGGACTTCCCCTGCCGCCGACTGAACTGAAGGGACTTTTGTCAGTCGGGGCGGCGCCCGCCTCCCGCCTCCCCGCCCCCGGGCCCCCGGGGCCACCCGTCCGCCCCAGGGGTTTCCTGGACCCGTGTCTCAGAGGCGGAGCTCCTGGTCCCCACCCGCCACTCTGCTCATTGTGCCTCTGGTCCGGAGCTCTGGATCTGAGTCCTTGAGATTCCCACACTTTCTGTCTGTCTCTCACTTTGTTAGACTGGAGCTCGTGTAGACCAGGCTAGCCTCGAAATCGCTATGTAGCAGAGGGTGGTCTTGAACTTCTGCTCCTCCTGTTTCCACCTCCTGAGTGCTGAAATGACTCCTGTACTACTGTGCCTTGATCTATCTATCTATCTATCTATCTATCTATCTATCTATCTATCTATCTATCTATCTATCCTTCCTTCTTTTCTTTCTCTTCTACCAGGGGTCACATAGCCCAGGCTACCTTGAATTTGCTATGTAGCAGAGGATGACCTTGAACTCCGGATCCTCCCACCTCCACCTCATCTTCCCTGGAACACTAAAACAAGCAAACGTTTCTGTTGACTGAGCGAGCGGGGGCTCCTGCGTGCTAAGGATCGTGCTTCTCAGCCCGTCCCCCAAACCCCCCCCCCTGAATCTCTTGTCTGTGTCTGGCTATCGGGGTCTACATTTATGAGACTCCCCTCTCACTGGTCCCATCTTTCCTTTAGTGTTTCCGAGTCTTTCAACCAACCATCTCCCTCGGTCCCAACCCTGAAGTTCTTAGAGGCCCCAGGGTTCCTAGGGCATCGGTCTGAATCCTGAGTCCTACTTCCTCATGGGTGACCTTGGCCATGCTCTTCTCCCTCTGAGCCGGTTCCTTTTCGCAATGCTAGAGCCTAGACTTGTGCACACTGAGCCCTCTCCCAGCCCTCTTTGCGTTCCATTTTAAGACTAAGCTGCCCGGCCTGGCCTTGCCTTTGTTCTGTAGCCCAGGATGGCTTTGAACTTGAAATCCTCCTGCCTGTCTCTTGAGGTGGGGTGGAATCTGCACCATCAGGGTAAGCTCAGACTCATTCTTTGTGCGCGAGAAAAGCCCAGCCCAGGGCAGGGACTGGTTCTTGGCTGATGCCCAGAATGTAGCCACCCTCTGCCTTCCTTGTCCCTCCTGATTCACAGGGCACAGGGTGGTTAGGGGTGCAGGCGAGCTTTGAATGTGTCTCCCTGTCAGGTCCCCAGCAACCAGCTAGAGGCCTCAGAGAAAAAAGCACCAACGAATCCCAGATGCAGAGAGAGGGAAGACACAGATCCTGAGAGATGCAAGTGTAGATAGGGGGAGTTAAGAGTTTAGATCTGCAGGCCTCAGCTAGGGCTCGAGGCCAGACACTTGTGGGGGGTTGGGGGTGCAGGTTGACTCCCTCAGCTTTCCCCACTTCCCTTCCCACCCCAAGGAGGGGCTGGCTGGTGGGGAACAGGCCGGGCTGGTTGGGGCCCTGACTCAAACGCGCAGGAGCCTAGGAGGCGGGGCAGAGGCTCCGCCTCCTCCGGGTCCGCCCCGGGGCGGGACAGCAGCTCGGGGCTTTCCCGGACATCCCGGGAGGTGGAGCACACACTGGGGTTGAGTCCAGGTCACTGAGTCACAGGGAGGCGGAGGGGGGCGGGGCGGCTTTGTAGACTTAGAGAGGCAGGGGAATAGGCACCGCAGGCAAACCTGCCCAGAGGATTCTCAGGGTCCCCTGATTTTCTCTCTGCATGTCCATGTGTCTCTACAAACCTGTCTCCTCATCCTGTTTCCCGACTCCTTTTTTTTCCAGACAAGAAGAGTCTCTGTAGCTCAGGCTGGCCACGAACTAGGGACAACCTTCCCACCTCAGCCTCGGTGCTGAGATTACAGGCGTGAGCCACCACCTCCATTTTTCTGTCCCTTTTAGTTTCTGTGACCTCCGTGGTGTTTCTTTGGGACCATGAAAGTGGGTGTGGAGTCTGTGAATGGACTTTGGCCGGCTGGGGCCGCACCCAGGTGGATGGTTAACCTGGTTTGTGGATTGGAGGTGCCAGGTGACTTTACCACTTCCCATCGCCTTTTGTCTCCCTCCGGCTGCCCCACCCCCACCCCAGCCCACAGTGTGCCATTAAGGTGAATCAGCTGATTTGAAGAGATCTGTGTTCAAATCTTACCTCCAAGCCACCTGGGGAGTTGCATTTGCCTGTAATTCAAGGTGCTCAGGAGCTAAGGAAAGAGTATAGAAAGGTTGAAACTAGCCTGGGCTACAGAGTGGATTGAAGACTAACTGGGCAACTTGTGGACACTCTATCGCAATGATATAAGTCAAAACCAAAACAAAGCCAAAATTGCTGCCTGAGCATGGTGGTGTATGCTTGGCATTCCAGCGCCATGGAGGTAAATTCAGGTGGGCTAGGACCAAGCCCAGCCTTAGCTACCTAGAGAGAAAGTTTGAGGCCAGCCTGGGCTACGTGGTCCCACAAATGAAGAAGTGGCCAGTGAGGTGGCCTGTCAGTTAAAGGTGAGTTCAGTATTGGGTCAGAGGGGACAACTGGCCCCCACAAGGTCCTTCGCACGTCTTGCCCCATGTGCACACGCAAACACACTCTAAGTAAATGTCTTATATACATTACATATCCTGGGGTACAGCTCAATGGTAAGGCTCTTTCCGGTCATGCCAGGCCCCTGGGTTCCTGTCCCCGATGACCTCAGTGACCTTTTCCATGAACTCAGAGTAGTCAATCTTCTCTCTTGAGACTTGGTTTGTTCTGGACAGCGGGGCAATGTCACCTCTGCCTGCCAGCATGGGTGCAGTAAGGGGACAGTAAGGAATCAGCCTTTGACAGCCCACTCCTCTGGGTCCCTCAAACCCAAAGGTAAGGTGGAGAGCTCTGACCACTGTTTAAAGAGGAAAGCTGAGGCTGGGGGCAGGGTTTAAGGGTGACTCTCACACTGCCTGCCACCTTGGGACAGGCAGGGCAGTGGCTTGACCCTTATGAGTCTGCAGTAGGTCTTACAAAGTGTACGCACCAGACTCAGAGGTGCTGGAGAGGTGGTGTTGATGGTCTCCTGTGTGAGAATGGAAGGGGGACAGAAGGGCCTGGGGGGAAGGATCTATGGGAAAAAGACAGGGTCTAAGGGAAGAGGTGAGGGTCTAAGGGAAGAGGCGAGGGCCTAAGGGAGGAGGGGTGAGGGTTTAAGAAAGGAGATGAAGGTTTGAGGGAGGAGATGAAAGTCTAAGGGAGGAGATGAGAGTCTGAGGGAGGAGGTGAAAGTCTAAGGAAAGAGGTGAGGGTCTCAGGGAGTTGAGGGTCTAAGGGAGGACGTGAGGGAGGAGGTCTATTTACAAGGGATTTTCAGCCAAAGTCAGTTGAGGGAGGAGATCAGGGGAAGCATGGCCTAAGGCCTTGTGTTTACTAATCTCCTATTCACATTTGCTTACTAACTTGCAGTGTGTATGCCCACGGGTGCACAAGTGCAGAGGGCCGCATGCGGGACTGAGCTCTGCCCTTCCAGCCCTGGGTCCCAGAGATGGAACTCATGCAGTCAGGCTTGGCACCTTTTACCCATGGAGCTGCCTTACTGGCCTAAAGAAACAGCTTTTGAGGATCCCCTCAGGGAAGGTGGGAGGTTCTGTGCCCGTGGACCCAGCGGGGA
The DNA here is from genome assembly GCF_011064425.1 of Rattus rattus. Taxonomy (NCBI): domain Eukaryota; kingdom Metazoa; phylum Chordata; class Mammalia; order Rodentia; family Muridae; genus Rattus; species Rattus rattus. Next base: position 170,784,754 of record NC_046155.1, on the reverse strand, counting down.
TGGAGGGAAGGGAGTCAGGCCTGGAATGAGCCCCGCCCTGCAGCTGTCTCTGCTTTCCCAGAAAGTTTAGCTGCTTAGGAAAGTCCCTGATCCCGCAGCAGCCTCCCCTCCAGTGTCGGGAATGGAGGATGTGGAACCAGGATGGCCTCCCCCCTCTTTCCCCCCTGGCTTCTTGAACCCCAGGCGGGGAGGACTAGGGTCTCCCCTCTAGGGTGCTTTAGCTTTTGAGGCCCCCACCCACTGGCAGGGGCAGCCCCTGGATGAGTCCCAAAAACTTCCCAGGGAGGGCTGGGAAGTCCTGCTTGGTGTCTAACCACTTTCCCTCATACAAACACCTAGCTCTTTGTTTTTTTTCCAGTCCTTCCTTCCTGTCTAGTGCACCATCCCTAGGTTCTCCTGGGGAGGAGAGGAGGGGAAAGAAACCAATCAAAGTACCCAGGAGAACAGAGGTAGGGGCCGGGGTAGAATACCTGAATACCTGGGTCTTGATTCCTGTCTGGAGGAAGGAACCTGGTGAGGCCCTCATCCTCTCTCACCCACATTAATCTGTTTGTCCCTCTTTGCTTCCGAGGCCTGGGTGCAGGTCCTACAAACTGTGCTTTTGTTATGTGACTTCCAGAGAATTAAATGTCGTCACCCAGCCTTAGTCACCTGCAAAGTGGACCAATTCAAGAAAACATGGTTTTCTTTTCTGTCTTTCCCCCCTTAAAAAAAAATATGTGTGTGGGGCTGGAGAGATGGCTCAGTGGTTAAGAGTACTGACTGCTCTTCCAGAGATCCTGGGTTCAATTCCCAACACCCACATGGTGGCTCACAACCATCTATAATGGGATCTGATGCCCTCTTCTGGTGTGTCTGAAGACAGAGAAAGTGTGCTCATATAAATAAATAAACCTTTAAAAAAAATGTGTGCGGGTTGGGGATTTAGCTCAGTGGTAGAGCGCTTGCCTAGCAAGCGCAAGGCCCTGGGTTCGGTCCCCAGCTCCGAAAAAAAGAACCAAAAAAAAAAAAAATGTGTGCTAGCTGAGCAGTGGTGGTCCATGCCTCTAATCCCAGCACCAGCACTCAGGGAGGCAGAGGCAGGTGGATCTCTGTGAGTTCAAGGTCGTCCTGGTCTACAGAGTGAGATAAAGGACAGCCGGGGCTACACAGAGTCATCCTTTTTTTTTTTTTTTTTTTTTAAAAAAAAAGGATGTGTGTTTGTTTGTGTGTGTGTGTGTGTGTGTGTATGTGTGTCTAGATGACTACTTTAGGTGCTGCTCCTGTGTTTTTGATCCAGTCTCTCTCACTGGCCCGTGACACCCTGATTGGTCTACGTTAGCAAGCAGACCAGAAGCCAGCAAGCGCTTGTCAATACTTTCTCAGTGTGTGACTTACAGACATGGCCACACCACGCCTGATGTTTTGTTTTGTTTTTTTAAAGATATACTTATTTATTCTATATAAGTACACTGTAGCTGTCTTCAGACACACCAGAAAAGGGCATCAGATCCCATTACAGATGGTTGTGAGCCACCATGTGGTTTCTGGGACTTGAACTCAGGACCTTGGGAAGGGCAGTCAGTGCTCTTAACCGCTGAGCTATCTCTCCAGCCCATACCTGCTGTTTTTAATGTGGTTTTCCACAATTGAACTCAAGTCCGGTTCTTAGCAAGGCAATCACTTTACTCTGAGCAACCCCAGCTTTCACTATAGACCAGGCTGGCCTCGAACTCAGAGATCTGCTGCCTCTGCCTCCTCCTGAGTGCTGACATTAAAGGCATGAGCCACCACAGTTTGACTTATGCCTAGCTTTTTAAATGTGTTTTGTCCACAACTGAGCTCAGGTCCTGTGCTTGGTGGAGCAAGTGTTTTACTGACTGCAATTTCTCCCATCAATTGGCCTCTCCCCTGTCTGTCTGTTTGTGGAGACAGGGTTTTGCTGTGTGGTTCGAGGTTTCCTTCCCCTAAATCTCCTGAGTGGGCTTTTAAAATATTTTTAAGTTTTGAGATTTATTCATTCTCTGTATATGTGCCTGAGTGCTTTGCCTAAATGTGTGTGTGTGTGTGTACCTTATACATGTCTGGTGCCTGCAAGAGGCCAGAACAGGGCACCAGATCCCTTGGAGCTGGAGTTACAGATGGTTGTGAGTCACCCTGTGGGTGCTGGGAATCGAATCCTGGTCCTCTGAAAGAACAGCTCCATTGTTGTTCTGATGTAAGTTGCTATGTAGTTGAAGTTGGAACTCATTATGTAGTCCAGGCTAGACCCAAACTATGCCTTAGTTTCCTAAATGCTGGAGTTACTGGTATATATTGTCCTGTCTAGCCACACTGCTTGCCTTAGCTCTCACCCACGCAGCCAGGCCTCCTTGGCACTTTTTATGTACACAAATAAGACAGAAGGCCTAGCTCATCCTGGTCAAGTTCCCACAAGGGTCAGCCCACTTAATCTCTGCCACACCTTGTGAAGAAATTCATCTAATATTTCTGGGCTAATACAACTTGGGCTGTAGCTCTGTTGGTAGAGTGCTTTCCCAGAATGCACTGGGTTCCATCCCAGCTGCACATAAACCCATCAAGGTGACACAGGCCTATAATCCCAACATCTGAGAGGTGAGGGCAGCAGGATCAGAAGTTCAAGGCCATCCTCAGCTACTTTGTGAAGTTCCAGGCTAGCCTGGGCTACACGAGAGCCTGTCTAGAGATGGAATGAAATAAAGTAGATTTTCAGTTGCAGTTGAGTCCCTGGTTCACACCACAAGGAAGTGAAAGGGTTCAGGTTTTCAGCATGGTTTCCTGTGTCTTCAGTAATGTCTCCAACACCCTGAGCTGACCAAGTAGCCATCAGATTACTCGAAGCCAGAAGGTTCAAACTATCCCTAATTCTCTGCCTTTACTCCTTGGGAAGGAGAGGTTTGGAGGGGGTAACTGAGGCATGGAAGGGTGAGATTGTGGGTTTGGGGACATCTACAGAGATCTGACACCATAGCCCACATCCGTAGCTTGGAGCAGGAGGGAGTTAGCAGGGGGACAGAGATGCCCATTGCAACAAGAGGGAATGGAGTTAGATTTCAGTCACATAAACAAGAAAGACCCTAGAGCAGTGGTTTTCAACCTTCCTAACACTGCGACCCTTTAATACAGTTCCACATGTTGTAGTGACCCCCTACCACAAATTGATTTCATTGCTACTTCATAACTATAATTTTGCTACTGATATGAATTGTAATATAAATATCTGATCTGCAGGATATCAGGTATGTGGCCCCTAGGAAAGGGTCATTCAACCCCCAGCCCTAGCCCAGGGGCGGCAACAGACAGGTTGAGAAACGCCAGCCTAGAGGAAGAGGTCACAAGGAGCCTTCTCTCCATGCTCCTGACTGGACATCTGCCCTGGGTCCAGTGCTTGCTCTCTTCCTCCTAGGATGCCCTGTCCCTCCCAGGGGTAAAAGCAGGCCAGCTTCCTGGAGCGAGATCTGGACCTCTTGGCTCCTCCCCGGGGCCTTGGCAGCTGCCTGAGTCCCTGGCACTAGGCAGAGTCAACCCATCTGGGGTTTAGCCAAGGCTTAATCTTCCTTCTCTCTCCTCTGGCTGGATCTGCACGCAGGAGCTGAGTCAGGGCATTGCAACATCTGGCTTGTTCTCTCTTAGTCCTGGGAGAGTGACACCCAGTGTGCCCCTCCCCCAACCGTGTTGATCAGGGCAGAGGGACAGAGTCAGAATATGGGGAGGTTGGCACCTGCCCCTTGGCGGGTGGTTGGGTGTCTTGGACGTATAGGTCAGAGGGATCCAGGAGTTGGCGGTCAGGCTAGGGGATGCTTGTAGCCACCAGGCCCTCATCTGAGAATGAGACACTATCAAACCGGGTTGAGCCAGGCATGGCGCTGGACACCTGCTATCTCAGCATTTAGAGATGAGGTAAGAGGCTCAGGAGTTTGACGTCAGCTTTGGCCACATAATAAAAGAACAGCTGGAAAAAGGTGAAGCAAAACAAAAGAAAAACAAAAAAAAAAAAAAGAAAAAAAAAAAAAAAAACCAGACCTACCATCTGTGTGCCTGGTAAACCACTTGCCCTTTCCGAGCGTCGGCTTCCTCGCTTATAAAGTGGTGTAGAACGTATGCCTTACCGGATGGTTACGAGGGTCAAGATGGCTCGGCCCCTCTCAGGACAAGCCTGGCACAGTAGAAGTGCCAGAACACTCCCGCGATCCCAATGCGTAGAAGGCTAAGTGTTGGGACTAAGTGCATGCGCCATCGCCGCCCCGCTGGTTACATTTATTTATTTTGCGTGTGTGTATATAGATATCCACATGTCACAGTACTCATGTGAAAGAGACAAGATGACTTTTGGGAGTCAGGGCTCCTTTCCATGTGGGTCCTGGGGATCGAACTCAGGTTTTTGGCTTTGACAGCAATACCTTTACTCAGTGTGCCAGCCCACTTCTGGCTCTGTACCTCATCAGTCTTGTTTGTCTGGCTCCACAGACGTCCCAGACTCCAGGAAAGCACAGGGTGCCACGTGACCTTCGGAAACAGGGCTCGGCCTTCTAAGCATCTGATCAACCTGGCCTCAGCGCCCAACCCCCCCGCCCCGCCCCGTCCCCCAGTCATCTCACGCTGGCATGATGACGCTGAGAATTACATGTGACATTTGGGAGACTAGGTGACTCGGCAGTTAAGCCTCTGGCATAGCTGTGCCTGGCACAGTGGCGCCCACGGAGAGTATCTTCATCCTGCAGTGGGAGGATTCAGGGATCTGGGCAGTGTGGCCTCCGCTGCACCCTGCCTCATCGCTCCCTCCCAGTTTGTCTGGAAGGTGGGGTTGCTCCTTCTTCCTGGGTAGGGCCTGAGGAGATTGGCCGTGGAAACCCCCTGGGAGTCTGGCACGCTCCACTTCCAGGGACAATCAGTAACCAGCCGGTGTCGTGGCACCTGTGGGTGACAGGTAACAGGACTGTGCCCCCAGGGCAGCCACGAACCACGGTCTGCTCCCAGGGAAGGTTCCTGCTTCTCAGATTCACCTCAAAGGTGGGAGGGGAAGCCCCGATTCTGGTTCATTCTGTGGGAGAAGAGAGAGAAAGGGCAAGAAAGAAGGTTCTGAGGGCGGGGGCTCAGTTGTCGGGAGTGCTGGGCTAGCAGGCATGAATCCCTGGGTTCCGGCTTAAAAACCACATAAACCAGATATGGTGGTTGCACCTTAATCCCAGCACTTAGCTCGTGGAGGCATCAGAATCAGGAGTTCAGCGTCATCCTTGGCCACACAGCTAATCCAAGGCCAGCAAGGGAGTCAGTAAGATGTCTCAGTGGATAAAGGTGTTTGCTATCACACCCAAGACTTGAGTTTGATCCTCAAAACCCACATAGTGGAAGAAAAGACTCCCTCAAATGGTCCTCTGACTTCCACACTCATGAGGCATGAGTTGAACACACACGCCACACACACACACACACACACACACACACACACTACACATACTCATACCACACCACACACACTCACACACAAACACTCAAACACACACTCATACACACATATGTACTCACATCACACCACAAACATACACACACCACACACATACCCACATTCACATTCATCATTCACACACTCAAAACTCACTCACACACTACCATTCACACACACACTCAAACGCACACTCCCACGCACTCACATCACACCACAAAAACACACTCTCACCACACTCACTTTCACACGTTCACACACTCATATTCACACACTCACACAAAACACAGTCCGCACACATCACACCACACACTCACACATACAAACACTCACAGAATGCACTCACATGCTTGTGCACACTTACACACAGTTTTTGTTTTTGTTTTTGTTTTTTTTAAAGATTTATTTATTTTATTTATATGAGTACACTGTAGCTGTCTTCAGACACACCAGAAGAGGGCATCAGATTTCATTAGAGATGGTTGTGAGCCACCATGCGGCTGCTGGGCATTGGACTCAGGACCTCTGGAAGAGCAATCAGCGCTCTTAACCACTGAGCCATCTCTGTAGCCATGGCTGTCTTGGACCTCGTTCTGTAGACCAGGCTGGCTTTGAACTCAGAGATCCACCTCAGGAAGTTGAGGAGGGTTTCTAGAAGTCTGAGGCCAGCCCAGGCCACATAGCAAGATTGTGTCTCAGTTCCCCTCCACTCCCCTAAAATGAATTAGAGCCAGGCCTGGTGGTGCCTGAAATTCCAGTACTCGGGAGGCGAGGTAGGACTAGACATGGTGAGTGTGAGGCTAGCCTGGACTACAGAGAGGGGGGGAACTGGGTGGTTAGGGCTTATACGAGTAACCCCAGCACGTGGAAACTAAGGCAGAAGCATTGCTATGACTTCTTTAAGTCTAACCTGGGCTACAAAGTGAGTGATGGGACAGCTATTTGAAAGGAAAAAGGGGGGGGGCTGGAGAGATGGCTCAGAGGTTAAGAGCACCCGACTACTCTTCCAGAGGTCCTGAGTTCAATTCCCAGCAACCACATGGTGGCTCCCAACCATCTATAAAGAGATCTTCTAGTGTATCTGAAGACAGCTACAGTGTACTTATATATAAATGAATAAATCTTTAAAAAAAAAAAAGAAAGGAAAAAGGGGGAGGGGAAAAGAGAGAGAGAGAGAGAGAGAGAGAGAGAGAGAGAGAGAGAGAGAGAGAGAGAGAGATCCCTGGTGCTAGGATAACATGTTTGAGCAACCACAGCCAGTTTAGGACGGTTCTGGGGTGGGAACCCTTGACCCGGTGCGGAGCAGGCTCTACCAACTTTCCACTGCCCAATGGTTACTTTTTAAGCCTTGATTTGAGGAAACATGTCTGCCACCAGTCTGGCCATTCATGAAGTGAGGCAAGGCTCCACCATTAGACTAGGAGCCCTTTTTCCTTCCTTTCTTCTAGATTTATTTTTAATATTTATTTTTAATCTTCTAGATTTTATTTTTCTAGGCTGAGACTCAGAATAGCTCATTATTTTCATTTAAAAAAAAAAAACCTGGATGTATCTATGGATGTATACCACATGTGTACAAACCCTTGGTGATCTGAAGAGGACGGAAGTTGTTGCTGGATGGTTTTAAGCTGCCAAGTGGGTACTGGGAATCAAACCTGGGTCCTGTGCAAGAGCAGCAAGTGCTTCTAACTGTTGAGCCATCTCTCCAGTCCTGGGGAGACCCCTCTTTAAACTTGTGTTTTAAATAACATTTATTTAGGGTATGTGTGTGTCTGTGTATGGCGGGGAGGTCAGAGGGCAAACTTTGGGGGTCCGTTCTCTCCTTCCACTCTATGAGGACCAAGGTGGGAATTCAGGTTCCTACGCTTGAAGGTAAGCATCTTTATCTGTTGAGACATCTCACTGATCCCCAAAAGCCCCCATGGGACACTGTACGGGAAGTGGGGACAGCTACTTACCTTCCCTGAGCTTCAGCTTCCTCACTTGCAAAGTGGGTAGAATGTATGAGGGTTAAGAGGGCTCAGCCTCTCATGGCAGGCCTGGAACAGTATAAGTTTCAGTAAAAAAGCGTTGTAGTGGAAAACTGTTATTCCAGCATTTGGAAGACAGGCTAAGGAGCCACACAGGGAGACAAGGCAAAACAGGAAGACAAACAAACAAACAAAACCCAGAAACACCGAAAGGGATGCGGCTAAGCAGAAGAACCCCTGCCTAGAATCCCCCAGTGAGGGGCTGGGGGCGTGGCTCAGTGGTAGAGCCCCTGCCTAGAATCCCCCAGTGAGGGGCTGGGGGCGTGGCTCAGTGGTAGAGCCCTGCCTAGAATCCTCATTGAGGGGTTGGGGGCGTGGCTCAGTGGTAGAGGACCAGCTTACCGCACTTGCATGAGATCACAGCATAGCTCAGCTCTCATCAGAGAAGTTTCTTCTTGCAGTAGTTGGAAGCTATCACAGAGATCCATGACTGGTCCACAGTGAGAGACCGTGGAGCACTGATCCTTAATTTCGAAGTCTCCATCCAACCCCTCTGCTCAAGGCTCGGGGATCTATGAGGAAGAGGAGATGGAAAGATGTCTCTTGAAAGGCTGTGCCAGACCATGACAAATACAGAGGCAGATGCTCGCAACCAACCATGAACTGAGAACGGGGTCCCAATTGGAGGAGTTAGAAAAAGGATTGAAGGAGCTGAAGGAGTTTGCAACCTAGTAAGAACAATACCAACCAAACAGTGCTTCCAGGGACAAACCACCATCCAAAGACTACACATGGGCAGACTCATGCTGCATATGTAGCAGAGGATGGCCTTGTTGGGCACCAATGGGAGGAGAAGCCCTCGTCCCTGCCAAGGCTGAACCTCCCCCTCCCCCAGTGTAGGAGAATGTTAGGGCGGGGAGGCGGGAAGGGGTGGGTGGATGGGTGGGGGAACACCTTCATAGAAGAAAGGGGAGGTGGATGGGATAGGGGGTTTATGGACAGGAAACCAGGAAAGGGGATAACATTTGAAATGTAAAGAAAAATATATCCAATAAAAAAAGAAAGAAAGAAAGAAAGAGATGGAGGTAGCAGATGACTCCAAGGAAATAGTGTCTTCCGGACACAACGGGGCAGTGACAGCACACACAAGACCCACACAGGGTCAAACCAGACAAAACCAAACCCAGCACTGAGAAAGGGAAGTGGGCACAAAGCCCCACCCCTAACCAAGCAGTTATTTCCAATTGATGCCTGCTGGGAGAGAAAAAGTGGGTTTTCTCCAGCGGACTGTCACTAGGTACAGCGACCACATTCCAGGCAGGCTCCACTCCTGGGGAGAGTCGGCCAACACAAAAGGGCTCCAAGGTTTCTTGTTTTGTTTATGTATTTTTTTTTGACACATTGGGGGTTTTATTGGTTTTGGATTTTTTGTTTTGAGAGAAGGGGGATGAAGTTAGGTAGGTAGGAAGGGGGGCACGATCTTAGAAGGCTAAGGAGATAGGAAATATGACCAAAATATGTTATATAAAAAGGAAATTTAGTCAAGACAGCTGGCTCACGCCTTTAATCCCAGCTCTTGGGAGGCAGAGGCAGGCAGACCTCTGAGTTCAAGGCCAGCCTGGTCTACAGAGTGAGTTCCAGGACAACTAGGGCTTCACAGAGAAACTCTCTTTTGAAAAAAATTGTAATCAAAAATATTTTAGCCAGGTGTTGATGGGGGCAGAGATAGGAAGAATTTCTGAATTCAAAGTCAGCCTGGTCTACAGAGCAAATTCCAGGATGGCCAGGGCTACACAGAGAAACCTTGCCTTGGAAAAAACCCTTGGGCTGGAGAGATGGCTCAGAGGTTAAGAGCACTGACTTCTCTTCCAAAGGTCCTGAGTTCAATTCCCAGCAATCACATGGTGACTCACAACCATCTGTAATGGGATCCAAAGCCCTCTTCTGGTGCATCTGAAGACAGTGACAGTGTACTTATGTATAATAAACAAATAAATCTTAAAAAAACAAAACAGCGGGGTTGGGGATTTAGCTCAGTGGTAGGGCGCTTGCCTAGGAAGCGCAAGGCCCTGGGTTCGGTCCCCAGCTCCGGAAAAAAAAGAAAAAAAAAAAAAAAACAGCCCATCTATGACCATACCACTCTCGTTTCATTCCGTGGACTGAATTTTACATCTGGGATGGTTCATATATGTTCTATGTATAAGTATTTGGCTGCATGTATCCATGTACATCACATTTCTACAGCGCCCACAGAGGCCAAAAGGGATGATGGATTCTCTGGAACTGGAGTTCTAGAGGGTTGTGAGTCTCTGTGTGGTTGCTGGGAATTGAACCTGGTTCTCTGCAAGAGCAGCCAGTGCTGCTAACCACTGAGCCATCCCTCTGGTCCCCTAAGCTCCTTATCTCCTATCATCAGCTTCAGTATAATCCTTTTTCACTGCAGGGTAATATTCTTTTACACAGACATGTTCATATTTATTAACCCATTAATTAGTTAATTCACAAGCTGATGGGCTTATGGTTTGTTTTTAGTTCCTGACATTTGACCAGGGCTGAGTTTGTTTCCTAGAGTCCACACATTTTTTTCAAGACAGAGTTTCTCTCTGTAGCTCAGGCTGTGCAAGAACTCATTCTGTAGACCAGGCTGGCCTCCAACTCACAGGGATCTGCCTCCTGAGTGCTGGAATTAAAGGTATGTGCCATGATTGCCTGGCCACATATTTTTATAAAGGCTGTTTTTTATTTGTGTGTTGTGTCTGGGTCCCTGAGAATGCGTGATCTATGTCCTTCGTGGGGAGGTCAGAAAACAATGTGCTGAGCTGGTGTCTTCCTCCACATAGGTCTAGCGTGAGCCATCATTCACCTGCTAACAGTCATTCTTCTACATTACCCACGGTGAACTTGCTGGACACCACGTTGTCAAGCTACTGGCTTATCTGCCAGTGTTCTCACAGGGTGGAGTCAGGCTATACTTTGATCTCCAGTGTCTCCTGGGACTTATGATTGCTTCACATCCTTGCTAGCTCTGGATCCTTCAGATCTGTGAGTCATCTTAGTGTTAGCATATGAGTATGTGTGTCAGAATTTTCCCAGAGGTATAAGGAGCATTTCCTAGATCACTGAGAACACTGAGCACCTTTTCCAGTAGGTCCAGTTAAACAAAGCCAATGGGAAGCTTGGCAATGAGAAGTAAATCTAGAGCCTTGGGCAAACTAGGCAGGTGCTCTGTCAGAGAGCCACAGCCCCTCACTGGGGGATCCTAGGCAGGGGCTCTACCACTGAGCCATGCTTCCCAACTGCCCCATGCCTGTCTATGCAAACACAGCTCTCTATGATCCCTGCATTCAGAAATTCATTTACTTGTCTTCATCCTGTTTTGTTCTAAGTAGCAAATGCAGTGGAGAACAAAATTCATAACTCCTACTCTGAATCCTTCTCTAAGCTAGACTTTCATCCCTCAAAGAAAACAGAGAGCCAGAATGCTGGAATCCATGTAACTAAAAGTCTTGGATTCTAGAATTCTTTGTTTTAAGATTGTCATATGCAGAGCAAAAGAAATGGCTCATTGGTTAAAAATGAAGATGGCTTTTGCATGGGACAAGACATAGATTCCAGCACCCACCTCATGCAGTTCACAACTATTTGTAACTCCAGCCCTAAGGTTTCCAATGCTTTCTTCTGGCCTCTGATAATACTCCACTCAGGGGTTGGGGATTTAGCTCAGCGGTAGGGCGCTTACCTAGGAAGCACAAGGCCCTGGGTTCGGTCCCCAGCACCGAAAAAAAAAAAAAAAAAAAAAAAAAAAAAAAGATAATACTCCACTCACAGGCACCAATCCACACACAGATATACAAGTATGCATACTAAAAAACTAAATTTTATTTCTAAAAAAGTATTAGGCTTGATCAGGTGCTGAGGTACAGGCCTGTCACCCCAGCAACCCCAGAGGCTGAGGCAGGAGGATCAAAAGATCAAGGTTTGCCTAGGCTATAGAGTAAGATCTTATTCTAAGTTAGAACTGTTAATGAAGAGAACCTCTGTCTAGAATTCCCCAGTGAGGGGCTGGGGACGTGGCTCAGTGGTAGAGCCCCTGCCTAGAATCCCCCAGTGAGGGGCTGGGGGCGTGGCTCAGTGGTAGAGCCCCTGCCTAGAATCCCCCAGTGAGGGGCTGGGGGTGTGGCTCAGTGGTAGAGCCCCTGCCTAGAATTCCCCAGTGAGGGGCTGGGGGCCTGGCTCAGTGGTAGAGCCCCTGCCTAGAATCCTCCAGTGAGGGGCTGGGGGCGTGGCTCAGTGGTAGAGCCCCTGCATAGAATCCCCCAGTGAGGGGCTGGGGATGTGGCTCAGTGGTAGAGCCCCTGCCTAGAATCCCCCAGTGAGGGGCTGGGGATGTGGCTCAGTGGTAGAGCCCCTGCATAGAATCCCAGTGTACCCTAACATTGAATAAAACAAAAATATCTCAAAAAGGTAGGAATGATCCAGATTTCTTGTGTGTGAACATCAGACTTATGATCTTGAACTTGGTAAACAAAGAAACTTCATAGGTCTGGCCTCCTCGGTAGGTGTGGAATCTGAGATGTGAGGGCACAGGCTGGACTTCTGGTCTACTTTCCTCTTGTGCCCTAGTCACTCTTGCTTCCACTGTCCTCGGGCTGTCCTCACTCCTGGTCTCACCTGGTTCCTGCCTGGCTGGGCTTCCCTGCCCACAAGGATGGATTGTAAGATAGCTGCCCTGGCTCCGATAGACAGCCAGAGAACGTGCATACTCCCATCCACACTGTAGCATCAGACACCTGCCTCTGCTTGGACTCTTAGCTGAGGCCTCTTCTCTTTTCCAACCCATCCACACCCCTTGACCTCAGCCTCAAAAGCAGAGCACATGGCTCAGTGGTAGATGTTTGCCTAGCGCATAAAGCCCCGGGTTCCATCCTTGGCACTCCATAAACTGCTGTAGTGCTGCTAGCCTCTAACCCCAGCAGTCCTGTGGGAGAAGCAGGAGTTCAGGATCATCCTCCGCTACATCTGAGACCAGTGGCGGCTCAGCCTTCAGGAGGCAGAGGCAGGCGGATCTCTGAGTTCAAGGCCAGCCTGGTCTACAGAGAAAGTTCCAAAGCAGCCAGGGACACACAAAGAAACCCTATCTCAAAATGAATAAATAAATAAATACATCAATAAATAAAACCAAGAAAAATAACTATCAAAAAATTAAACAAAAAGAAAACAACAGAAAGCAAACAAAAACTCCAGAACAAAAAAACCAAAGTAAAATGGCAGAAATGTAGACTGTGTCTGTCAGACTATTAAACAAGCCTTCTTTTTTTTTTTTTTGTTAGATTTATTCATTTACTATATATGAGTACACTGTAGATGTCTTCAAACACACCAGAAGAGGGCATCAGATCTCATTACAGATGGTTGTGAGCCACCATGTGGTTGCTAGGATTTGAACTCAGGACCTCTGGAAGAGTAGTCAGTGCTCTTAACCACTGAGCCATCTCTCCAGCCCCCTTAAACAAGCCTTCTTTAGTGCCCTTGACTAGGTCAAGGCTAAGCAGATAAAGGCGCCTGCCACCGAGGCCAAGGACCTGAGTTCGATTCCTGAAACTTCTATGACAGAGGGAATGGACTCCTGGAAGCTCTCTTTTGACACCGCATGCTCTTTGTGTGCTCTAACCTCCTCTAACCAGTAAAAAAATGTTAAAAAAAAAAAATCCAAAGCAGCAACACACATCAATCCTCCTGGTTTTTTGTTTTTTTGTTTTTCATGACAGGGTTTCTCTGTGTATCCCTGGCTGTCCTGGAACTCACTGAAGACCAGGCTGGCCTTGAACTCACAGAGACCTACCGGTCTCTTGCATGCTAGGACTAGAGGTATGTGCCACCATGCTTGGTTTACAAAATAATACTCTTTAACTGTGGCCTGATGCCACCCAGTGTGACTCAGGATGGCTCTTCACTTTCCCAGGTCACCGAAGGAGTCCAAGGAAGCAGCTGGGGCCCGGCAGTGCCAGGCACAGGTGCAGGCTCATGTCCCACCCCTGCCTCCCAGGAATGGGTGGCAGCTGCTCTGGGCTCTGTGGACAGTTCCACCCTAAAAACTCACAAGGCTCTTCTGTTTGGTTTGGACATATGTCCTGGACAGATCTACAGGACACTTGAGGCATCTGTGCAGCCCCTGCCTTCCTCTCCTTAGCCAAGATTCTGAGAAGATCGAGATATGCCAAAGGGTCACAGTCCTGGTGGGAGAGAGGGGTAGCCAAGCTATCAGCTCTGCAGCAGAGACTCAGAATAGCTCGTGTGAGGCTCCAGATTTCAGACCCTGTGACTCCAAACATGTAAAAGGACAAGCGAAAATAAATAAAAGTGCACTTGAGCTGGGCACAGTGAGGATGTCACAGCAGGGATCTCAGCACTTGGGAGGTGGAGGCAGAAGGATCAGAAACCCAAAGCTAGCCTGGGCTACATAATGAGTCTGAGTTCAGTGCCCCCCCACCCCACCCCAAATGGTCTGGGGATGTAGTCCTTTGGTAGGGCGCTCGTGTAGATGCTGTAACCACAGAGTTCAGTTCCCAGCACCCCAAGACACAGTGTGGTGCTGCTTACAGGAGGGTCACAGGTCGAAGGTTACTCTTGGTGACTTAGTAAGTTTTGAGGCTAGCATGGACTACACGGAACTCTGTCTCTAAAAATAATAATAAAATAAAGTAAAACCGCCCAGACAAACTGAACTAAAAAACAAACAAACACAACAGAAATGCAGTGGATTACGCCTTTAATCCCAGCACTTGAGAGACAGAGACAAGGGGATCTCTGAGTTGGAGACTAGCCTGGTCTACATAGAGAGTTCTGGGACAGCCTGGGCCACACAGAGAAGCCTTTTATTGAAAAAGAGGAAGATTAAAAAGGGAAGGCTAAAGGGTAATGGGAAAAGAAAAAAAGAAGCCCCTGTGGGCCCCTCGTGTCCCCTCATGTCCCCTTGTATCTTTGGACTTGGTTCCTATTTCTTCCTGGCTTCAGCTGTCCTGGAACCTGTTCTGTAGTAGACCAGGCTGGCCTCGAACTCACAGAGATCCGACTGCCTCTGCCTCCCAAGTACTGGGAACAAATGCTTCTGCCAGCATGCCTGGCTTCTGTGTTCTATTTTGAGATTCTTTCTAAAACCAGAGCTGTTTCTGCTAGGCTGGCAGGCTATTAAGTCCCGGGAGTCCGTCCTCACGTGCCTGCCCCAGCACTGGTCTAACACGTGTTTGATGCTATGCCCTGCTTTTCTGTAGGTGCTCAGGATACGATCTCGGGTCTCTGTGTTTATACAGCATGAACTTTACCCACTGAGTCATCCACACAGTGTCCACTGTTTATTTTGTGACAGGCTCACCAGGGTTCACCTTGATCTGTGCTCTTCCTGCACTGTTAGTTTCCTAAGTATCCCAAAGTGGACTACGTGCAGCGGCTCTCGTCTTTCCTAACATTGTGGCCCTTTAATACAGTTCCTCACATTGTGATGAATCTCTGAACCATAAAACTATTTTCATTGCTACTTCATAACTGTAATTTTGCTACTGCTATGAATCAGAATGGAAGTCATCTGGTGTACAGGATATCTGATGTGCGGCCCCTGTGGGAATCGAGGCCCACGCGTTGAGCACTGCTGCTGCAGTACTGGACAGGAGTGCAATTTGGTGGTAATAGGCTTTTCTAGAATCCACCAATGAGCGGATGGGAGAGGAGTTGGATAGTAGAGCCCTTGACTAGCAAGTGGGAGGCTTTGGATTCAATCCCCAGAACTGCAACAAGACAAAGGAGAAAACAGCCCAATATGGTACTGGCCTTTCATCTCAGCTCTCTGGAGGCAGAGGCAGGGGGAATCTCTGTGAGTTCTAGGCAAGCCAGGGCTACATAGTGAGACAGTCCTACAGAACAAAACAAAACAACAAAATAAGCTTAAAAAATAAAAATGACTAGCAAGCGCAAGGCCCTAGGTTCGGTCCCCAGCTCCAAAAAAAAAAAAAAAAAATAAAAATAAAAAAAAAAAAAAAAAAAAAAAAAAAAAAAAAAAAAAAAAAAAAAAAAACAAACAAAAAAGAAAAGGCCAGGCTGTGGTGGGAAAAGATCTCCGAGGCCAGCCTGGTCTCTAGAAAGTTGCCAGGAAGCCAGGCCACTGGGTTCGGCCCTGTCTTGAAAAAAAAAAAAAAAAAAAAAAAGAAAAAAAAAGAAAAAAAAGAAAAAGAAAAGAAAGAAAAAAACCAGATACTTAGGAGGTAACATTCTGTGCAGGGGAGACCAAGTGCAAGCTGTCTCTTCCCGACCTGGAGCCTTAACCATTACCAAACCAGATGTCCTCATTCCACAGCTGGGGAAATTGAGGCAAGGAGCAATGGGCTGGCTGGTTCAGGATCTCACACAGCGTTCGCGGAACTCATCATCCACAGTACAGTCTCTCTCTTGCACCCTGGAGCTCAGTGCTGGAGGGAACTGAGTCTGGAGTAAGGGGAGGGGTGAAGCTCCACGTTTAAGGCCATAGAACCAGTAACGGGAAAAGAATTCCTGGAGCTGATGCTGCCTCCCAAGGATGGGTGTGAGCCCTATGGTAGCAGGGGAGTCCCCGCAGAGACTTGAGGCTCGTCTCCCTTCCTATCTGCCAGGAGCCGCAGGCTTGGCTCTGGACTTTAACCTCCGGCTGGGGTTGGCGCCGGGAAGGGCAGGCAAGTGGCCCAGAGGCCGTCGGGGCAGAAATTCCCCTGGTCCTTGTGCCAGGGGAGTTACCCAGGGTGTGGGGCTGGGAGGCAGGTGCAGACAGGGGGTCAACTGGGCACAGAGGCGCCTGCGGCTTCATCTGCAGCTCGGTGGGGTGGCAGGGCTTCGCTTTCCCGTGCTTCTGTTTCCCTCTTTATAAAACAGGCGTGTTTCCTACCTTGGATATGAGACCTCCCTCCCCCAATGCCCACTTACAGCTCCAACCCGGGAGGGTTTCACAGGAGTATGGGCAGGTCTGGTGTGACACAATGGGCTTCTTATAGTCTGAGTGGGAAGAAAAATGCCCCAGGCAAAAGGGAACAGATCAGGAAACCCTGTCCTCTAACAGGTCAGGGAGCATGGGCACGCGACTGGGGAGACCGCAATGCCCTGCTCAGATCAGAACCACCTTTGTAGCGGGAGAGGCTCGGCGGGCGGCTCACTGGCGCCACCTGGAGGCAGCTACGAGCCAACCTCCCAACCACAGGCCGGGACTGAAGAAAGGCCTCTGGACCCACTTCCTGCGACCTATGCACAAAATCTAGTGGCTTCGCTGTGTTCAACCCGGTAGGCATCGAGGAGGCTCACTTCCGAGGCACAACCTATTGTTTTTCTCCCCTGTGTTCATTTTTCTGTGGCTCCCTGTGCCTTAGGGAGGAGTTCTCAATGGGTCACAGGGATGGCCTCTCTGAGTAACGACTCCAAGCTTCAGAGGAACTACGGGCAGATGGTAAACCGCGTCACTCTGAGAAGCTACTTCCAGACTTTTCAGAGGCTATTCCTTCTGCTTGGAACATCCTTTCTTCTTTTTCCCTTCTCGTTTTCTCGGCACTTCTTCTAGAACCCTCTCTGACTCCCAGGTCAAGGTCATGATCCAATGAGAGATGGTAATCACCATTCTCTCTCCACATATGTCCCCACTCCTGGAAGTGCTTATTGAATGAATGAATGAATGAATGAATGAATGAATGAATGAATGAATGAATGCACGTTGTGCCGAACTGTTTACACTTTAACCAGAAGAGCAGTGGGTGTAATTACAACACCTCAGGATTCTCCTTAGCCCTGGGCCTTCGTATATACCCTTCCATCTCTAGGGAACATGTAAGCTGATCCATCCCATACTTAAGAGAGCCTTAGAGAGCTGTACCCCTCCTCCAGGAAGCCCTTCCTGATTACTCTCAGCTCCAACTGCTTCCTGAACTTCCTTATGTGCTGGGCCATGATTATCTGGGGGGACAGGTTTGTCTTCCGAGTCATAAGTCAGGTGATAGAGCCAGATCCTATTCATCTGTGGCCTTTGCCTCTAAGCTTACAGCAAAACCATCCTTCAGAGACGTGGGTTTGAATCCAGACTGCCTCTTTTGTTAGAATCTCCTTATAGACCTGTTTCTCACATGAGTGTCTTGGGGTGCTGGGAGGGGCGTAAGAAGGTGAAGTCCTGATGTTCCCAGCTGGCCACATGCTGGGTGACTGCGGGTGACCTCCTTCCTCTTTTGGGGGCCTGGCTGGCTGGATGAATGGGTAACAGAGGGTATGTCAGCACACTCATCCTTTTGGGACATTCTGGGAGGCCGCACGGGGCTTCCCGAGGTGGGAGGGTAGGGCTAGGCAGAGGGAAGAGGTATCTGCTGGGTTAGGGGAAATCCAACCTTTCCCATCATAAACGAAGGATGGGGAAACAAACAAGGCAGTTCTGCGGGGCGGGAGGGGAAGTCGGAGAGAAAACAAGGCTTCTTCACAGATGGGTGAAAAACCACAGCCCACTTGACACCCACTTCCCTCCGGAGCCCCTGTGTCTCAGGGTCCAGGGGATGTGTGTCTTATTCCGTTCTCTGGTCCCCCCCTTACCTGCTTTTCTGCTTTGTCTGGTAGTTGCTGGGCCTCAAAGCTTGACATGCCCCTGCCTCTTTTCTTCCCTTCCTGTGAGACTGGTCTTCACAGGCGACTGCAGGGGAGCGGGTGGCATCCAAGTCATAGCTGGTCTGTTCTCTGCCCAGAGCTCTCCACAGTTCCCACCTTCCTCGGGCGACCGACCAATTGTCATGACTCCCACTCCTGTTCCACCCTCCTCTGTTCCACCCTCCTTGATATTCCTCTTGTTTTCTCCCCTGGGTCATACTGGCTGTGACCCCCACCCGTCTCCTCCTAGCCGTGGCACATGCAGCTCCCTCTGTCGGTAACGGGCTTCCTTGAGGACTTACCTCTGCTCTTAGAGGCCCCACAGGTCGGAGGACCACTGACTGGCAGCTTCCAAGAATGGAGTGAGAGGCAGAATTTCTTCTCTGGAGCCCTGAGAGGGCAGCTCAGGGAATGTCTTAGTTTTAGCTGTAGGGGACATATCTTAAGTCACCAAATTTGTGGTTATATGTTACAGCAGCAGCAGGAAACTCAAGTACACCTAATTCTGTCATTATTGTTGTTGTTGTTGTTATTATTATTATTATTAGTAGTAGTAGTAGTAGCAGCAGCAGCAGCAGCAGTACTGTGTCTGCACACACACATTGCGTGCTGCTTTGTATGCCAAAACTCCCATGTGGAGGTCAGAGGAAAACTTTCAGGATTTGGTTCTCTTCTTTCAGGTTCAGTTCTAGGGACTGGACTCAGGTCTTTTGCCTTTTGCTGTAAATTCTTCTGTCAGTGGAGCCATCATGCCAGCCCAATCTTTAATTTTTCCATTGTACTAAAATGTTAGAGATTGAACTCAGGGACTCATGGTACTAGGCAAGGGCTCTACCACTGAGCCACACTTCCAGCCCTCACTGGGGGATTCTAGGCAGGGGCTCTACCACTGAGCCACGCCCCCAACCCCTCACTGGGGGATTCTAGGCAGGGGCTCTACCACAGAGCCACGCCCACCCTCTAATGCATATTTTGAATGTCCTTGGCTGGGAGGCTGCTTCTCATCTCCTATCTAAATTCCATGTTCTTGTATTTCTTTGTTCACGGCTTTCAAGATATCACTGTAATGACTTGTCTACAGACTTCCCTAATTCTCTGCTTCTTATTTGGGCTGCTGAGGCTGGAGACCCTGTTGCCCTTTTCAATACTCACCCTTAAACTTTACGGCTCCCATACAGACTGCACGGCCCACATGCAGGTCCAAGGTACTTGCTTGCCCGCTCGCTCACTCGCTCACTTTATCAAGTGTCCGAGGAGCACCAGTTGTTTTCCTGGCACTGTCCTTGAAGGTGGGCAACGCAGGTGGGGACAGTGTGTGCTTCCCACTCCCATGTACTCTAACCCCTTAAAGAAACTGCACCTTAGGGACAGAACCCATAAGAGCATAACTAAGGCTAAGTGGGCTCATAAAAGAGAAGCTCTGCTGGGCAGTGGCACACATTTTTAATCTCAGTACTTGGGAGTCAGAGGCAGGTTGCTCTCTGAGTTCAAGGCCAGCTTGGTCTGCAGAATGAGTTCCAGGACACCCAGGGCTACAAAGAGAAGCCCTGTCTCCATTAAGTAAGTAAGTAAATTAATAAATCTAAATAAAAGTGGGGCTCTGGCTTGGTAAGATTTGCACCTTTATCAGAGAGCCTGAGTTCTGTCCCATCTGCCTCAGCCTCTCTGTGTATCTCAGAGAAGAGACTCCTGTGAGGCCAAAGCAAGATGGCTGCCTACCAGCCCAGACAGGAAGTCCTCAGGGTTCGATCTCCTTCACCAGTGTCTTGGTCTTAGACTTCTGGCATACTGAACCACTCACGCAGTTCTGTGCCTTGATGAACCTCAAGTTGGCCACCTTTGGCTATGGACATCCCTGTGGCCAAAGACCCACTTCCAGCCTTACTTGGCCATTCTGTTAATTCTTGCTTTTTGGAGATAGTTTCTTTGGCAGCCCAGGCTAGCCTCAAATTTGTTTTGTAGCCGAGGATGACTTTGAAACTTGTGAGCCTACGGCTTCATCTCTGGAGTGCTGGGATTGCAGGTGTGCCCCATGATACCCAGCCAAAGAAAGTCGGTCTTTTATTTCAGGGTCTCACTCTGTAGTCCAGGTTAGCCCGGGGCTCAATTAAAACCTCCGGCCTTCTCCTCCACTGGAAAATAGGTGTGCATCCCCCTTCCTGGTTTATGTGGTGTTGGCTTTGTGCATACTCGGCAGGCATTCGACAAGCTGTGCTGTATCCTCCAGCTCAATTCTTGGGCTTGCTTCCTTCCTTTCTTTCTTCCTTCTCTTCTTTCTTTCTTTCTTTCTTTCTTTCTTTCTTTCTTTCTTTCTTTCTTTAATTTATGTGGGTGTGTATGTCATGACACGTAGGCAATGGAATACAGATCATCAGGCTCCAGAGCCAGTGTGTACCCAGAAGCCACCTTGCTGCCCAGCAACCCCCACCAGCCCAATTCTTATGTTTATTTATTTGCTTTACTCCTCTGGGGTTCTGGGACGTAGAGGAGGGAGTGGGAGAAGTGGGAGGCATTTCCGCCTTAGGAAGGACTCTGAAGCTGGGTGCCCCGGGAACACCTGTCCTGCCGGCATTCAGGAGGCCCTTGCAAGTCAGCCTGGGCTGTGTAGCAAAACTCTGCCCCCAGAGCACAAAACAAACCCACGGAAATTCAAGAAAGGTCCAGGGCTGTCAATGGACCGAAGGGAGAAGAAACCTTAGCTCTAGAGGCTTTGATTTTCTCCTGTGAGGTGTTTGTGTGTGTGTGTGTGTGTGTGTGTGTGTGTGTGTGTGTGTGTGAGAGAGAGAGAGAGAGAGAGAGAGAGAGAGAGATGGGGAGGTTGAACAAGAGCTCCCACCAGTTGTTGGCAGCTGCTGTGTGGCCCCCTCACTGGGGATTAGAATGGGATGCATGGGTGAAATACCTGTCTTGGCTCTGAAAGGTGAACAGTGGCAGCCGGGCGCCAGGCCCCTCCCTCCCCCCTGCAGCTCCCTCCCCTCCCCTACAGGCCCCTCCCTCTCCTCTCCAGGCTCCTCCCCTCCCCTGCAGGCTCCTCCCCTCCCCTGCAGGCTCCTCCCCTCCCCTGCAGGCCCTTCCCCTCCCCTGCAGGCTCCTCCTCCTGCCCTGCAGGCCCCTCCCTCTCCTCTCCAGGCCCCCTCCTTGTCCTATTCCCTCCCCACGTTGGCGCTCCAGTCTACAGAGAAAAAAATAAATGGGGTCAGGCTTCCTTCCTTTTCCTGGCTGGTCTCCACAGGCAACTGGGCCATTGTGTGTGTGGCCTCAAGGTCATTCCCTGTCCAGCCAAGTCCACCTATGCACATGCTTGAGAAAGAGCATCTGGGGACAGAGCAGAAGGAGCTAGAGATGTGTTGGAGGTGCTCCCCCCCACTCCCTGACCCTCCTCCTGTGCTGGTAGAATCAGAAGGCTTGGTGGCCTCACTGCTGGTGGAGAACCAGTGACCTGTCTGGGTGGAGGCCTCAGCCTGAGGTATCCTGTGTGGTCCTACTTCTTAATTTAAAACTGGGACAAACCGCCTCTCCCCTTCTCTGCTTGGTTCCTTTCTGTCTGTCTTCCTCTTCCTCCTCCTCCTCCTCCTCCTCCTCCTCCTCCTCCTCCTCTTCTCCTTTCTTCTTCAAAATTTCTGTATTTATTTTATGTATATGAGTACCTTATCTGTATGTATACATCTGCATGCCAAAAGAGGGCATCAGATCCCAGGATAGACACTTGTGAGTCACCATATGGTTGCTGGGAATTGAACTCAGGACCTCTGGACGAACAGATGGTGCTCTTAACCGCTGAGCCATCTCTCCCCCCTCTGCGTGCTTTTTTTGTGTTGCTTTGTTTTGTCTTGTTTTGCACAGGCTCTCACTGTGTAACCCCGGCTGTCCTGGAACCCACATAAGTAGACCAATCTGGCCTCAAACTCACGGAGATCCTCCTGTGTCTGCTTTCCATGTTCTGGGATTAAAGGTGTGCACCACCATACCTGGCCAAAGGCAGGGTCTTCTGTACCTCAGACTGGCTTGGATCTTGATCGATATGGAGCTAAGAATGAACTGGAGCTTCTGACCTCCCTGCTGCCTCCACCTCCAGAGAGTTAGGGTTACAATCGGAGGCCACCCTACTGGGTTTATGTGGTGCCGGGGACAAACCCAGGGCCCCGTTCCACCAATACAGCAAATCTCCCACTCCTCTTTTTGTTTTTCAGGCACAGGTTCTTGCTCTGTAACCCTATGTGGCTTCAAATTTAAAGCAATCCCCCTGCCTCAGTATCTTGAGAGTTGGGATTACCCCGTCTCATCTAGCTACGGGGGTGTGTGTGTGTGTGTGTGTGTGTGTGTGTGTGTGTGTGTGTGTGTGTAGCCTGGCTGTCCTGGAACCAGCTTTGTAGATCGGGCTGGCCTCAGACTCACAGAGATTGATGTGTGTATTTTAAATAAACATTTAGGAGCTTTGGGAACTGAAGCCCCTTTCAAGGTGAAGCTTAGAGGGGAGCCTCAGACACTTCATGCATATCACAGGGCCTAAATGCTGTTGGAAGTGATATTGTGGTTGCATGAACTTACACTGGTACAGGGTTATGCTGGAAGGTAGAATAAATTATTTTCACACACGCCTATTAAGTTCTATACAAAACGAGAAAGACCCACATGTGTGGGATGATGCACCACAGAAACACATCACTGTTGTTTTTTTCCACCAACTACTGAGGATGGAACCCAGGGACTCATCATCCTAGCCAAGAGCCATGTCCCAGCCCCTCACTGGAGGATTCTAGGCAGGGGCTCTACCACTGAGCCACATTTTTTGCTCTTCACTGAGGAATTGTAATAGCTCTAACACTAGGAGCTACACCCTTAGCCTTAAATAAATGTGTTTGTTTTCTATCTGTCTGTGACTAAAGGCAAATTCCTTGTTGTGGGTCATGAACATTATTGACAACACTCGGGGCAGGTTTCTTCCTGCATATTTATAGCTTCTTCAGTCTTAAGAGGCAAGTACTATGATGGTGTGTGTTACAGATGAAGAAGTGCAAAGAGCAGATGTTTAGTATTGCCTGTTCAGAAACACGAGCTGCGCCCTCTTCTGGCAGCCTTGGGAACTACAATAGCTGGAGTAAAATTTACAGCACTCCGAAAACTTAGTTTCCTCACTTGGGAAAGACAGAACTGGCAGTAACTATGCATAACATGTTTATAGGAGCTGATGACGTAAAAGGACACAAGTAACCTGGTTATGTGGCACGAACCCAGAATCCTGACACTAGAGGGGATATAGGTGGAAGAATCAAAAGTTCTGTGCCAGCTTGGTCTACATGGTAAGAACCTGTCTCAATAAAAACAAAGGAAATGGTGGGCAGGTTGGAGGCTTAGTTCAGTGTAGAGCCCCTGCCTAGAATCCTCCAGTGAGGGGCTGGGGGCGTGGCTCAGTGGTAGAGCCCCTGCCTAGAATCCCCCAGTGAGGGGTTGGGGGCGTGGCTCAGTGGTAGAGCCCCTGCCTAGAATCCCCCAGTGAGGGGCTGGGGGCGTGGCTCAGTGGTAGAGCCCCTGCCTAGAATCCCCCAGTGAGGGGCTGGGGGTATGGTTCAGTGATAGCTTTTCTAGTCTTAACCAGGTCCTAGGTTCAATCCTCAGCAATGAAAAATAAAACTACCCACATTATTCTCATTATCGCTCTCTTGGGGGTTTGGAACCCAGAACTAAGTGCTCTTCACCACCAACCCTGACTACAAGAACTGTTAATATCTCACGGTGATTGTTGTTTCTTTCATGGACTGTAAATGAAGGAGACTTATACTGGCTTGAGATGGCGCCTAGAGATGCCCAGAGGGATGTGTGGCTTGGTTGTGGGGACACCTGATATTCCCTGTACTAAGGATACAGAATCTAGCTTGACCTAGAATCTCTAGAGGTTTCCTCCCTCTCCCTCTCCTGCTGGCCTAATCAAACATCCAGCCCTCATACAGAGCCCCATCCGCACAGCCTCGGGTGGCATCCCTGGTTCCCCAGGTTTTCTGGGATCTGGCTGTGCCTCTTACGCAGTGGCTGCATGTGAAAGAGTCCATTTTGTCTAGCTGGGGAGGCAGAATTTTCAACTTGTCATAGCAGAGGTTGCCAGCTTCTCACTTTGGAACTATTCTCTCTGACCAGAGGCAACAGCAGACCCAAAAGAAAGACTACACTTCTCAGAGTCCCTTGCAAGTTGGGGTGGGAGTCGGGGGGGGGGAGGTGGGGGTAGGGAGAACCCGACAGCCATTAAGGTACTTGATGTAATTGAGAAACTGAAAGCCCTGGGCTGAGGAAGATAGAAGTCTATTGCTGAAGACATCGTGGGGACTCCACTCTACTCTCAACAATGAACTTCTGAGCATTTAAAAAAATGCATATAATTAATCCTAGATCCATATAAGATACTTTTACAATGTCAACTCTATTTAGTTTCTCTATACCTTTAAACAAAAAAAAAATTTTTTTTTTTTTGAGATACTGTCTCCTGTAAGCCAGGCTGGTCTTAAACTTCATTGGGGAGACTGGGCTATGCCCTGAACTCCTAACCTTCCTGCCTCCGGCTCTGCTGGCATTGCGGACATGCACCACCTTGTTTAGTTGCGTTCTTGATGTAATGGATGAGACCCAGAAAGTGCTAGACAGTCCCTTGAGAAACACTATTCTCTGAGGGGAAGTAACCCTGCCTTAGGCTTGGGTGAAGGCAGGAGTTACCCAGTGAAGCGGGTCTTTTTCTACTCCACATTTTTTGGAGAGGTCGGATCCTAAGCCCCCTGAGGAACCGGATACACTTCCGTGTGAACTGCACACCTATGCAAGGGCGCCAGGCCCTGCCCTGGAGCTGAGGGGGCGTGGGTCAAGTGTCCCTAGATGCGCATGCGCTCAGCCTGGGCATGCTCTGGGCTGGGTACCAAAGCGAGCTGCGCTTGGCCAGGCTGGCGGCGGTGGAAGGAAAGGCTGACAACCACGTGCATTCATTGGGACGTTTATGGACTGGGCAGCTCTCCCACAGTTCGGCGCTATGTCTAGATGGAGGCAGCATGGCGGGACCACGGCCCGCATCCGTGCTGCAGGTGAGCGGTCCTGGGCTCAGGGGCGGATGCAGGGAGATGCTGCAAGGGCATGATTCTCTCCAGGTCTCAGCGGCCTGCACTGCTACTGAAGAGGTGGCGGTGGCTACTCCAGGGCTGTGCAGGAGAACCGGGGCGGGGACGAGGAGGAGGTTGTCAGTCAGCAGGAGGACCCTCCCGCGGCCCCGCCCACCGCGCCTCCCGCAGGCCCCTCCCGTCCCGCTCAGCCTGTGCCATGATCTGGGGTCTGGTGCTGCATGAAGGTAGACTGGTCCTCCAGATGGACTGTGACAAAGGAGTCTGGAAAGGAATCCCCAGGCACACAGGCTTAGCAGTGCGCCTGTGAGAACCCAGACATCTGGTGGCTGGGTCCAGACTGGTCCTGGCTCCGGAAATTTGACTTGAGAGTCTAGTCTGATGCGACAGGCAAGACTCCAGACTCTTGTTCTTCGTCTGGGAGCACCTGTCCAGAGCACCTGCCCTAGTAACAAGGTCTTGAAGATCTCTGGGAATTCCTAGTCTGATGGAAGAAACATGGCCTTTGACTCTGGGAGATACCAATCTGATGGAGAAGACATGGCCTTGGACTCTGGGTGATACCAGTTTCATGGAGAAGACATAGCCTTGGACTATAAGAGCATGGTTCCTGACTGGGAGCTTCTAGCCTGATGGAGGGGATAAGGTCCCAGTCTGATGGAGGAAACATGGTCCTGACTCTGGGAGCCCCCAGTCTGATGGAAGAGACATGGTTCCTGATTCTGGGAGCTCCCAGTCTGATGGAGAAAGCATGGTCCCTGACTCTGGGAGCCCCCAGTCTAGTGGAGGAAACCTGGTTCCTGACTTTGGGAGCTCCCAGTCTGATGGAGGAGACATAGTCCCTGATTCTGGGAGCTCCCAGTCTGATAGAGGAGACATGGTCCCTGACTCTGGGAGTCCCCAGTCTGATAGAGGAGACATGGTCTCTGACTCTGGGAGCTCCCAGTCTGATGGAGGAGGCACAGTCCCTGATTCTGGGAGCTCCCAGTCTGATGGAGGAGACACAATTTTCAGTCTGATGAGAAAGACATGGTTTTCTACTGTGGGAGCCCCCAGTTTGATGGGGGAGAGGTGGTTCCCAACAGAGAACTCTGTCTGATGGAGGAGACACACCTAGCAGCCTGCATCCTAGTGCACATTCAGGTTGGGAGAGCTCTGGTGTCTGAAGGTGGAAACTTCTTGCCCTCATGCCATGTCTAATGGGGGAGGAAAACACCTGCATTCACCCCGACTCCCCAGGATGGTGGAAGAGGCTAGATCCCCATGGTTTAGTCTCCACTGACCTAAGAAGAAAAGATGCCCACCCTCACATGACACCCCTCTTTATGGCTCTATATCCATATGGCGTATACCTCGGTGGATGTGACCGTTTGAGAGGCAAGAGCTCACATGGGACACTCGGGTCAGATGGAAGAGGCACATGCCTGTCTCCCACAGGCATGTGAGGGAGGAGAAAGACATCTTTGGGTGCACCCCCACCCCATGCCGCTCACTCACGGGCCACCTGTAGCTCCACCTCCAGAGTGTCGGTCTTGCCCTGCAGTGTGACGGTCTTGAGTGTGTAGCGTCCGGCATCCGTGAGGTTCAGCTTTTGCACCAGCAGTGAGCAATTGGCGAAGCCCACCTCCCGGCCTGTGTGCGCTGGGCCGGCGATCCAGTTCCCTGATGGCAGCTGACTGAGCAGTCGGTTGGGTTCTGAGGCAGGTCCACGGTACCAGGCGTAGACTAGCAGGTCCTTGGGGTAGCCCTGGACAGTCAGGGTCACGTCCTGGCCCTCCATTGGCTTAGTTGGTACAGGGACAATCATCATGGCTACAGCTGCGGCTGGGGAGAGAACCACCACCACTGTCAGCCAGGACTGCCCTGAGTGTGGTGTGGAGTCCTCCCCCTCCCTTGGCCAGCTCCCCCACGGATGGGGCTCCTCATGAGGTGCTGGGGAGGAGGCAGAGGATGGAGGTGATTTCTAAGGTGATCACATAGACTCTTTCTCAGTGGTACTTGCCAGAAAGACATCTCCCCTGTTTGTATTTCAGCCTTGGATAATGATGCAGGTCCTATGTAATAAATTGGAAGACCCCACAGGGTCTGGCCATGTCTCCTCCATCAGGGTAGAGAATTCTAAACTCTGGGGGCCATGCCTCCCCTATCAGATTGGAAATCCTAGAATATGGGGCTGTGTCTCCCCCATCAGATGATTGGAACTTCTCCTCCCACACAGTGTCTTTTCTGTGAGAGCAGCAGACCCAAGACTCCTCCATCAGATTGGAAGACTCTAGGCGAGATGAAGCTGTACATCCTATATCACAAGGAAAATTCTCACAAGGTGTAGATTTTGTCTCCTCCATCAGATTGGGACATTCTAGATTTTCAATCTAGTTTGGGACCCAAGAAGCTGGGAAGACTATTCCATTGGTTTAAGATTCCCTAGAAGGTGGGAGCTTCTGTCTCCTCCATCAGACTGAGAAATTGTAGATTATTGGGAGTGAAACATTCTGATCAGGTTGGAGACCTCCAAAGTTGGGAATAATTGTCTCTGTTCTATAGAAAATTTTAATAAAAAGTGGGGACATTATACTCCCCCATCAGATTTGGCAGGTTCCCAAAATGGGACTTGTGTCTCCCCCATCAGACTAGGAAATTTAAAGTAGTGTCATGTTTCCTAATGACCTGGAAATTCTTCCAGGCTGTGCCTCCTCCCTTTGACTAGAGGGCTTTATGTCTCCCACACCAGTGCCCAGAGTTGAGGCATTGCCTCTTCTCTTTGACTGGCAGCATCACTGATCCCTCTGAGGTCAGAGAAAGACCATGCCTCCTCCATTACAACAGCTTGTTTCCAAGGTGGGATAACAGCCATGTCTCTCTGTCTCGATCTCAGCACCTGCCACAGGATTTCTGGCATCTTGTGGAGAAGCAGTTTGGGGAGTGTTATATTAGGTACACCCTGCACCTACCTGCGGACCTTGGATACCTCCCATGTTGGCCCTGAGGTCATCTCGTCCACCCTGTCTCCAGCAAAGGTCCCTCACAGGTAAGACAGGAGGCACACTTACCTTTGTGACAGTCATCTTTGCTCTGCGTGAGCATGAGACCCAGCCTGTTAGTGGAGGAAGAAGCGAGGGAGGAGGGGGTGGACGATTCCCACTGTCCCCAAGGGACAATGGCCATTTGAGAAGAAACCCAGGTAGAATTAATGAAACTTTTTTTTTTTTTTTGAGACAAGGTATTGTGTAGCCCAGGCTGACTGAACTGTCTGCGTAGCTGAGGATGGCCTTGAACTCCTGATCTTCTTGTGGCATGAACTCTGTTCCCGCAGGTCCCTTGATCCGCCCCCCCCAACCATGCGTGGAAGAGAGGTGTGAAGACAGTACTTCTCGTGTCCACAACTTCTCCACAACTGTCTGGTTTTCCAGCTGTGGGGTGTGTGTGTGTTTTTGTGTGTGTGTGTGTGTGTGTGAGAGAGAGAGAGAGAGAGAGAGAGAGAGAGAGGAGAGAGAGAGAGAGAGAGAGAGAGACATACAGGCAGACACACACACACGAGAGAGAGAGAGAGAGAGCGCGAGCATGCATAGGCACTTAGACATGGGCACTCGCGCATGCCCATGTCCTATCTAGACTAATTGACACACAGTCTAGTTGGCAGAAGTTCGGGTCTGCGTGCCTGGGTTTGGGGTAAAGCTGGTGCCTTTTAACTAAGCGAGGTAATTGCATGGAAGGACATGGACCCTGGTGTTGACTCTGCCACCTCACAGAAGGGGACGCTTGTTTGTCTCAGTCTAACCTCAAGGCAGAGGATATGAGTCACCATTTCTTTTCTACGCCACGGGCTTTGCCTGCCTCTATTCGAACCTAGACAAGACGGGGACGATCTGATATGCCACCTTGTTCACACATAGCCAAAGAGTGTGCTGGGAATCCACTTATCTTCTGGGAAAATGGTGGCCCAGTCAGCAAAGGCCAGCTGGGCCTCTCTAGAGAGCAGGTGGCTATCAGGCCGGGGCCGACTCACCAGACAGCTTAACCACCACTGAGGCAGAGCCAGACAGCAGCGTCTTGGAGTTCTTAGCAATGCACGTGTACGTGCCCTCGTGGGCTGCACTCATGGAGCTGATGTTCAGGTGATCCTGACCATTCTTCAAGGCCTTCCCATTGAAGGCCCACACATACTCTGGCTCAGGGCAGGACCGGGACACACACCACAGGGTGAGGGACGTGTTGAAGTCCACTTTAATAGTGCAGCCCGTGCGGGTGGTGGAGTCTTGGAGGATAGCCACTCGTTCAGGGCCGACTGTAGGGCAGGAGGGAGAGACACAGGAGGGGCAGGGGTGGGGTGGGAGGGGACACAGGTGTGCACCTCAGGTCTTCTGTCTACCAGATTGGGTCCCTGGGGCTGGCTGGCAGGGCTGAGCAGAGGGGAGAAAGAATGTTTTTCTGTCACATCTTGACTTCTAGCACTGCAGTCTTGAGACTCACTAGCCCTTCACTGAGAACTCTGTGTGTTTTGTTTTGTTTTGTTTCTGTCAAAAAGAGTGTGTGGAGCTGGGCAGTGATAGCACAGGCCTTTAGTCCCAGCACTTGGGAGGCAGAGGCAGGTGGATCTCTGAGTTCAAGGCCAGTCTGGTCTTACAGAGTGATTTCCAGGACAGCCAGGGCTACACAGAGAAACCCTGTCTTGAAAAACAAAAAACAAAAAAACAAAAATCAAACCAACCAAACAAAAAGAATCCATGCTTCTAGATTCTAGGCTTCTCAGGCCCTAGCTAAGGTTTTAGACTCTTGGTGGTTAGAACTTGATTCTAGGGCTCTACTTCTAGTGTTCCTAGGCTTTGCAGTCATCCATAGCTTCGTCTCTGGTTCTAGAGTTTCCAGTACCTGAATCCTCTGGTTGTAGGATTCTAGAATTTTAGTTTCTGTACGCCAGCCTTATTCTTGAAATTTTACTGTTATTATTATTATTATTATTATTATTATTATTATTATCATATTTATTTATTGAGAAAGAGCCTCATTATGAAGCCCCGGTTGAACTTGACCTCACAGCCATGTGCTTGCCTCCTGGGTCCCCACCCCCACCCCCACTCCCACGGCTGAGCAGCTTGGTCATTTGTATTCTTAGGATTTGACGCACACAGCTGCTGGCACAGGAAGTACCACGCGCTTCTGTGATGAGCTTTTGTGATGAGCTTTTGTGATGTCCCCGCTGAGCCCAGAGTTCCAGCGACCAATGACAGTTAACCCACGTTATCCGTTTCTTTAGGCATCTTTCCTTTTTCCTATTTCTTTTCAGACAGACCTTCATGTAGCCTGGGCTGACCTTGAACTTAAAATGCAGATGACAAGGACAGGAGCTCAGGATCCCGCCTCCAGTTCCCTAGGACTGGGCTGATCGCCATACACGCACATAAGCATTTTTGTGGTGCTGCAGATTGAGTTTGGTGCAAGCCAGACATATGCGGTGGCCTGGTCTGAATAATGATCTTCCCTCCACCTCCGGATACCTGGGATGGCTGGTGTGTGTTCCCTCTCTCAGCTACAGGGTCCTACATCGACCTGACATTGTCAGCCATAACCTGCACTATAAAGTCAGGTATATTCTAAGAGGGGCCCTGGCTCCTTCCCCAGCCTGCTTTCTGACTTGCTGTGTGACTGTAGACTCCTTCTCCTGGCCTCAGTTTCCCCGTCTGTGAGATACGGATACCAGGTGCCTTGGAAGACTCACAGTATACCGTCAGGTTCAGCGGCTCGCTGCGGCTGACGCTGACCGGGTTCCACACCTCACACTGGTAGGCGCCTGCCTCCTCTCTGCGGACGCCATGCCGGGTCAGCATCCTGCCATCAGGGGACAGGCCCAAGCGGACAGCGACGGGCAGAGCGTCACCATTGAAGAACCAGCGGACCTCAGCGGGACTGGGGCTGCTACAGATGAGACGAAGGGTATCCCTACGCTCCACCAGCGCAGTGTCGTTGGCCATGACCGTGGGAGGGGCCAGGATCTCTATGGGCGGAGCGAGAGACAGAGGGGGAGGGGAGGGGCACCTCCTGTCCCCGGGGCAAGAAGTACCACCAAGATGTACTTCTGAACCCTGAGGCATAGTGACAAAGAATGGTTTTGGAAGACAGACATTATCCTGGAAGCCAGAATGGAGAAGGTGAGCACGTTTTTTGTTGATTTAGCCACACCCACACCCTACTCTAAAAGGACTGGTTGATTTAGCCACACCCACACCCTACTTTAAAAGGACTGGCAAGATGGCTCAGTGGGAAAAGTGCTTGCCACCAAACCTGATGACCTGAGTTCGATCCCTGGGTTCCACAGGGTAGAAAGAAAGCACTGACTCTCCAAAGTTGTTCTCTGACTTCCACGTGCACACACACACACACACACACACACACACACACACACACACACAAATGCTATTTTAAAGAGTAAATTGTTGTTTCTTTTGTTCCTCAAAAGAGGGGTAAGGATGAGGAAGAGAGTAGAAAGTCCCGGACATGTCAGAGGGGGTGGCTCACCATAGACCTGCATGTGTCCGTAGCCCACCTCCGTCTGAAACTGCCTGTTCAGAGTCTGCAGGATGTAGGTGCCTGTGTGCCCAGGTAGGGCACCATGGATATCAAGGCTGCCATCGGGACGCACAGCTTCCCGCCCTGTGTGGGCTGGTCCAGGGGTCTCATCACCAGTGCTGACAATGTAACTGGCCACCAGGAAGGTAAGGCTGATTGAAGGCCCTGCATACCAATTGTAGGCAAGCAGTTCCCCAGAAAGCCCATGGACTACCAATGAGACATTGTCCCCCTCTGCAGGTTGAGCAGGCTCGGGGGTGATGGAGATCTCAGCCCCGGCATTCAGGATCCAGGCTGAGAAAGAACAGAAGGGGCAGAATTGACTTGTCGCCTCATTTGACAAGAGGTGAAAAGCTCAGAGGGTGACATCCCCAGTGTCTACAAGGTCAGACAAAATCAAGAGTTGTGTCTCCTTTACCCACACTTCCCCTGGGATAAAACCTAGAACCTTACCCATACTAGGCTCACCCGAGGCTCTTGCTGGAGGATTCTAGGCAGGGGCTCTACCACTGAGCCACACCCCTAGCCCCTCACTGGGGGATTCTAGGCAGGGCTCTACCACTGAGCCACACCCCCAGCCCCTCACTGGGGGATTCTAGGCATGGACTCTACCACTGAGCCACGCCCCCAGCCCCTCATTGGGGGATTCTAGGCAGGGGCTCTACCACTGAGCCATACCCCCAGCTCCTCACTGGGAATTCTAAGCAAATACCCTGCTATTGACTCTGAGCTCCTCCTACCTGTAGCTCTCTGACCCTCAATATTTCAGTCACCTAATTTTGAGCAGGGAGTGGAGTCTGAACTTTCCTATACGATGGAGAAGGCTTGTCTGGAGCTCCCGATCTTCCTGCCCCAGTCTCCTCAGTTTCTGGCATATATCAGCAAGTCAGGCATTCACAAAGACATGTTGTGTGTAGCGTGTCTCTTTCTGCACATACTTCCATTTCCTCAAGGTTGATATGAAAAAAAAGAATTCTACGTCCCCTGCCACCTGGCCTGACGCTTTGCATAGCCACTACTCTGCAGAGCAAGGTGGGACACAGAGAGTTTTCCATGAGAGGCGCCAGGCTGAGACTCAAACAGGCTACTCTGCTCATGTAGCCGACTGTGTCTGTGACCTCTCGCAAACATTAGGGCCTGTCCAAGTCTTTCACCCCAGCCTGGAGTGCTCCTTCTGCCTGTCAAGGACCCTTGCCTCGAGAGCAGATATGTGAAGCCCCTCGCTCTCTTTTTCTTTCCTTTCCATCCTTACCTTTGGTCCCCTCACCTCCCACCCCTCTCTGTCTATGACCCCAGATAGTCAAGGCTTGCTTCAAGCTTGGCCCATGGCTAGGGATAACCTTGAATTTCCGATCTCTCTGCCTTCACCTGCTGAGCAGTGAGATTCCGGGCTCACAGCACCACACCCAGTTTACGCAGTGTTGCTGATCAAACCCAATGCTTCATCAGTGTCAGGGGAGCACCTGACAGTCAGAGCCACATTCCGAGCCTCCCCCACCGCTTCACTGCCACAGACGGACAAATCCTGGCCAGCAGAGCTGGTCCTCACTCTTCCTTCTCGACACCTTGCCCGACACCTCCTCGGCACTGGCACGTCTCACAGGAGACACACTTGAAGACTTGGCCTGGCTTTCAGTCCCTTCCCAGTTGAAAGAACGCAGATGGAAGTGGCAGGTTCTGGGCTTAAGGCAGAGTTCTGCCATTTGCGTTATGAGTCTCTGGCCAGAAAGCCACCTCTTCAAGCCCTGGGTTTCCTCTCTAGGAAGTCGGGCCTCAAGTGAACATCCTTCTCGGTGGTTGCTAACTAGAAGAAAGGGCTCGGAAGTAGGGAGACAATAGGTGCTAATCGACCCTGCATCTGAGGACCTCTGGCTGAAACCGTCAACCAGGCCCACTTATATATAGTTAAGTAAGGCTGTGGCTAAGTAGCAAAAACCAGGCACCGTGGTCACACCCAGGAAGCTGAGTCAAGACAATTGTCTCAAGTGTGAGGCCAGTCTGGGCTACATAACAAGATTCTGTCTCAACAACAACAAGAGCACAACAGCAGCCTCCATCGCTGGGTGTGCTGGTACACACCTTCATTCCCAGCACTCAGGAGGCAGAGGCAGGCAGATCTCAGTGAGTTCAATGCCAGCCTGGTCGACACAGAGAGTTCCGGGTTAGCCAGGTCAACAATGAGGCATAAAGGTACTCGGGATGTAGCTTAGTCTGTAGAGTGCCTGTCAAACCCTGGGTTCAACCCCCCGGCACCCCATAAACTTGGCATGATGACACACACCCGGAATTCCAGCACCAGGGAAGAGGAGGCAGACAAATCAGATGTTCAAGGTCATCTTCAACTAGAAAGTAAGTTAGAGGCTAACCTGGGCTATAGAAGACCTTACCACAAAGACACCCCAAACCAAGCCACCAACAAGAGTCTAGAAGCCCTGACACTAGTCAACCATGTGGCTTGCTTTGCTCTGGCTGCTCTAAAGCCTCCCTGCTGACATCGCTTAGTGGCAGTCTCCAGCCTGCCCTATAGGCCTCCTCTCAAGAGCTAACTGCTCCAGAGAGGAGCAAAGTTGCTTTCCTTATAGTGCAGGCCTGGAGAAGGCTCACACCTCCCTTCTCCCGGGGAGGCCTTCCTCTCTGTCTGGAGGCTTTTGGAGGTGCAAGGAGTTGGCTGATGAGGTGGGGGACCCCTTCTCGCTCACCACTGAGGAGGAACCAGCTGCCCCAGGTCAGTGGCATTTTCATCCCAGGCTGAGGTCCGAGATGGTTGGTGGTGATGGCGTCCCGGTCTCTCGGAGGCCCTTCCTGGTTGAGGCTTGGCTCAGTCTGCCACTGGACCTGGGATCGGTCGGCAATTTGGAACCGGGGCGGATCACCGGAATTTGGAGGGATCGAGTCACAGAAGATCTGGGGCCCTGTTTGGGCACTAGGGTGGGTGTGGCAGGCACCGGCCAGGGGCCATGACCCGGCCAGGCCTCCTGGGGCAGCTGCCTAATCCACTTTGTGCCAAAGGCCCAGATTTGGTACTGAGAGGAGAACCAGGTCGCCAGGGAGGAGGGAGGAGGGAAGAAGGATGCAGGAAAATTCTGAGGCAGTTCTTGACCACCATGCTTGTGGTCTCCCTGCTGTACAGTGGGGTTACTGAGGGGCAGATGTTGGAGACGTCTGCTTCTCCAGCCCTCAGTACTGCCAGAGAGTGACACGTGTAACCACAGTGGATGGCACAGCAGCTCTGTGACATGGGCATCTTTAACACTCGCAATTGCTTGGGAAGTTGAGGCAGGAGAATCCTGACTTCAAAGTCTTCCTCAGCCAGGAAATGATTAGGAGACCAGTCCAGGCTCCGTGAAACCCAGTCTCAAAAAATCAAGATGGAATAAAAGACTCTTTTTAAAAAAAAAACAAAACAAAAACAAAAAATGAACAACAACAACAAAAACCGAAAACCAAAACCAAAAAACAAACAAACAAACAAACAAAAACCCCACAGGGTTCCATGTAGCCCAGGCTAGACTTGAACTTATTGTATATCCAAGGATGACCTTGAATGCCTGATCTTCCCACATCTACCTCCTGAGTGTTCAAATTATAGACGTTGGCCACCATGCCTGGCTTACATGGTGCCGGATCCCAGGGCCCCGTGGATACACTGTAAGTGCTCTATTGTCTGAGCTAAGCTCTGCCCTCCCCTTCTTCTCTTTTCTCTCCTATCACCGTCCCTTCTTTATTTTATCATTATTACGTGAGCGACGTGGCATGTGCCATCACATGCATGTAGAGGCCAGAGGATGCCTTTGGAGATGAGAGGACGATGCCTTTGGGAGTCTCCTTCCTTCTACCTGTGGCTTCCAGGGATTAAATTCAGGTCATCAGGCTCGGCGGGAAGTGGCTTTACCCACTGAGCCACCTCGCTGATATTTCTTCCCTTTTTCAAAAAACTGGTTATTTTTATTTCTTAATCATGTGTATTAATGTCTGTGTGTGGCTCTCGGCATGAGGGTGCAGGTGCCATGAAGGACAGAGGTGTTTGGTCCTCTGCGGTGACAGGATGTTGTGAGCCTCCTGGTTAGGGTGCTGGGAACTGAACTCAGACCCTCTGTAAGAGCAGTCTACACATTTGACCGCTGAGCCCCACTTTCTGTTTCGACACGAGGTCTCACTACAGAGCATCGATGGCCCACGGCCCATTCAATAGCCCAGAGACGCTCGGAACTCATAAGCCCCCTGCCTAAGCTTCTGAGGGCCGGAATTACAGATGTGAACCACCACATCTGGCTCAAAAAATTCTTTTTCAAGACAGGGTTTCTCTGTAGCCCTGGCTGTCCTAGAACTCACTATACAAACCAGGCCAGCCTTGAACTCACAGAACTCACCCTGCCTCTGCCTCCCTAGTGCTGGGATTAAAGGCATGCACCACTATACCCATTTTTTTTAATTTATCATATTTTATTAGTTTTTGGCAAAGGGAAGGCACAATATGTCCCTTCCACAGTGGGTTTGTGGAAGTCAGCGGACAACGTGCAGGAGCCAAGTCTCTCCCTCTGTCATATGGGCTCCAGGAACTGAACCCCGGCTCTCATGCTAAGTGACAGGTACCTTTGCCCACTGAGCCATCTCTTTAGTCTTTTTCTTTTCTTTTCTTTTTTTTTTTAAAAGATTTTATTTATTTATTATATATAAGTACACTGTAGCTGTCTTCAGAAACCAGAAGAGGGCATCAGATCGCATTACAGATGGCTGTGAGCCACCATGTGGTTGCTGGGATTGAACTCAGGACCTCTGGAAGAGCAGTCAGTGCTCTTAACCGCTGAGCCATCTCTCCAGCCCCTAGTCTTTTTCTTGCCCCTTCTCTCTTTTTTAAGTGAAAATTTCATTGTATGTGCATAGCTGTTTCGTCTGCATGTATGTATGTGCAGTGCCCACAGAGGCCAGAGAGGACATCAGCTCCCCTCAGACACGAGTTACAGGCATCAGCTGCCATTCGGGTGCTGGGAATCAAACCTGGGTCCTCTGGAAAGCAGCCAATGCTCTAACCACTGAGCCATCTCTCCAGTCCCCTCTCTTCTCTTCAACAGCATTTTGCATAGCATTTGCATAATGACCATCTAGGTGACTACAGGCACAAGGATGATCAGAACGCTTTTTATTAAATAAATAAATTTGATTGACATATCATGCCATAAATAGAATGAAATTGGCAAAATTCTGGAAGGTAAGGCTGATTGATCCTTACGAACAAACATTTCTGGATGACCCGAACTCTTCATACTCCTTTGGTAATTAAAAATAAAAACTATGGGGCTGGAGAGATGGCTCAGCAGTTAAGAGCACTGGCTGCTCTTCCAGAGGTCCTGAGTTCAATGCCCAGCAACCACATGGTGGCTCACAACCATCTGTAATGGGATCAGATGTCCTCTTCTGGTGCATCTGAGGACAGTGTACTCACATACATAAAATAAATAAATAAATCTTAAAAATAAAGTCCCAAACTATGAAGCCAGGAGTGTGGCTCAGTGGTAGAGCCCCTGTTTAGAATCCCCTGCTGTGGGGCTGGGGGCGTGGCTCTGGGTGGAGCCCCTGCCTAGAATCCCCCAGTGAGGGGCTGGGGGCGTGGCTCAGGGGTGGAGCCCCTGCCTAGAATCCCCCAGTAAGGGGCTGAGGGCGTGGCTCAGTGGTACAGCCCCTGCCTAGAATCCCCAGGGAGGGGCTGGAGGCGTGGCTCAGGGGTGGAGCCCCTGCCTAGAATCCCCCAGTGAGGGGTTAGGGGGGTAGCTCAGGTGTAAAACCCTTGTACTGAGGATGTTAAAAACCCGATGCCATTTATAGGAAGACCTGGAGGAACTGTGAATGTTGGCGTCTTCAGGGGACTCTTGGAACCAGTATCCATCCCAACTAATGAGGGGCAGCTGTCCCGCCTCCCCTGTCACGCCCTGTAGCACAAGCATGCATGGTGCTTACGACCACGCCTGACGTACAGTAACTGCTCAGTAAAAGACAAACTCATTCCTTCCACAAATATCGATGAGCATCTACTGTGCCGGCCTTGTTACAGATGTTGAGAGAGTTTAATTACCAAAAACCATTTAAGTCCCTGTGTTTGGCGAGGATCAATGAGAGAAGTAGAAGCAGCTAGGGCTGGGGCTCAGTTGGTAGAGTGCATTGTACACATGAAGGCCCCGGGCTCAATACGCAGTAGCACTACGTAAACCAGGCGTGGTGGCTCATGCCTGTCTTCCTAGCACTCGGGAGTTGGAGGCGGGAGGGTCAGAGGTCATCCTCAGCTTCCCAGGGACTTTCAGGTCAGCCTGCGCTATGTGAGACCCTGCCTCAAAACAACAGAAAAGCTTAAAGGTTAGGTTCGATCGTGTCCTGATGCAGGAGGATCACTGTGAGTTCCAGGGCAGCCTAGGGTACAGAGTGAGACCCTCTCTAAAAACAAAAACCGAATCCTCACTTCAAATGGGAAAGCAAATTCAGAAAGGCGGTCTGCCCCTTGCACTGGGGTGGGGGGAGGATAGCCAGGCAGTGACCTCGGAGTCTTGGGTCAGCATGTGACAAACGCTGTCATCGATGGCGTAGTTGATGGCATAGTTGTGGGTGCTGGCTCCTCAGCTGCCCTGCAGCCTACTTCTGGGCAGGGGGCCATACCTGCAGCTCTCCTGTCCCAGTTCCTCCTGAGTATCACTGTGTCCTGGGCTGCCCTCAAAAAAGCCAGGCTGTGTAGAGGGGGAGGAGGGCTGACAGGGAGGGGGAGGGTAGGGAGGGAGAAGGAAGGTGGGAGGTGGCAGAGGCTGGACTTGCCACCTCTTGCCCCCACTCAACTGTGCCCTTACCTCACCCTGCTCTCCCTGTCTGGCCCTGCTCCCACACTATCGCCTAAGTACTGGGACTGGTTCCCATTGTTGTTCAGAATGGTTCCCCAGTGTCCCTGGGCACCTCTGACTCACTCACCTTGTCCCAAATCGACCTTCCCATCTTCCCGACCTGCTCCATTTCTCTGCTCTCATCCAGGAAGATGCAATCCCCCCACCCCCACTCCCGAGACTGGTAGAAGGACCTGGGTCTCAGTCCTTATGACTCCCTTACTCCATTAGCACAGTGACTGCTGGGGCTGCCCAGGGCCCACTGCAGAATACAGAATCCTCGCCATGTACATCCAAGCCTCCCGCCTCCTCCAGGAGGTCTTCCCGGGATAACTCTAGCTCCCGCCTTCCTTGTGAGCCCTGGACACCCTCAGCTCTCACTGTTGAGGGCTGTGTCTCTCCCCTCCCTGCACTGTGCCTCACAGTGTCCCCAGCCCTGTGCAGTGCTTCAGAATGTTTATGCAAGTTGACACCAGGTGTGGATGACACAGAGCTGAGAGTCTCCAGGGAGGCCCAGGAAACTGGACAGAGCTACCTTTTGTCCCTAACCTGTGTCATGACTTCAAGTTCCCAAAGCATCACATGACCTTTCTCCGTCTGCTGTCCTTGCTATCTCTGCCCTGCTCCCTCCTCCCTCTCCACTCCCTGGTCTTCTGCTAATATGAACATTTTGGGGGTTTTGAGCTGTTGTCTATGTAGCCCAGGCTAGCCTTGAATTCACTGTGTAGCCCAGGATAACCTTCTCCTCCTGTCTCCATTTCCTGGGTGCTGGGATTACAGGGGGTTTTTATACAGGGTTGGGAATCCATCCTCGGCCAAAAACCCTACCAACAAAGGCTCATCCCTGGCCCCTGCGTGAACCCTTTGAGTCTAAGCAAAAGTTGCCATTGTTTGTGTACTTGGTATGTGCTTGGTCCAGGGGTGCACGTTCAGCCCTTCTGTTGAAGGGAGCAGTGGGTGGCCACAACCTTGACTCCTGACTCTTCTGAGGTTAGAGCTGGTGTACCTGGGTTGCTGCTGCAGGCCGAGGAGTGACTGTGTGTAAGCATTGTCTGTGTGTGAGCATTGTCTGTGTGAATATTGTCTGTGTGTGATCATTGTGTGAACATTGTCTGTCTGTGTGTGAG
Source organism: Rattus rattus (assembly GCF_011064425.1). NCBI lineage: Eukaryota > Metazoa > Chordata > Mammalia > Rodentia > Muridae > Rattus > Rattus rattus. The sequence goes on along the minus strand of NC_046155.1, from coordinate 170,745,064 downwards.
CATTGTCTGTGTGTGAGCATTGTCTGTGTGTGAGCTGGGGGTCCCAGCCTGGAACAGGACAAACACACAGCTCAACTTCCAGCTGAGAAGTCAACATACACAGATGGCTTATAATGTTACATTAGAAGGAGATCCTGTATTTTTTAAATTTGTTTTTGTTTTTGAAATAAAGTCTCATGGAACCCAGGCTGCCTGGGACTCACTGTGTGTGTGTGTGTGTGTGTGTGTGTGTGTGTGTGTGTGTGTGTGTGTGTGTGCTGGAGGGTGACCTTGAACCCTTGAACTGCCTCTCGTCTCCCACCTTGTGAATGCTGGGGTTACAGGCACACACTGCCCCACCCGGTTTACTCCATGCAGAAGCTCAAACGCCAGGTTTTGTGCTAGGCAAACACTTTATCAAACTGATCAGAGTTCCTGGACTTTGTTTTTCTTTGCTTTAGATGGGGTCTAAACCTGGGACCAGACTATGTAGACCAGGCTGGCCTGGAGCTCACAGAGACCCACCTGCCTCTACTTCAGGAGTCCTGGGACCAAAGACGAGAGATCTGTGCCACCACACCAGCCTATTTTCTTTCTGCTACGTGGGGATATTGCTACATAGCCTAGGCTGGCCTTGAACCTGAGACAGTTTCCTGCCTTGGTTTCTAAAGGAGCTGGAACTGCAGGTACCAAGAAAAGACCCATCCCTGCCCCTGTGTGAGCATTTGAACTGGAGCCAGCAATGGTGACACATTTACTGTCCCCTTATCCCTTTGGCCTCACCCGAAATCCTATGAGGTTGAATGAGACGCAGAACTATTGCCTAGGACGCTGTAGCTCACATCTGTAATCTCAGCACTTGGGAGGCCGAAGCAAGATGACTGCCGCCAGTTTGAAGTCAGCCTGAGCCACACAACAACTCTCTGTCTCGAAAACAAAAACAACCAAAACCCCCAAACCCCAGAAACCGGGCCAGTGAGCTGGCTTATTGGGCAACGGCCCTGGCTGCCAAGGCTGATGACATCAGCATTATCGTTGGCCCCACATGGTGAAAGGAGAGAACAGTTGTCCTCTGACCTCCACACCTGTGCCAAGGTACGGGCAATCCCCCAATAGATAAAATGTAACAAAATTTAAAAACGACAAAATCAACAAAATATTCTCAAAACCACATTAAAAAAAACAATACAAAACAAAGCACAAACAGGCCAATCTCTTGCTTGCTGGGGCCATTTAAGGACACAATTCTGTGGCCTCGTTTTATGGGGCTCCCTTCCCAAGCCCTCTTATCTCCTCTGCCACCTCGATAGTTCCCTGGGGAGCTCAAGGCTGGAAGTGGAGCAGCCTTCTCCCTCCCTGCGGACTGCCTGCTCCTGACCTCTCAAGACTCTGGGAATGGGGATTGGGTTTGGGAAGCTCTACAGCAGGACCCTTGTCTCAGTAAAGCGGGAGAAGAGGCCCCCTCCCATGTTAGTCATCTGGGGGAGCTGAGGACAGCAGTTATGTAAGCCTGACCGGGGTGGGGGGGGTGTGTCTCTAAAAAGGACTGGAAGACAAAATGCTACAGATTCCACTTGGGCCATGGAGGCTGTTAGACTGTTCGAAAGACTTCAAGTGCTCTTCACTCCTCACCGTACACAGCATCGAGTGAACGGTCAGGCCTGGTGGCAAAAGCCTGTCCTCCCAGTTATTTGGGAGACTGAAGCATATATTGTACATTCCAGGTCTGTCTGGACAACTAAGTAAAATCCTGTCTCAAAAATAAAAAGTAAAAACGAGGTGCAGAAAAATACCTCAGTGGTGGAGCCCCTGCCTAGAATCCCCCAGTCAGGGGCTGGGGGCGTGGCTCAGTGGTAGAGCCCCTGCCTAGAATCCCTCAATGAGGGGCTGGGGGCGTGGCTCAGTAGTACAGCCCCTGCCTAGAATCCCCCAGTGATGGGCTGGAGGCGTGGCTCAGTGGTAGAGCCCCTGCCTAGAATCCCCCAGTGATGGGCTGGGGGCATGGCTCAGTGATAGCGCCCCTGCCTTGAATCCCCCAATGAGGGGCTGGGGGTGTGGCTCAGTAGTACAGCCCCTGCCTAGAATCCCCCAGTGAGGGGCTGGGGGCGTGGCTCAGTGGTAGAACCCCTGCCTAGAATCCCCCAGTGATGGGCTGGGGGTGTGGCTCAGTGGCAGAGAACTTGGTTATCACATGCAAAACCTTCGATTTGCTCCACCTAAAAACATAGACACAAACACACAAAGAGAAACATGTATGTACACACATGACAAACCATCCTCTCAGCTTATGGAGCAGGTGGGTTGCAGAAACAGGCCTCTCGTCCCCACCTTTTTGGCACTCTCCCTGCTCTTCTCCTTGCTCGGGGGTTTCCAAGTCGTTTAATCACCTAGCAAATATTTACTGAACGCTGACTCCATGCCAAACCTCTGGGGACACAGACGGCAGACAGATCTGTTCTCTTATGTGGCTAAATCTTACTGGAGGACGCGAGCAATAATTTTATAAAAACCAAACCCTGCTTAGCCTATAGTGTCAGAGAAAGATGGGTGTCATAGTGCCTCGAGATGGAAGATAAGGCAGGCCAGGAGGACAGGGAGGACACAGGTCATTCTTTCAGCTCGGGAGGGCAGCTGGTATCTGAGGGAGTAAGCTGAGGCCTGACCGAGGTGAAAGGGAGCCTGCAGGTACAGGGGGAAGTTGTGTTTCCCGATGCATACCCAGTAGGTGCAAAGGTCCTGAGGCAGGAAAGAGTTTGTGGGTTTTCCATTATAATTTTTAGACATTGTCTTCAGCCCCGCCCCCTCCAATGCTGGACTTACAGCTGTGCACCCCCCCCCCAACTCGCTGCTCTCGCAGAGGACCTGAGTTCAGTTCCCAGCACACACATCAGGCAGCTCACAACCATCGGTAACTCCAGCTCCAGCGGCTCCGATCTGATGCCCTCTCCTGGCCCCCGAGGGCACACAAACACACACATCTCAAGTGATAAAAAGGACGTTATAACGGAAATCAAATGTTTTTTACCCCGTAGAAGGTAGTATCACTATGTCCCCGTACTCCTGTGCCCGTCACACTCAGAGCCAGTCATATCCCCCACCCCCATCTCCATCGAAGGCACAAGGTTCTGGACGGGATCTGGAGTCAACTCCATGGCTACCCAAGCCCAAGATACTGACAATGTTGATTGATAGGAGCATGGGCCCAAGACCTTCCAGGGCCTCCTGGGTGTGCATTCAGCCATCTCTGTAAAACTCAGCATGCCAAAGGCTGTCCCACGGGTACAGCTGCCCTGTCACACTGCCACTGTCGGGAGCCACAGCAAGAATGGGAGCCACAGGCTGGAGAGACGGCTCAGTGGTTAAGAGCACTGACTGCTCTTCCAGAGGTCCTGAGTTCAAATCCCAGTAACCACATGGTGGCTCACAACCATCTGTAAATAAATTAAATAAATTAAAAAAAAAAAAAAGAATGGGAGCCACATGCTCATCAGAGACACAGGATTCCGTGATGTGTGTGTGTGTGTCTGTGTGTCTGTCTGTCTGTACACCAGTACTTGTGAAGCTAGAGGGGTCTATCTGTCTATCTGTCAGGAGTCTTCCACAATTGATCAACACACCATTATTATTATTGTTACTGCTAACCTTTATTTTTATTGTATGTGTAATGTATTTAGCACCCATGTATGCATGTGTTCCACATGTATGTAGTGCCTAAAATAGCCAGGATGGGATGTCGGATCCCCTAGGACTGGAGCTGCAGTGCAGAGGGTCGTGAGCCACCACGTGGGCACTGTCTCTCCAGCCCCACACGGCTGTTGTTAATTTTGTGTGTGGCAGTAGGAGTTGGACTCGGGGTCCCCTGCAGACCAGGTAAGCACCGTGCCACAGCTCCATGTCCAGTGACCACCCTGCCCATTTATTTTTTCTTTTTTTTTTTATTTATTTATTTATTTATTTATTTATTTATTTATTTATTTATATATAATACACTGTAGCTGTCTTCAGACACACCAGAAGAGGGCATCAGATCTCATTACAGATGGTTGTGAGCCACCATGTGGTTGCTGGGATTTGAACTCAGGACCTCTGGAAGAGCAGTCGGGGCTCTTAACCGCTGAGCCATCTCTCCAGCCCTTATTTTTTCTTTCTTTTTTTAAAATTTCTTTTTTTTTTTTTTTTTTTTTTTTTTTTGAGGTAGGTTCTCACTGTGCAGCCCGGCTGGCCTGGACCTTTCTATGTAGATCAGGCTGGCCCCAAACTCACAGAGATCAACCTGTCTCTGTCTCTGAAGGACAAAGGTCAAAGGTGTGCACTACCATACCCAGTCCTCTTTCTTTTCTGTCTTTCTTTCCTTCCTTCATTCCTTTTGAGACAAGGTCCTTCACTGACTCTGGAGTCCACCATTTCCATGAGGTGACTGACTGGTGAGTTCCATGGACACCCCTCCTTCCCCCTTCTCCTCCCTTCCCCCCCTCCCTCCCCCCCCCCCTCCCCCCCCCCCCCCCTCCCCACCAATACCTCTTCCTCCACCCCAGTCCATCCCAGTGTTAGGATTTGGGCACAAGTTGCCACACTTGGCTTTTTACCTTGGTGCCAGACATCTGAACTCAGGCCCTCATTCCTCAAAGAACAAGCGCTTTCTCTACTGTATGTGTTCTGGGTGTGTGTGTGTTGCATGTCATGTGTGTGTTTTCTCCCTCCCCCAGCCCCTGAGGAAACATGGGATGGCCACATCTCCACTTGTTCCCTGAGGCAGGGTTTCTCACTGGAATTCATCCACCGTCTCCCAGCCCCTCATGCATATATTGGGTATAATTGGGGACCTGGGAAGTGTGTATGGGGATCTCACTTCAAACAGGGGAGGCTGACTTTGTAGGTAGAGAAGCACCGCGAATCCTCCAGCGTGATGATTAGGTCTAATTCTTAACCTCACACACCCTGAAAATCACCTGGGAAGACTCTCAGTGAGGGACAGTTGAGGGCAGCTTGGCGTCTGGCGTGTCTGTGGGGGGATTGTCTGACTGTGTTAATGGGTGTGGGAAAGACCAGTCTCAAAGTGAGAGCCACCATCCCCTGGATGGTATGAGAGGAAAGAAAGCCAACCATGATGGGCCGTGCTTCTGATCTTAGCGCCGGGAGGGAAGCAGGGGCAGGAGGATCTCTGGGAGTTTAAACCAGTTTGATCTACAGAGTGAGTTCCAGGTCAGCCAGGGCTATGAAGTAAGCCGCTGTTAGAGACAGAGACAGGCAGGCAGACAGGCAGGCAGACAGACAGGCAGGCAGACAGACAGGCAGACAGGCAGACAGGCAGACAGGCAGGCAGACAGGCAGGCAGGCAGACAGGCAGACAGGCAGGCAGACAGACAGACAGACAGACAGGCAGGCAGGCAGACAGGCAGACAGGCAGGCAGACAGACAGGCAGACAGGCAGACAGACAGACAGACAGCAGAAAGTCCCTCCCTGACCTCTAACTTTGCACTGGTTTCTCTCTTCCTGACTGTGGCGTGCTGTGGACAGCTGTTTCAGTTCCAGCCTTCACTTCCCTGCCACGGAGGCCTGCACCCTGGCAATGCAAGCTATGAGCGCTTTTCTCAAAGATGGGGTGGGCCAACGGTAGAGCCCATAGCCTCTGACAGATGAAGTCTATTCAGGTGGTCTATGCTCTCTGGCCCAGGGCCACCTCTATCTCAGCTTATCACCTCCCACAGGGGCAGGATGAGGTCAGCCCTGGGACCCTACAGAGGCCTGCACACTGTCCCTGGCACCCTTAGGAATTCTTGGAGTTCTGCTGTGTTGGGAGCTGCGAGGGGCGTCTACACTTCCGGTCACCAGTCTATGCTGGGTGATCCTGTGACCCTGCTGAGTGGGCACAGGACCTTTCGCCCACAGAGGTGGCTTCCGAACAGAAGGTTTTCCCCATGAATCATTTAGACTGTGGGCCAGAGCCCAGCCTACTTCCTTCCCTAGGCCCACTTCCTCATTTATCAAACAAGGAGCTAACACTGTCTCTTAGAAGCTGGATGTATCCTGCGAGTGGCTGGGGCGGGGGACAGGGACCCATGGTGGGAAGATCCTGCTACTGCCAATCAAAGACACCCAGCTCAGGCAGAACTGGGCTGAGCCGCACTGTCTGGAATCCCATTGTCACTGACACCTGCTTTGGTCACATTTCGGGTCCTTCTCTTTTTTGTTTGCATTCCTCCAAGGAGAGGGAGAGGAGAACCCCAGGCTGAGTTTTGGGGAGCAGAAGGAAGTCCAGTCCTGTGGGTCCCAAAGTGGGGATAAGGGGTAAAGAATCTAAGAGGCCCCTGCTGGGATCACACGTGTGCGCCCACACACTGCTGCTGTGGTTTTTCCGGTTTTGTTTGCTTGCTTGTTTGGGACTTGGGTTTTTGAGACAGGGTCTCTCTATGCAGTCTTGGTTGACATGGAACTCACTATGTAGATCAGATTGGCTTTGACCTCCTAGAGGGATCCACTGGCTCCTCCCGCTAACCCGGAGCTGGGGTTAAAGGGGTGCACCTCACACCCGGCCTGAGAAGTTTGTCTTTAAAGGCACTGGGGGCATTGGCTGGTTCTCGACAGGGAGGGGAAGGGTCGATTTTGAAGCACACAAAGCTCCTTGGGCTGCTTTGTGTGAGGAGAAAGACAGACCAGGAGAGGCTGGGGTGGAGAGGTGGGAAGCTGCCTGCTCCGGGCTGGGCTGTAGAGACAGGGAAAGCGAAGTTGATAGCTTCTTGCCGCAGGCAGAGGCCGATCAAGGTTGGGCGTTTTGGCCTGAGGCAGTCGAGTGAGCTGTGAGTACTCAAAAGCGGGGCGGGAGATGGGGGTGGGGGTGGGGTGGGTATCAGACGGTGGTCGAGGTCCTGCTAGGTGGCCTGTCTGTTGGCCTTTGCTGCCTCCTGCTGGCTCAGCACCGACACCTATTTAATAAACCGCGTGGGCTCTGCAAGGGTCCTAGATCCCAGAATGACTGCTTTCCACACTCCTCCCCGTTCCCTTTTTATATTAAAACCAAACAAACAAACAACAACAACAACAAAAAAACAAAACCGGGGTTGGGGATTTGGCTCAGTGGTAGAGCGCTTACCTAGGAAGCGCAAGGTCCTGGGTTCGGTCCCCAGCCCCGAAAAAAAAAAAAAAAAAAAAAAAGAAAAAAAAAACCCACTTATTTATTATTGTGTGTATGTCGAAGCTTAAATAGTGGCTTGTGGGAGTCGGTTCCTTCCACTGTGTGGGTACCAGAGATCAAAACTCAAGCCTGACATCAGGCTTAAAAGCAAGGCCCTTTACCCACTGAACCATCTTGCTGGCCTGTTTCTTAGTTTACGAATACTTAAGCACAAATATCTTAGTGGTCCGAACACTTGTTCCATTGCTCCCCTTCCCAGCAACGTCACCTTTGTGGTTTTGTCCGCACCCCTTTAATTGTCCCGTAGTCTCCTTGCAGGGAGTTCAGCTCGCCAAGGGAAAGCGAGGTCTCTGTTTGGGACCTAAAACAGAGTGCTGTATCCAGAAGGTGCTCAATAAATACGCGTGGAACTCATGACTGGATGGGTTTCTCTTCACCCGTCCTGCTTTCTAAGCCTCCTTTTCAGTCTACAACCAGCCCCTGCCAAGGTTACCCCTGCCGCATCTATCGGCACTTGCGGTTTGTCCCTAGCCTCTATGTTCTGGTCCAGTGTCTGCTGGATGAATGGAGTCCCTGAAAAAATAAATAAATAAACGAAGCAGGGCAGGTTTGCTTAGTTCTGTCAGAGGAGCTGGATCAGGGCTCAATTCTCAAGATTCTCTCTGCGTGCAGTGCTCCTGGGCTCCCTCTTCTGGTCAGAGTAGAATTGCATGTCTGCGGTCCTTAGGGAACTCTGTACCGCGTGACTTGATTCAGCCAATGGAAAGTGAGTGGAAGCCTTGGTTCCAGCTCGGAGTTTATAAAAGTCGCTGGGTGCACACCCACGCGACCTGCTTTTCTTTTCCCTGCCACGATGAGTAACTCTGTCCGCCTAGTTTCTGAAGATGTCCACATGGTAGCGGAGTTCTCCAAACCCTTGTCACTCCTATCCACCTGAGACAAAACTTGTAGGAAGGGAAAAATAAATCTTACAAGCTTTTCAAGCTGGGGACAGCACCGGGCCCATTGTTACCGCAGCAAAATCCAGCTCATCCTGACTACAACACCCTTTCCTTTCCTATCGCCAGCATGCTGCCTTGAGAAGACCACCAACTCTCAAGCCCCGGTGTCTCCAGTCACAAGGTGACAATGTAACAGACTAAGACTCTTGAAAATCTGAGGTCAGAGGTCATGGCCCACCGACAAAATAGATAATATAGTTTACAATACTGTATGATATAATATATATGTATATATATAATATGTAATAAATTATACAGGATGTCGTCTCTGAATTTGAGTTTTCATTTTTGTTTTTTTGTTTTGTTTTGTTTTGTTTTGTTTTGTTTTCCAGAGCTGAGGACTGAACCCAGGGCCTTGTGCTTGCTAGGCAAGTGCTCTACCACTGAGCTAAACCCCCGACGCCGAATTTGTTGATTTTAAAGATTTGTTTATTTATTTCAGTCTTTTAGAGACAGGGTTTCTCCATCTCCCCAGTGCTGGGATTAAAAGCGTGTGCCACCAGGCCTGGCTTAGGGATTTATTTTCATGTGTGGGTGTGTCCCTCTGTGTGGGGTTGTACACACGAGTGTAGGACCTGAGGAGGACAAGAGGGCACTGGATCCTCTGGAGCTGGGGTCACAGGCAGTTGTGAGATGCCCAATGTAGGTGCTGGGAATTGAACTCGGTTCCTCTGCGAGAGCAGCAAGCATACTCCACTACTGAACCACCCCTCCAATCCCAGGGAACTTCAAGTTTTGTCATATTTGGGGTAGGCCTTTGGCATATAATGAGGAAGCGACACCATTCTATCAGTAAGGAGGCCAGAGTGGTGTGGTGGTACAAGCCTGTTCTCCTAGCATTGTGGAGTTGGGGATAGGAGGATTCTGAGTTCAAAGGAAATCTCAGGTATATATCCAGTTTGAGGCCAGCCTGAGCTATATAAAAAAATCCCCTGTCTCAAAGTGGGGAGGTGACAGCGAGGTGACAGGATGTAGTACACATTAGATCGACAAATAATCACGTGCTGTCTAAGTTCTTGGAGACGGGGTTACTTGCCCCCATGTCAAACCAGAGCACGTTGCCTCAGTGTCCCCAAGGCTGTTGTCTGGGGAAGGACTAAATATCCCTACCTCAGTGGCAGGTAGGAAAAGACAGCAAAACAGCCCAGGAGTAAAAAAAATATCGTCTTTGGGAACAGCTAGAAGATACTCTTTTTTTTTTTTTTTTTTTTTCTTTTTTTTTTCCGGAGCTGGGGACTGAACCAGGGCCTTGCGCTTCCTAGGCAAGCGCTCTACCACTGAGCTAAATCCCCAACCCCTAGAAGATACTCTTATTTATTTGTTTATTGTGAGAATGTTTCTGACTTTGGGAGTAGAGGCAGGCGTGCTGGGAACGGAGCTCAGGTCCTCTAGGAAGAGACACGACGCGACGCCTGCTCTTAATGGCTGAGCCATCTCTGCAGCCCGAGGCTGTTATCCTTTGTCTCTGATATAAAGGTCTCTGCAATGGGAGAAAGTGCCAGGAGTCAGCCATGTAGAAGCTGATTCGGGCTGCCGCTGCCTGATGTCCGTCCCCAGTAGGTAGGTTCCTGCTGGATGGTGTGAGCATCTGCCTTGATGGTGTTTTGCTATCTACCTTTTGCTCGCCATTTATTATTTTTAATTTATTTTCAATTTTTATTTATTTTTTTGGTTTTTCAAGACAGGGTTTATTCTGTGTCACCCTGGCTGTCCTGGAACTTGCTCTATAGACCAGGCTGGCCTTGAACTCATAGAGATCTGCCTGCTTCTCTGCCTTCCGAATGCTGGGATCAAAGGTGTAGGCCACCATGCCTGACTTGCTATTTATTCATTTTACTTTGGCTTGCTATACACTTAATGCATTGATTCAAAAGGGACGCTGTGGCTACTGCAGTTCATTCTCCAGAATGTCCTGTGAAAGTGGAATGGTTAGGCTCAGAGGCCTTATCTGGAAAATGCTGCTTGGCCATGGGTTGAAAGTGTGTTTAGAAAGAGCTGGGAATAACGGACTCCCCAAAGAAGTCATATAAATTAGAGAGTTTTGGCATGGTGGATCTGTTGACAGCATCCCCAGGACCCCAGTTCTCTCACTTGCTCTGTTTCTTGAAGGGAAGAACTCTCTGTGAACTGTTTATAAAAAAACTTCTGGGGTTGGGGATTTAGCTCAGTGGTAGAGCGCTTGCCTAGGAAGTGCAAGGCCCTGGGTTCGGTCCCCAGCTCCGAAAAAAAAAAAAAAGGAAAAAAAAAAAAAAAAAAAAAAACAACCAAACAAACTTCTGTCCATTTTTTGATTATACTGAACTTAACCACGGGGTAACCAGAGCTAGTTGCAAGGGCATCTGGGAAATGTAGTTTTTATGTTGAAGAGACTGGGTTGCCTCACCTGTGGTCAGAGTGAGCTGGGCTATGCTTCACTAATAAGAAGCTTTACCTATGGGGTTGGGGATTTAGCTCAGTGGTAGAGCCCTTGCCTAGGAAGCACAAGGCCCTGGGTTGGTCTCCAGCTCCGAAAAAAAAAGAACCAAAAAAAAAAAAAAAAAGAAGAAGCTTTACCTACAGTGGGGCTCATTTAGGGTTTATTTCTCACTCCTGTGACACTTCTGTCTCAGGTAGACAACTATGAAAAGGATCAAGAGAACTCAGTTTTATGTGGGAACCAGCTTGTTCAGGAACCAGACTGACAGGGCTAGTCACTGTGACTGGAGTAGGGAAGGAAAGTGATGGTGCACCTGGACTACTGGATACTAATTATACCCACACTTCATTAATCAGAGCAAGTCACCCTTTGCATCCTAATTAGGGGCCAAGAAAGTGCAATTCCACCTGTGGTCAGAAGAGGGAGCAAGAGCACAGTGCGAACATCATCTGATCAAACCCAAAACACACACACACACACACACACACACACACACAAATAAAAATAAATTTTAAAAAATTTTAAGTTTGACCGGTTGCTGGTGGTACACGCCTTTAACCCAGCAATCAAAAGGTGGAGGCAGGTGGATCTCTGTGAGTTTGAAGCCAGCCTGGTCTACACAGCAAGTTCCAGGACAGCCAGAACTACAGACTTTGTCTCAAAAAATAATTTTTAAAAAGACGTAATTAAGCCCTGCTTCATTTACTCATTCTGACTGCTCTGGCCCTCAGGTCACATGACTGATCTGGATAGCCACCTTAGTCATCTGTGCGCTGGTCATATGAGATCAAGGTCCGGGAAAGTCCCTCAGAGAGGTTCATTTGCATATTGCCAATCAGCTGTGGCTGGAACTTCCCCTACCTAGGATCCTTCAGCATCCCCATTTCCTGTTTGCTGGAACAACCTGCTATTGAACAGGTGGCTGGAGAGAGATGGCTCAGCGGTTAAGAGCACTGTCTGCTCTTCCAGAGGTCCTAACCCAGCAACCACATGGTGGCTCACGACCATCTGTAATGGGATCAGATGCTGTCTTCTGGTGTGTCTGAAAATAGCTACAGTGTGCTTATATATAATAAGTAAATAAATCTTTAAAAAAAAAAAAGGTCACGACTGGTTTAAAACAACACGAATTTATCATCTTACAATCATAAATGTTGGAAGTCCAAAGTGGAGCGCCCAGAGGTCACAGGGCTGGGTGCTTCTGGAAGATTGGGGTGGGGCAGTTTCTTGAGTTTTCAAGCTTCCAGAGACTTCTCCCAGGCTTGCTGTGTCTTCCCAGTGACTAATGATGATTGTTTCGTCTGAGGACTGAACCCCGGCCTCTCTCCTGCTTGGCAGCAGTCCACCTGCAGAGCCGTGCAGGATCCCTCACGGGTGGATCTCCTGGGAGGGCTGTCGTATTAAGCCATGTTCTCAGTCCCTCATTGGTGGGTTCTGGGCAGGCGCTTTACAGCTGTGTTACGGTCTCAGTCCTCTGCGTGGCTGATTTTGAAGCAGCTCAGGGCTCAGGCAGTTTATTTGCCCGGGGCTGTTATCGTCTGGCAAGTGCTCAGCTCTAAGAGAGCAGTGGCTTTCAACCTTTCTATCGCTGAGACGCTTTAAAACACTCCCTCTTGTTGTGGTGATACCCCCCTCAAATCATTTCGTTGCTACTTCATAACTATAACTTTGCTGCTATTATGTATCGTAGTGTAAAGATCGGACATTTCTGATGGTCTTAGGAGAACCCTATGAAAAAGTTAGACTCTCCAAAGGGGTCGCGACCCACAGGTTGAGAATCCCTGGCGGCTCCGTTGGCTTCTGGGTAACTGGTTGAGGTAGACCCAAGGCTTTCTTCCCATCCCTCAAATACCTAGATGAGGCTCCCAGTCTTCGGTGGGGCAGGAGCCTGGTTTCTTAGAGGCAGATGACCCAAGAGGCACAGACTGAAGATTGTTGGGACACTGGGGATCTGGAGCTGTCAGTCTCCTGTCCCGCAGGGCACTGGCCCCATGTCATGCTGGGTCTATGGCAGAGTCCATCTTGCCAGTTTCTCCACAGCGTTGTCCTGTGGGTGCCACGTGTGTCCCTTCTGTGAGTTGTGAGGCTCTGAGGAGTGGGGTCTGGAAGTTGAGATTCGGTCTTCTGTGCATGCTGGGCCCAGGACCTATCAGGAAGTTGGCACTAGCTGGCAGTATGGGGCTGGGTCGGGGTTTAGTAGGTCCTAGGAGGAGGGGCACAGGAACTGTGAGGGCAGGAGAGGTGGAGGTGGGAGAGAGACAACGGTGGTGGGGGGTGGGGGTGGGGAGAAGACAAACAGAATGGGACCAGGAGACTGAAAGGGGGTGAGCCCCAGAATTAGGGGGTACTAGGGAGCAGAAGAGATGAACCCAAAATAACAGGGGCAAGGCCAGACAGGAAAAAGGAAAGGATTAGATACTAATGAACTAAGAGAGAGAAAGGGGAGAGAGGAAGACCAGAATAGAGAAACACACATGGGTGTAGATAGACTGAGGAGACAAGAGGGGCACCCAGGAGAAGATGGGACAGATTTGATACCCAATCCAGAAATGAGTGCCCTCATGCAGTGGGATTCCATAAAGACCTGACCTGCTCTGCTGTGTGACCCTGAGCAACTTCCTTTCCCTCTCTGAGCCTTGCTCATCCTATACAGGTTTGAAGCTTTCGATCATTTCTACAGAGGAGGAGCCCAGGCCCAGGAAGGCAAGGGGCTCGATCAGTGGGTCAGTCTCAAGGAAGCTGAAGCCGGTTTTCACTGGGAAGCTTTCTTGAGGAGAAAAAGATGGAGATAGCCCTGTCCCTACCCACCTGACTTCCCAGATCATGGTTCTACAGGGTTCTTGTGGGGCGGGGTTGGGATGGGGTGGGGAGTAGCCCATACCTGATAGTGCTGGTTTTCTGGCTGTGGTTCCTGGGATGCTGGTGGAGGTGGTGGAGGCGGGCTCTGCAAGGGAGAGGTACAGGTGAGGGGGTTCCTCGTGCCCTTCAATCTTTGACCCTGGTGTTATGGGCCCGGATTCAGAGTCCCCATGGGCCCTCTGGTTATGAGGCCCCTTAGTGTGGGTCAACACATCTTAGGCAACGGGCCCAGCAGTGAGGACTCTTGGTGTCCTTGGGTGCTGCTATAGCTTCTTCCCAACACGGGGTTTAAGCAATTTGCCTTTGTTTTTTACATTCTCTCTCTGTCTCTGTCAGCCTTCAAAAAAGATTATTATTGCCAGGCAGTGGTGGTGCACGCCTTTAATTCCAGCACTTGGGAGGCAGAGACAGGTGACCTCAGAGATCAAGGCCAGCCTGGTCTACAGTGTGGGTTCCGGGACAGCCAGGGCTACACAGAGAAACCCTGTCTTGAAAATACAAATCAAATCAACAACAACAACAACAACAACAACAACAACAACTGTATGTACGGGGTGTGTGACAGCACCCACATATGGAAGTCTGAGGGTGAGTATGGGGAATCAATTCTCTTTGACTTTTATGTGGGTCCCAGGGACAGAGCTGAGGTCCCCAGGTTAGTGGAGCAAATGCCTTTACCTGCTTAGCCACTCTCTGTCTCCTTGTCTTCCTGATCTTTTAAAGATTTCTTTAATTTTTATTGGTGTGTGTGTGTGTGTGTGTGTGTGTGTGTGTGTGTGTATCTATGCTGTGTGTGTCTGTGCTATGTATGTGTATGCGTGTATTTGCTGTGTGTGTGATTGTGTGTGTACATCATGGCTCGTGCTCCTCCCTCACACCCCTCATCCACAAAGGAAGGAGAGGAAGACGGAATATGTTGACTGGAGAGAGAAAGGAAGAGTCATGGCTTCCAGGTGCCCAGGTACCATGGCTAACTCCGGGTTGGGGTTTTGTGAGAAGCAAGATCTAAGGGGACAACACTCACCACGGGTGGGTTTCCTGGCTCCGTGTCACTGATGGGAGACACCAGGAAGACTGGAGATGGCATCACTTCATAGATGTTGCTGTCACCTGAAGTAGAGGAGTAAGGGCGTCCCACGGCCAGATGACTCCTGTAGACCCGCTCTGCCTGCCTGTCCATTTCACTCATTTAGTCACTCAACTAGCATTTGTGCAAATTCCTCCTCCTGCCAGCTGTGTTCTGGGGACACAGTGGTAGCCCAGACAATCCAGGCCGCACCTTTCTAGAACTCAAATTCCCCTGGGAGAAGAGAGACCCATCCCCAGAGAGTGATAATCCAGAGCCTAAGGCTGGGGCTGGGAGTGGGGGATGTGGAAACATAGAAACAGGCCTGGCCAGCCTGGATGTTAGGGAGGACTAACTGGAGGAGGGGTCATCTGAGAGCTGGGCAGAGATAGGAGGGAAGCCCACAGTGGCAAGAGAGCCCACTCTGCAGAGACAGAAGTCTGCCCCAAGACACTGGGGGAGCTATGGAAGGCTTATTAGCAGGAGACATTTAGGAGGGGTCTTAAATCTCTCTGATCCCCTCAGTGCATCAAGGGTCCCCGAGGGCTCTGACTATGTATGGGAATGGAGGCCTTTAACTGGGGGAGACACAGAATTGCTAGGTGGAAAAACTCTCTTTCCTGGCTTACCAGATTCAGGACTCATGTTCACCTCTGGCTTCTCTGTAGCTGTATTCCTAGGGGTACATAGAAGAACCCTGAGATGCTAGGGCGGGGAAAGGAACCCCGACATCCTGGAGACTCTGTCTCCCTGATCCCCACCTATTGACTTGATTCTCACCCAGCCCAGGGAAGGCAGGAGAGTTAGAGGGGAAAGAGTTTGAAAGACCCAGAGGGAGTTCTGGGAACTGTACCTGGGGCTCTGGCCCTTCCGATGGCGATGGCGGCCAGTGACCAGGAGGTATGCAATGCCACATAAAAGTAGTGACCCGACAACAAGACTTCCAACGATGATGGCTGCTGTGATCCCAGCATTGGCAGAGAGGAGTGAGGAGACCTTGCGTGCATCTGGGAGTGAGGGTTGTTTCAGGGAGGACTTTTGTCTGCCCTCACCTAATTCCTAACTTTTCAGTGCCTTGCTAAGCAGGCTAGGGATCCATTCCACCACTGAGCCACGCCCCTAGCCCCTCCCTGGGGGGTTCTAGGCAGGGGCTCTAATACTGAGCCACGCCCCCAGCCCCTCCCTGGGGGATTCTAGGTAAGAGTTCTGTTGCTGAGCTAAATCTCAGCCCACTCTTATAAGTTATCATCTTTTTAAAAGTATTGTTATTTTGAGATAGGGTCCCCTATAGTCTAGGCAGGCCTCAAATTTACCATTTAGCTAAGGGTGACCTTGAACTATGTAGCTAAGGATGTTTCTATTCCTGCATGAGAGAGAGAGAGAGAGAGAGAGAGAGAGAGAGAGAGTGTGTGTGTGTGTGTGTACAGGTGAAGCCGGAAGTAGATGTCAAGTGTCTTCCTCAATCAGTTTCTACCTTGGTGTTTGAGACATGTCTCTCACTGAGTCTGGAGTCACCTGCTGGATAGGCTGGATGGCCAGCAAATGACAGGAATCCTCCTGCCTATGAGACTGACCCAGACCCGGTCTTACAAGTGTTCACTACCGCATGCAGTTTATATGTTGCTGGGCGTTTAACCTAGGGCTTCATGTATGCCAGGCAAGCACCCTGCCAGTAACTGAGCCACATGTACAGCCTATGTGAATTGTTTTTTTTTAAATGTTATTGTATGTGTGTGAGTGTTTTGCCTGCATGTATGACTGTGTCCCATGTGAGTGTCACGTGCTTGAAGAGACAAGAAGGGGCACTGGAGCTGTAGGTGGTTGTAAGCGGCCATGTGGTTGCTGGGAACTAAACTGGGGTCTTCTGGAAGAGCAGCCAGTGTTCTTATCTGTGAGCAATCTCTCCCAGAGCCGTGTAAAACATTTTTAAAAATCGATCCTTATTCCCCCCCCCCCCATTTTCCCTTCCTCTCCTTCTTCTTTTTCTTTTCAGGCAGGATTTCAATAAGTTACCCAGACTGGCTTTGGACTTTCCATCCTGCTGGGTCCGTCACGAGGCTGGGCTTCATCTCAACCCAGGCAGGGCCCAAGGCCCTGGGCTGATGGTGTTTGAAGTGTTGCGAGTCACTCATCACTTCCGCATTGCTGTCCAACAGACAGAAGCAGTCTCCGAGTGAGCTGTCTCCCTCTGGTAACATGTTACTATTTTTCTTTTCTTTTCTTTTCTTTTTTTTTTTTTTTTTCAGAGCTGGGGACCGAACTCAGGGCCTTGCGCTTGCTAGACTGAGCTAAATCCCCAACCCCTACTATTTTTCTTGAGCATAAACAGTGAGTTTATCAGCTGAGTAGGTGAAACATTTTAATTTCCAGAGCTCAAAAGGAAACAGTGTCTCTCCCATTCCATTGTGTGCTCTGAGTTGTTATTCTAACAAGCTTGAGAGCCCTCTTCTTGGTTTTTTGTTTGTTTGTTTTTGTTTTTCCAGACAGGGTTTCTCTGTGTTGCCTTGGCTGTCCTGGAACTCACTCTGTAGACCAGGCTGGCCTCGAATTCACAGAAATTGCCCTTGGCTCTACCTCCAGAGTGTTGGGATTAAAGGTGTGTGCCACCATCGCTTACCTCAGCTCTTTGAATGTGGGACACTGACTGGTTTGTAATTTAAAAAATGGCACATCAGTGACACTGCATGGGGACAAGGGTAGAGTTAGCAGCAGCTAAGGGAGCTAAGGATTACTGCTCAGTGGTAGAGCCCCTACCTAGAATCCTCCAGGGAGGGACTTGGGGCATGGCTCAGTGGTGGGGCCCCTGCCCAGAATCCCCCCAGTTAGGACTGGGGGCGTGATCTTTCTTCTTTCTTTTTCTTTGTTTTATCTTTTCTTGGTGTTTTGAGACAGGGTTTCGCAGGGTTGTTCTGGATCTTACACTGTAGACCTTGGTCTTGAACTCACAGATCTGCTTTCTCTGCCTCCTGAGTGCTGGGATTAAAAGCAAGCACCACTACCACCTGGCATTTGTTTGTTTGTTTGTTTTCTTTATTAGTTTATTTATTTATTCCTGTGTGTGCCTATACCAGCAAGTGGTGGTCAGAGGACAACTTTTGGGAGATGGCTTTCTTTCTGGTCCTGTGGATCAAAATCAGTCCATCATGCTTGGGTGCAAATGCCTTACCCCTTGAGCTATCTCACTGACCCTGCTGACATTTTTGAAAGAAGATCCTGTTCAGTTGCCCTGTCTGACCTAGAACTCATTATGTGGCTTAGGCTGCCTGAGAATTCCCCACTAACTTTCCTCAGTCTACCCAGTGGAGGGTGACATTTATACTCCACCATACCTAACTAAGGGCCATCTTCTTTGGGGAGACCTCTCTGATGACTTCCCCTCCTGTGTCATGTTAGCCTGTTTAATTTTCTGAGCCAGGCAAATTATTATGCCTCAGTTTTCCCCATCTGTAAAATGGAGATAACAATTGCAACCACCTCAGGAAGCTTCTTTAAGAGCAAAATAGTTACTATATTGTGGTGGTCCTCATTCAGGAGTGACCCTGGTTCTGGGAGACACTTGTCAAAACCTAGCATGTGATTCTTGTGAGCAGCAAGCGCTAGTAATGTCTCGCAAGACCAGAGAGGCTATAAAACTTCTATGAGATGCACAGCCCTCTACCCAAAGATATTAGCCAGTCCTAATGATCAGCGTGACCTAGGGAAAGTATTTAGATTCATACTTGGCCTGGTAAGATTCTCAAGAATATCACTGTTGTTTCCTACCTTTTCCCCTAGCCCTTTATCTGGAGTGGCTGCATCAATAGATACTTGACTCGTGATTAAGAAAATTGAGCAATTCATCAGGGTCATGCATATAAAAGATGCTCAATGAATATAGGAATAGTTATTGTATGGGGAGAACTAATGAAAAAGGGTATATCTTAGGGTCTGGTACTCAGCAGGTGCTCAATCAATGCACATGGTCCATAATGAATGAGGCCAAATGAGATGGTGTTTGCACTTGGCCTCCCTCCCACCATAGCTGTTCCACTTACCAGCCACCTGGACGTCAATCTTGGCTTTCATTGTCCAGGCAGGGTTCACGGTGGCAGCCACCTGGTAGGTGCCGCTGTCTGAAGGTTGGGCACCTCGAAGCAGCATGGAACCATTCGGGAAGCCAACAATGTCTCGCTGTCCCATGGCATTGCCATCCCTCTGGGGCCGTGGTAGTCCAGGGATGTAAGAGAACAGCCTTGTGCCTCCAGATGTCTCTTCCCCCAGGTACCAGATGAAGTCCTGGACAGTGCTGGGGACACCATGAAGGGACAGGAGAAGGTCCTGGTTCTTTTGAGGCTGCTCTGGAATCATCTGGATGTGGAGGGCTGCCTGGGAGCCTTGGGGCAGCCGAAGGGCCAGGAACAAAGCTGTGGGAAAGTATGGAGCAGGCCTGAGGTCGAGTGTTGGGCAGAGGTAACAAAACCCTCCTTTCTACAGACCGTCAACCGCAAGCAAAGACCATAAGGGCTGCACAGTGGGAATGACGATGAGATTGATTAGTGATGTCTGCCCTGGGAGTAGGAATATAGGCACAGATGCCACAGATGTGCCACCCCGCTGGCAGAAAGAAGGTTTTTCTGCCCTGAAATTCTATGTGGTCTATCCCTAAACACTTGGACCCTCTGAAATTATTTATTCAACCAATATTTAAAGGTATATCTATTATATTAGATTATAGGCCAATTACATTATCTAGGTTTGTCTTCTCCTCCTCTTTTTCCTCTTCCTCCTCCTTCTCCTCCTCCTCCTTATTCTTCAAGACAGGGTTTCTCTGTGTAGCCCTGGCTGTCTGGGAACTCACTCTGTAGTTCTGGCCTTAAATTCATAGAGACTCATTTGCCTCTGCCTACTGAGTGCTGGGATCAAAGTCATGTGCCACCACCTCCTGGGTTCTCCTCCTCCTCCTCCTCCTCCCCCCCCTCCTCTTCCTTCTCCTCCTCCTGCCTGGAACTCACTATTGAAGTCCAGCTCCAATTTGTGATCCTCCTGCCTCAGCCTCCAAAGTGCTGCCATTACAGATACGCACCCCCGTGCCTGACTTGTTCCTAGATTTTTGCTTTTTATTTGAAACAAGGTCTCAAGTAGACCAGGCTAACCTCGAACTGGCTGTGTCCTTCTGCCTTCCAAACTCTGGGAGTCTATGTGTGACTCCCCGGTTCAGGCTCAGCCTCTGGTTCCTTCCCTCCCTCGCTCACTCCCCAGAACTCAGAGGGAAAACAAACACTAATTCCTACCCTCGTAGTTCTGACATTCTAGAAGACTCCACGGATGAAATAGGGATGGAGCTGTGATGTCACTACCCTGCCCCATCTGGTCCCTCAGCCCTCTGGGGCTGTTTCCTCCTTACCTGAGAACAGGAGGCCCTTTGAGAAGCAGCCCGGCATCCAGGTCTGAATCTCCATCTTGCTTTCTGTAGAGACAGCAAAGGCACTAGGAACCACAGGGTGGGTTCTTTCTCTCTGAAGTGTGAAATACAGTGGAGCATCCAGCGGGTGCCTCCGGACACAGCCAGGCTCTGCTGAGTCCTAGCATCCCCTTCCAAGGTCTCCCAGCCTCTCGGGGCTCCACCCATGCCCTGAGATGAAGCCAGAACACTGGTTGGACCAGTCTTCCCAGACCTACATCCCAGCCCCTCCATTCTCTTCCCAGTCGTTGTGACTGGCTAAGGGGAAACAGTGAGGCAGCCTCTGTTTGAGCAATACCCCCACCCCCACCCACTATCTTCCCTAGAAGCCAGGACGAGAAACTGAAGTTCAGGGAGGCGGGAAAGTCAGTGAGTAACAGAGGGTGGTTTTTTTTTTTTTTTTTTAAATATCTGGGCCAGGTTCACTCTAAAGCACTTAAGTTTTTCTTTTAACATTTATTTATTGTTATGTGTGTGTTTCGGGGGTGGGGTGCCTCCCTCCACCATGTGGGTCTCAGGAATCGAACTCAGGTTATAAGACTTGGCAGCAATTGCTTGCACCCTCTGAGTTATCTTATCATGATTAGTTTTTTGTTTGTTTGTTTGTTTTTAAAGTACTCATCTACTAAATATCGTGACCTTTGCCCAGCTTGTGACCTGATGGGGCTTAAGAAGTGTTCTCTTTGCCTTCAGCCCTCTACGTATCACAGCCCTCCCTTTCAGACCCACCGCCAGACAAGGCTGTGATCAGAGAACAGATGAAAACCAAGGAGGACTAGGAGAGCCTCCGACTAACCTAAGGGGAAGGGAGAGCTCCCCGAGGAAGGGACCTATTGTGAGAGACTTGGAATCAGCAGAGAAGGGATGGGCGGGCCTGTGCCCTAGACTGTCCAGCTCATGCAAAGGAAGGAGGATGGGCGGGTGGGGCTGAGCACCCAAGGGTATCATGGGAACTGTGAAATCTGGGTCACTGAGGCACTGGGAAGGGCTGTGTGAGGTCAGTTGGTGGGAGAGGCAAGTTCCCCAGTTCTGCCTGGCAACGTGCTTGCCTGTCTCGGTCATGAGGTGGCAGATGATGGGCAGAACCCTTCAGTCTCCACTTTGGGACAATCAGAAATTGTGGCTTTTTATCCCTGGACTACAGTCACCCCCACTCCCACTGAGCTGGGTGGGCAGTCCTACCTGGAGCCTTGGGCACCTTTCCTTACCCACTTGGCTGCCAAGTGGCCCCCCATTTCTGCCTCTCCAACTGGTCCTCTGAGAGACGAGGATCCACATCGCCCCCTTGTGTGCGTGCCTGGAGTAGCAGCAATCACAGTAGCAGTAACCTACAGTCGCTGACTTTAACTTGGACCAGCCCTCCGCCCAAGGCCCAGACCTCCGATAGGACCAGAGACCCTCCCTTTCTCTATACCTGGAGGGCCTAGCGGAGATGTCTACAGGTATCCCTCAAGCCTTCTTGCTACAGTCCTGTTATTTTTCTGTCTGCCACCAAGTGAGTGTAGACAATGTAGCAATTTTATTGCAAATGGAGAGCAGTGTTTCTTAACTTTCCTATTGCTGGGACCATTTGATACAGTTTCTCACATTGTGGTGACGCCCCAACCATGAAATTATTTTTGTTGCTGCTTCATAACTGTAAGTTTACTACTGTTATGATTTGTAATGTAAATATCTGATATGTAGGATAGCTGGTATTTGGCCTCCTAAGGTTGAGAACCACTGATCTGGAAACTTACACACAGTCAGGCTGGGGAGAGGTAAGTTGCTTCCTTCACAAGCTTCAGACCTGAGTTCGAGACCCTGGACCCACGGGGAAAAAAATCCATGTACTGTGGTGTGTGCTTGTAATCCCTGCCTCAGAGAGGTGAAGATGAGAGGATCCCTGGGGCTGGACGCCTACTCAGCCCAGCTGAATTGGGACCAGCAGGCCAGTAGGGGGCCCTGTAAAACGATTAAATGATAAAGACAGATAGCCAGGTGTGGTAGCGCACATCTTTAATCCTACGCTCAGGATGCAGAGGAAGGCTGACCTGAGTTACAGGGCAACCCTCTATGTAGGGAGACCCTGTCACAAAATGAATGAATGAATTAATGAGTGGGGGAGGGAGGTGCCAGCATTCATTATAACATTCAGATGATGATACTAGAATAAGAGGTAAGCCAATGAGACCAGAGAGCTAATGTTGCCCAGAGGCGCTTCCTGTCTTCAGAGGCTCATGGGATAAGTTTCTTCACTGGGTCGGAATCTTGAAACCATAGCTGGAATGCAGCAACCATGCTGGCATCAACCTGAGGTAATTACCAGGAGGGAGACAGGAATGAGGAGTAGTCCGGGTGGCTGAGCTGCACACGGTGCCATAGCCAAACCAGATAGCCCAGCTCCTGTCATCCCCAGCCTCCCTTTCAGCGGTGGGTGGTTGAAGCATTTGAAAACCACATTCCCTTTTTTAAAAAAACAACATGTATTCATTTTGTGTATGTGCCCACACTTGCCACACCATGTGCGTGGCGGTCACAGACCAACTGATGGGGAGTTGGCTCTCTCCTTCCAGAATTTGGGTCTCAGGAATTGAACCCAGGTCCTTAGGCTTAGAGGCAAGCATCTTTACCTTCTGAGCCATCTTGCCAGCCCCCAACATGACATCTTATATAAAGTTGTCTTTCAAGCTGGACAATGGTGGTGCACGATTTTAATCCCGGCCCTAGGAAGGCAGAGGCAGGCAGATTTCTGAGTTCGAGGCCAGCGTGGTCTACAGAGTGAGTTCCAGGACAGTCACGGCTACACAGAGAGAGCCTTTCTGAAAACCTCCCACAACACCGGAAAAAAAAAAAACCCAAACTCAAACCAAACAAAAACAAAAACAAAAAAAGTCATAAAACAAGGCAAAACAAAAACAACCTCCCAATCAACCCTCCCCCAAAAAACAAAAAAGCAAAGCAAAAATAACCAATCTTACCAACAAAAACTAGATATGTGCTTTCCTTCCTAGATTTCCCTGTGCTGCCAGTGTAGTCATTCTGAGGGGTTTGAGGGGTTCGTTGGCCTACCTGCCTTTCTAAAGCCAGATTCTTAAGGCCATAACTCTTCTCTCCTCACATCTACATCTGCATCTACATCTACGTGATGGTTTGTATGTGCTCGGCCCAGGAATGGCACTGTTAGAAGCTGTGGCCCTGTTGGAGTAGGTGTGTCACTGTGGTCATGGGTTATAAGACCCTCCTTCTAGCTCCTTAGAAGTCAGTCTTCTTCTATCAGCCCTCAGACGAAGATATAGAACTCTCAGCTCCCCCTGCACCATGCCTGCCTGGATGCTGCCATGCTCCCGCCTTGATGATAATGGACTGAACCATCTGTAAGCCAGCCCCAATTAAATATTATTCTTATAAGAGTTGTTTTGGAGGCTGGAAAGATGGCTCAGTGGTTAAGAGCACTGACTGTTCTTCCAGAGGTCCTGAGTTCAATTCCCAGCAACCACATGGAGGCTCACAACCATCTGTAATGGGATCTGATGCCCTCTTCTGATGTGTCTGAAGACAGCTACAATGTACTTATACATAAAATATATCTTTAAAAAAAAAGGGGGGGGTTGGGGATTTAGCTCAGCGGTAGAGCGCTTGCCTAGCGAGCACAAGGCCCTGGGTTTGGTCCCCAGCTCCGAAAAAAGAAAAAAAAAAAAAAAAAAGAGGGAGGGAGAGACCAGAGAATATTCCTTCCTTCTTTAATTAAATAATACGTTCAGAGCTATGTACCAAAAAAAAAAAAGTTTCTTTGGTTATGGTGGTTATGGTGTCTGTTCACAACAGTAAAACCCTAAGGCAAAATACATATACATATATATATATACATACATGTGTACATACATACATATGTTTGTATGTATACATATAGACATGGACGTAGTTAAGGATATAGATGTGATTGATTCTTTCGCTGGTGTCTGACTATTCAACTTGCTGTCTTGATTTGTCTTGTCACCGTGGTCTTTCATCCACATGTGATTCTGTCCCACCCAGCATTCTCCTTGGGTCCCACCAATAACCTTACCGCACACAACTTTTTAAGTCACAGCAGTTTAATAAAGTGCTGGGAGCCATTCAGTCACCAGAGCTACCAACACCCCCTCCCCCCTCCTCTATTCTGCTGCCCGCTAGTCTGCCTTGTGAGTTAACTCATCTGGAGACAGCAGTGTTACCCAGCCCCGAGATACTCCCTGGGCAAGTTCTAATGCTGTGACTAAACGTGCATCTTCTGATGCTGTAATGGTCAAGAGCCGTCTTTATGCACCAGAGCACACATTGTGCCCCAGGTATACCCACATAATGGAGAAGAAGGGAAAACGTATGTTTAATTGCACCCTGGACCACAAGGGAAAAAGACCTATCCCCGTCCTCTTGCCTCCTCTGGTCGGAGCAGGAGAAGCCAGCTCAGCTGTCATGGCATACTGGCTTTTATCATGGGAGGTAAGAACTTTAAGAAACTAGGTAGACAGGTTGATCAGGACCTTACAAGTTTCCATTTTCCTGACCTGGTAGTGGTGGCTCGCGCCTCTAATGCCAGCATCCAGGGGGCAGAGCAGGTGGGTCTCTGAGTTCAAGACCAGCCTGGTCTACAGAGTGAATTCCACTACAGCCAGAGCTACACAAAAGACCCTGTCTTGAAAAACAAGACAAAATAAAAGTTTCCATTTCTGAATGAAAACAGCAGTTAGACTTCCTTACAGATGTGATCCTACAAATCCAGAGGTTTAGACTTACTTCTCATGAGATAAGGGGGAATTAAGTCTAGCTTTAGGGGAAATCTGTTGTTTCTATGTTAATTGATCAGAAGTAATTAGAGAAAATCTTGTTATGTACGGTTGGGGAAAATCTCAAAAAGAGACAAAGTTGTAAATCAGATAATTGGTACCAGCCTCTGCTCTGTTGTTCCCCATGGCTAATAACTCTGCTCTCAGCCCCGACTTGGCCCTTAATTCTCATTCTGGTTGGGTTAACGGTGGGTTCAGCATCTTAACTATATGTTCAATTATGTATCAGTTCAGTAACATTAATGGTCCTTAGGACCAACTATCCCTCTTTAGGACAGGATGAGTCCATGATTTGACTCATTCACTGAGACCCATGGGGAATATAACAGGCACCCAACCTTACCTGAACTCTCACCATGATGGAAATCCCATTCAGGCTGCAAAACTCAGCACCACAGGCAAAACCAAAATCAAAGTCCACAGTTCTGGGAAAAGCCTCTAAAGGCACTAACCTGGCTTTTTGGCTTCTGTAGCTCTGCTTCTGGCTAACTGTTCTTGTTAGGTGAAGTGATTTTGTGATTAAAAGTTCATTCCGAGAAAGGCTTGGGGCCACGCCAGGATGCCGAGCATTCAGTGTAGCCCCCGACCTGCTTATTAAGACTTTTTGTATAAAGATGTAAACCTACGTGTGGGGGCTTGAATGTGCTTGGCCCATGGAAGTGGCACTATTAGGGGGCGTGGCTTTGATGGAATGGGCGTGGCCTTGTTGGAGGAAGTGCTTCACTGTGCAGGGGAGCTTTGAGGGCTCCCAGTGCACAAGCTCTGCCCAGTGCGGAATCGACGTTCCTCTTGTTGTTTGTCTATGGAAGACGTCTCCTCCTGGCTGCCTTGGGATAAGATATAGAACTCTCAGCTTCTTCTCCAGAGCCATGTCTGCCTGGATACTGCCTGGTTCCCTGCCATGATGATAATGGACTGAACCTCTGAACCTATAAACCAGCCCCAATTAAATGTTTGCGTTTACAACAGTTGTCTTGGTCCTGGTGTCTCTTCACAGCAGTAAAACCCTAACTAAGATACTATGTCTAAGCTGTCTTCCCTGCTAGGTAACCCGCGACACCTGTCTAAGAACCTATCTGTGGGGGGGTTGGGGATTTAGCTCAGTGGTAGACCGCTTGCCTAGCAAGCGCAAGGCCCTGGGTTCGGTCCCCAGCTCCGAAAAAAAGAAAAGAAAAAAAAAGAATTATTTACTTTATTTATATGAGTACACTGTCGATGTCTTCAGACACACCAGAAGAGGGCATCAGATCCCATTACAGATGGTTGTGAACCACCATGTGGTTGTAGGAACTGAACTCAGGGTCTCTGGAAGAGCAGCCAGTGCTCTTAACCGCCGAGCCATCTCTAGCCTGAACCTGTCTTCATGGAAGAATTACTTGTACTTTGAGGAGAGTTTCGATGTAATTATGCCTCCCTGTGTACACAGGATCTTGTTACATCAGGAAACTTTTCTTCCAAAAATGCACTGTACATAAACATGCTTAAAATAAACTGCCCAGGGCCCCACTCTAGAAGTTTGACCCAACCCAGGCTACTTAGTCACTCTGAACAGGATTTCCTTCTTCCTCACATAGCTCATTACTTTGCCAGCCACGGTGTCTGTGGGGGCCTTCATAACTGACACGCCCTCGAGGGCTCCACCCTCAGAGAAGCAAAAACAATTTTTTTCTTTCCTTTTTTTTTTTTGGTTTTCTGGAACTCTGTAGAGCAGGCTAGCCTTAAACTCTGAGACCTGCTTGCCTCTGCCTGACAAATGCTGGGGCTGTAGTTCACCTGGCTGAGCAAAATTCCCAGGGCTACAGCTCTGCCACACTGTAATACAAATAACTGTGAAATTCGCTCCTTGGTTTCTGGCCAAGCGAACAACTGAACCATAGTTTATTCCGTCCCATGAATGGATTCCTAAGAATGCTTACCAGCTAAAACCGTCTTGGGTAAAACTGGTCTCTGGTCGAATCAGCCATAAATTCCAATACGATGTGACCCTAAAGCAGGTGAATTGCCTGGTCATTTGACTGCTGTCTGTCTGTCCATTTCTGGAAACAAATCTGACTGCTGCACATGGCCAGAGCTACCTCTCCTGTATGTCACAATTGTGTGTGTGGGGGGGGTTACTTTTAAAATTCAGTCAAATCGGAGGTTGAGGTTGATTCTTGCTAAATCTCCTTGGGGCAATAACACCAGTGGTTAAAGGTCACAAAGACTCCGTCTGACTTATTCAGTCTCTCAGGTGTTTCTCTTTAGGTACCCCATAACATTCGGGGTCCTGCCAACATCCCTGAGAAGATCCCCCGAGCCCTGAGGTGGGGCTCCTCCTAGGAAAGGGTGAGGGCTATTGTTCCTACGGGAGGCCACCGAGACGATGTTCCTTGACCTCAGTAACTGACTACCCCTCTCCAACTTACCCTTCAAGCTAAGTCTACCTTAGTCTCTGTATTTGGGATCTCTGGAGGTAAGAGAATCCTAGATTTTGGGTTTAAAGAATTTAGCCTGGCAGTGGATGGTGCATGCCTTTAATCCCAGCACTCAGAAAGCAGAGGCAGGCAGATCTCTGAGTTCGAGGCCAGCCTGGTCTACAGAGTGAGTTCCAGACCAGCCAGGGCTACCC
This sequence comes from Rattus rattus, assembly GCF_011064425.1. Lineage (NCBI taxonomy): Eukaryota > Metazoa > Chordata > Mammalia > Rodentia > Muridae > Rattus > Rattus rattus. Next base: position 170,717,754 of record NC_046155.1, on the reverse strand, counting down.
AGGGAAACCCCGTCTCGGAAAGCAAATGAGGTCGAGGTTCCAGGTTTCTGGTTGGCCTGGGGCACCAGCCAGGGCACTTTTTCCAGACTGTACTTAAGTGTGCTCCAAATAGTCTGCCCGGGGTCAGACTCTGGATGTTGGAACCAACACCAACGTTCCAGCCCCGTGGAAGAGGGTTTCCCTCTTGCCTCTCGGGAATGATTACTCTGCCTGCCCGGTATTTGCAGACCCATCACATGGAGAGTGGAATATAGGCACACGCTTTTATTAAAGTGTGGTTTTTACATGTGCGCTGGGACCTGAGTCAACTCCTCATGCCTAAGGGTCTTTTAAAGTATTCCTTGCAGCCACATTTGAGCTCCATGAGCCCCTCCACAGATGAGTTAAAACCTGTCAATTCCAGCCAACCCACAGTAGGCAGGGCCTCTGTCAGGACTTAAGTTTGGTAAAAGGCTGTTTGAGCTGACGGCCCCCACAAGTTCGAGTCTGTGCCCTCTAAGTCTGGCACTTGGAAGGTGGAGGCAGAAGACTTGAGAGCTCAGGGCTAGCCTCGGCTATATATACAGTGACCTTAAGGACAGCCTGGGCTAAACAAGGCAAGAAAATAGTAACAATTCATGCAACTATAGCCAGCTGATTTCTTTTGTTTTGGAGATGGGGTTTTTCTGTGTAGCCCTGACTGTCCGGGAACTCACTCTGCAGACCAGGCTGACTTCGAACTCAGAGATCTACCTGCCTCTGCCTCTTGAGTGTTGGGATTGGAGGTGTGGGCCATTATCCTCAGATAATGATTCCTTAGTTTTTATAAAGATGCTTTAAAAATAAAATAAGCAGGCTGGAGAGGTGGCTCAGTGGTTAGGAGCACCGACTGCTCTTCCAGAGGTCCTGAGTTCAAATACCAGCAACCACATGGTGGCTCACAACCATCTGGTGTGTCTGAAGAGAGTGACAGTGTACTCAGACATATAACAGAAAAAAATCTTTAAAAAAAACAACTATATTGAGTAGTTTGAGGTCAGCCTGTTCTACAGGGTGAGTTCTAGAACAGCCAGGGATACACAGAGAAACCTGCCTCAAAAAAAAAAAAAAAAAAAAAAGCAAAAGGCAAAAAAATTAATTAGTAATTTAAAAAAGCAAAAACCTGCTGAGGGGCTGTCGGGGTGCTCAGTGGTTAAGCGCATGTGCTGCTCTGGCAGAGGCCGAACTGGGTTCTTAGCACCTGTTGGGGGCGGAGGGCTGCTCACAAGGGCATGTAAGCCTGGCTCCACATTTGGGGCCTTCTTCTGGCCTCTGCAATACACCCACATGAGTGCATGGACACACACACACACACACACACACACACACACACACACACACACACACACACACACACACGCAGGCACACACATATGCTCGCACGCACATGCACCACACTGAGATTCCACCACTACCTCATTCCAGTCAGAATGGTAGTCACTGAGAAAACACTTTTGCAGAAAAAGGGAACCTTTGCATGATGTAACTGCTGGTGCTGGTATAGCCATCCTTACACTATTGATGTACTATCTCTAAAAATCTGAATGTATAGTAAGTCATTTCTCCATCGGTGAAATGAGCCAATTCACGCCAGATGAGATTTTACTAAATGCAGGTTTATTGGGAAGCTGCTCTTGGGTGAGTTCATTGGCTCCAAGGACTGAGGCCAGGGAAGTCACCATTGGGAGGGGGGGAAAGAGGAAGAGAATCAAAGAAATGACCCATTGAGAGAGAGAGAGAGAGAGAGAGAGAGAGAGAGAGAGAGAGAGAGAGAGAGAGAGAGAACCAAAATGTCTGGATTATAAAGAGAAGAACTTTTGGGGAAGTTGGGAAGTTCAGTGTTGGGGACAGGGTATGCCAAGTCAGGACTGAGGGATGCTGGGAGAACCAGGAGGCCAGGTCTGCTTTAATATGTAAAATAAGCACCTCAGTCTCTTGTCCCCAGGTTCAAACAGCACAGACCACAGTACGGGCTGGAGCATCCCTGGGATTTACTAAAGCCACCACAGAGAGAAGACCGTGCACAACAGCTCAGATATGGACCCGACCCAGCTGGCCGCCCACAGAGGAACAGGTAAAGAAAATGCACACACACAGTTGGGGTTTTGCAACCACTGAGAAGAACAAAGTTCCATCGCTTACAAGAAACTGGATACCGGGGTTGGGGATTTAGCTCAGTGGTAGAGCGCTTGCCTAGCAAGCGCAAGGCCCTGGGTTCGGTTCCCAGCTCCGAAGAAAAAGAAAAAAGAAAAAAAAAAGAAACTGGATACAACTGGAGAGAATGGTATCAAAGAAGTCAAGTCAGCCTCAGAAAGACAGCTACAATTTTGTCAAATACAAAACTTTTTTTATCTGTGGTTCACACATTTTTACGAAGGTCAATAAAATGTTTGTAATGAAGACATACATCAGAATAGTGTCTGGGAAGAAAAAGAAGATGAAAATGGATTGAGAGAAGAGAGGGAAAGGAGCAGGGGTTGGGCTATGTTTAAACTTGAAGACAAATAAATTAAAATAAATTAGTTTACTATCATTCTTGGCTACATAGTAAGTTTGAGGTCAGCCTGGGCTACAGGAAACACTGTCTCAAAAATATATATATTATAACTAAATTTTTTTTTTAATAAATATATATTTTACTTTATTAAAAAGACTTAGAAAAGGAGTGTGGCACACACACACCTTTAACTCCAGCACTTGGGAGGTAGAGACAGACGGACCTCTGTGAGTTTCGGCCTAGCTTTGGCTACACTCTGAGACCTTGTCCAGAGAGGAGAGAGGGGTTAGCCCCAACTGAGTCAGCTTATAAAGAGAGTCCGCACTTGAGTCTCAGAGGTAGAAGTCTTTCAAGTCTGGCACATACACGAGGTAGAGGGTTTACCTTACCCAAACAAAGACTTCAGTTTCTGACTGTCTCAAAGCCCCTTAGCTTGCCTGTGTATGGACAGGGCTTCTCTCTACAGCCGTGCTAGACTCAACCTTGCTTTATGTGGCCCTAGCTTGCTGAGATGTCAAGTGTGAGTCAGCACACCGGGTTCCACGAGTCCTTTCGACAATGCAGAATTCGGCAGCGTCCAAGGAGACCCCCAACCTTGCTATGTTCGCCACACTGGACAGTCAGTCTCTCTGGAGGCTTTTTCTTTTGTGGGAGTAGGGTTCCAGTTGTTATGTCTTCAAGTTCCTTAGTTCTGTCCACCCCAGCACCACCACCTCAAGTTGTTCGTCTCCACGTTCGGGGCAGAGACGCCATTCGCCACTGAATAGCGGACGTTCTGGATGGGGGACAACAGACATCACATTTCAGTCAGGGCCTCTTTCAAGTAAACGGTCTTCCCAGTAAAGTGAGGTGCTCAAGGAGCTGGCCCACCCGATCCCTAAGCAGTGGCCATAGGCAGGGATTAGGAGGTAGGCAGACCTCAGAACCTTGGCACTCTGGCATCAGAGGCAGGAGGATTGTCAGAGGCTAGCCTAGGCTACAGTGACATGTCCTCCCCACCCCCCACCACCAAACAGAGAGCTGGATGCAGTGGCACACACCTGTAATCCAGTCACTAGGGAGATAGAGGCAGGTGGGTCAAGAGTTCAAGGCCAGCCTTGGCTAGACATTGTACTCAAAGGATAACTTGATCTCAAAATCAGATGTAGGCTCTCAAAATTCCTTCTAAAGACATACTCAGAATAATAATCCAGCCTCCTCCCACTAGGTCCCATCTTCCTCCCAGTGGGGCACAAGCTGGGGACCTGGAAAATCCCAACTCCCAATGCCACACTGTAGCTATCTGCCCTGCCCTTCTTGAGAAAGTTCCAGAAATAGGTCTGTGGCCTACTCAGACCCCTTCATCCTCCTCCCTTGTGCCTCTGTACTCACCCCCCTGTCTGAGGTCCTGGACTGCCGACCACGACCTGGAGAAACAAGAGAACTTGTCAGGAGGAAAGTGATACTGGAATCATGGGAAGAGGATGCCTAGACTATGGAATCATGGGAAGAGGATGTCTGAGACTCTGGAATCATGGGAAGAGGATGCCTAGACTATTGGAATCATGGGAAGAGGATGTCTGAGACTCTGGAATCATGGGAAGAGGATGTCTGAGACTCTGGAATCATGGGAAGAGGATGTCTGAGACTCTGGAATCATGGGAAGAGGATGTCTGAGACTCTGGAATCATGGGAAGAGGATGTCTGAGGGCATCTGGGCTTCTTTGGTCTTTGCATTGGTGCAGGACAGGGAAGAGCCAGCCATGGTGGTGCACACACTTTAGAAGTAGACCAGTGCTTTAAGGTCATTTCTGGCTACATATAGAATGTGAGGCCAGCCTAGACTACATGAGTCCCTGTCTCAAAAAAAGAAAAGGATGTTGGGGATTTTGCTCAGTGGTAGAGCGCTTGCCTAGCAAGCGCAAGGCCCTGGGTTCGGTCCTCAGCTCTGGAAAAAAAAAAGGGGGGGTACTGGGGGGGAAGATAGCTCAGTGGTTAAGAGCACTGGCCATTTTTTTTTTCCGGAGCTGGGGACCGAACTCAGGGCCTTGAGCATGCTAGGCAAGCGCTCTACCACTGAGCTAAATCCCCAACCCCCTAGCACTGGCCATTTTTACAGAGGACCTGGATAGAGTTCCTTGAACCCACATGGTGCCTCACAACCACCTGTAACTCCAGTTCCAGGGCATCTGACGCCCTCTTCTGGCTTCTGTGGGCACTGCATGCATGTACTATGCAGACATAAATGCAGATAAAGCACCCATGATACCACGTTAAAACAAAAACAAAACAAAATATAAAGCCAGGCATGGTGGTGCACACCTTCAATCCCAGCACTCAGGAGGCAGAGGCAGGTGGATCTCTGTGAGTTCAAGGGTTCCCTGGTCCACATACTGGATTCCAGGCCAGCCTGGGCTAAGGAGTGAGAGCCTGTCTCCAAAACAAAATAATTTGTCCAAGAGCCAAAATTCTCTCTCTAACCCTTTAGGGCTGGTGTGGCGTTGGGGCTAGTGAGTTAACCTCTGTGTGCCTGAGTTCCCTCAACTCTCCAGCAGGGGTCAGTCAGTAAATGGAAGGTGTCTCTTTTGTGACAAGAAGACATTGGAGACACAGCTGAGACCAAGAGACAGACAGCCTCACCTTTCTGGAAGTTAATAGTGAGGATAATTATTACTAAAGCCAATGATGGCCGTAGCTAACGCACCCCCCCCCAGCACGTGCCTTCTCAGGCGGCAAGGGCTGTGCTAATCATGTCATCTGCTCTGGTATATGTCAATCCACAGAGACGAAGTCGCTCCTCCCCCGGGATATAACCACTGAGACAGGGCTAGGATTTAGCTTTATCTCGGGGTGGAGGGAGAGGCCCTGACATTTAGCCCAGGTTGGCTTCTAAACTCACAATCATCCCGTCTCGGCCTCCCGAGTGCTGAGATTAAAGGTGCGTGCGCCACCCCTGCCTGGCACGTTTTTTTTTTTTGAGGCAAGGTCCCAGGTAGCCCAAGCTGACCTATGTAGCAGGAGATACCTTTGACCCTGACAGTTCCAAGTCCTCTGTGCTCACAGTCCACTGGGACAGATACACATGTCCCCACACAGGGCTGTGACACATGTGACCACCAGGACTGAGCAAGGCTGGTCTGGGTGAGACTGAAGACAGCTCTTGATCTGCTCTGTGAGAGGTCAGAGGGGATTCTGTAGAGGAGGAGGCAGAAGCCAGGTGACTGGGGACAGGGTGGGGGGCAGGTTTATTTCACGTTTTGAAGAAAAAAATCAGTCACAAAGGATGGCCTTCTATGACCAACCGGTCATTCTGTGTGGCTACAGCAGCCAGGTTGGTCAGTTAAAACACACATCCCTTCCCCCACACAGCACAGGCCCCTGTGCAGACTACACTGGCATTCAGACCTAGTGCTTAGACAGTGTGGTCTATGGAAAGTGAAGGGCTTGGGACATGGTTCAGTGGTAGAGCTCCTGCCTAGAATCCCCCAATGAGGGCTGGGGGCGTGGCTCAGTGGTAGAGCCCCTGCCTAGAATCCCCAGGGAGGGGCTGGGGGCGTGGCTCAGTGGTAGAGCCCCTGCCTAGAATCCCCCAGTGAGGGGCTGGGGTGTTGCTCAGTGGTAGAGCCCCTGCCTAGAATCCCCCAGTGAGGGGCTGGGGTGTGGCTCAGTGGTAGAGCCACTGCCTAGAATCCCCTAGTGAGGGGCTGGGGGCTCCTGTGGGGGGGCTGGGGGCGTGGCTCAGTGGTAGAGCCCCTGCCTAGAATCCCCCAGTGAGGGGCTGGGGGCGTGGCTCAGTGGTAGAGCCCCTGCCTAGAATCCCCCAGTGAGGGGCTGGGGGCGTGGCTCAGTGGTAGAGCCCCTGCCTAGAATCCCCCAGTGAGGGGCTGGGGGCGTGGCTCAGTGGTAGAGCCCCTGCCTAGAATCCCCCAGTGAGGGGCTGGGGGCGTGGCTCAGTGGTAGAGCTCCTGCCTAGAATCCCCAGGGAGGGGCTGGGGGCGTGGCTCAGTGGTAGAGCCCCTGCCTAGAATCCCCTAGTGAGGGACTGGGGGCGTGGCTCAGTGGTAGAGCTCCTGCCTAGAATCCCCAGGGAGGGGCTGGGGGCGTGGCTCAGTGGTAGAGCCCCTGCCTAGGATCCCCCAATGAGGGCTGGGGGCGTGGCTCAGTGGTAGCGCCCCTGCCTAATATACACAAAGCCCAACATTCCATCTCTAATACTTCAAAACCAAATCCGAAAACTCTCTGGCTGTACCGTTGATCTGTGCCCATGGATGCTTGGGACCCAAGGCTGCACAGAGTGGGGACTCCTTGAAGCGGCTCTCAAAAGAGGGTAAAGGAATGTCCTAAGGACGAAAAGACTTACCACGCCTGTATTTCCAGAATACAATGCCTGCTACTACTCCGATGATCAGGACACAAAAGACGATGGCAATGATGGCAATGATGGAGCCAGCACCTGAGCTTGTCTTTGGCTGCAGAATCTCAGATGCCTCTGGAAAATGGGCAAGCAGGTAAGGACAGTTATTCAGCTTTCATGTTGCCTCTGCATCTTTGAAACAACTCCCCGAATTCCACCTCGCTCAGTCTACAGTGTCTAGGTGTTGACCACCCTTTCTGGTCATTACAGCGGGACTGTTTGTTTTAGTTTTCTGTTTTGAGATAGGGGCTCGTGTAGCCCAGGCTGACCACAAACGTGTTATGTAGCCAGGGATAACCTTCCACCCCATTTCTCCTCCCTCTCTGTCTCCCAAGCACTGTGATCACAGGTGTGTACCACAGCACCCAGCAGATAACATGCTAGGGTTTGAACCCGGGCCTCATGCCTGTTAAGCAAGCACTCTACCAAATAAACTGTATCCTTGGCCCTGGCCATTCAGGTTTTTGAACCTTCTGCGTCAGCCCTGCCAGGGACCGAGAGGTGTGTGCCCCTACGCTTCCAAGATAAGAGATGTAAAGAAATTCCTGGACTGGCACCCGGATCCAACCATACCTGAAGCTGCACCTTCACCAACTTATTTTTCCAAGTAAGAATTACAATTATTCATGTGCATGTGTTTGCAGATGTGTGCACATGTGCCTTGCCGTAGTGGGTAAGTGGAGGTTGGAAGGCAACTTGTGGAAGTTGGGTCTCTCCTTCCGATGAATGTGCCAGGGTTTGAACTCAGACCATCAGGCTTGGCAGCAAGCCCCTTTAGCCGCTGAGCCGACTCTGTGCCTCCTGCCCTCCCCTTTCAGATTTTCTTTGCTTAATATGTCCAAGACCCTTGGGAAGAGACTTCTGAGTCCCTCTGTAGAGAGAATCTCTTATAAGCATCCCCTGTCAATAAACAAGCTTATGGCCAATGAGCTGAGGCAGGAACTAGAAGGAGGGGCATCCAGCAGGGATAGAGCCAAGTGTGGGAGGATGGGCCCAGACATAGAGGAAGATAGCCGTATGTAACTAAGGACCAGGTAAACAGCCACACAGCAGAATTTACAATAGAATAGTGGGGTTATTAAATTATAAAGCTGGGGTTGGGGATTTAGCTCAGCGGTAGAGCGCTTGCCTAGGCCTGGGTTCGGTCCCCAGCTCCAGAGGGGGGAAAAATTATAAAGCTGTCGGGGAACATGCCTAGCTATGTGGCCTAGGCATTGTAAATATATTTGAGTCTCTGAGTCATTATTTACAGGAGTTTGGGGCTGAGAGGAAAAAGACGGACTTACAGAAAACTTCTTATTACATTCCTTGGTCAGAGGTGTCCCACACCTGCCCTAGTCCGGGCTGTATGTGACCTATGACTGCCATCATTCTTGGCCACCCCACCCAGATCCCACTGCTAAGGGGCCATCCTCCTGTACCTCCCCTCCTTGTCCGAGGACTGCTCACCTTTAACTAAGATGGTCACTTGGCCCTGCCCAGACCCTAGGGCATTGATGGCTTCGCACACAAAGATCGTGTTATTGAGGCCATCCACGGTGGAGATTAGCAGGTGACTGCCGTTTTCCTGGAAATGAGTGGAGTTGGGAAGGGGACCCGTGGCCCTGGGGAAGACAGGATAGTAAGCGGGCAGCCTCTGTGATGGGACACAAATGCTGTAGTGGGGGGCTTTAGCTTCAAGTCCTCGCCTCCGGCTGTCCCCCATACGGCCACCAGAGGGCACACGGACCCAGATCCATTTCCAGGGCTCTCAGGGCCAGGCCTCACTCAGGGCAAGGCCCACGTGATCCGACCTCCCCCCTCTACCTGTGCACATTAACACGAACCTCCCGCTCCATGCACCTACACCTCCCTTAGACCTTTGCAGAAGCAGGGGCCGATGGTGGCAGAGAAGCACCTGCAAACGCCATTCTCTCACTGTGGGTACAATGCCCGTCCTCCGGTGCTGAGCTCTGCCTGGCCTCCCCCCAGGCTTCTGCTCTCAGGCACAGCCTTGGTGACAGGACACTACTTCTACTGCAGAGCAACCCTCCTTCTCTAGTCCCCACCCTGTTTTACCTATCCCAGACATTTATCTTTCTCAGACATTCTTTTACAATTTTATGTTGCTCGGCGGGGCAGAAAGCCCAGAAACACAGAGACTTTGGTCAACCTTATGCACCAAGCTGGGTTGGAGGATGGGCACAAGCCATAAGGAAGTATCCAAGCAGGGAGGCAGCAGGTGTGGAAGTGTGGAGTTCTCAGCACCGAAATGACTCAGAGGTGCTCTACCACTGAGTCAGGCTCCCGGTCCTTAGATGCCAAATGTTGATGTCATTTCCTTTCCAGTAAATACTGGTAATGTGGTGTGGCCCTTAACCACCAAGGCATGCATGGTTGCACAGTTAAAATACAGAAATGGTCACCTTATCACACAATATGAACAGATTTGCTCTATTTTAAGACAGGCTCTCACCGCGTAGCCCTGACTGGCTAGAATCTGCTCTGTAGACCTGGCTGGCCTTGAACTCACGAAGACTGGCTTGCCTCTGCTGAGATTAAGGCATGTGCCACCACACCTGGCCCTAAAGACTGGTTAAATAACTGATTAATATATAGAGTGTAGATTCTAACAATGTGGGCAGGGTCTAGTAGGGACTCCAGGAACCATAGCAAGCAGGAGGCTGAGGGAGCAGGGCCGTCAATTCATGGACCGCGCCTGTGGTGCCAGAACTTGGGACCCTGAGGCAGGGTTGCAGCAAGTTCTAGGCCAGCCATGCTGAGGTCTACGTAAGGAAACTGTCTCAAAAAAGCCCAAAATGGGGCCAGTAAGATGACTCAACAGGTGGAAAGTGCTTTTGCCAAGCCTGACGATCCACGATCTGAGTTCTATCCCAGAGTTCTACACATGGTAGAAGGAGAAAACGGATGCCTGCCTTCTGACCCCCTCACGTGCATGGTGGCATTGGCTGCTTCCTCCCCACAAAATAAATGAATAGATGGAATAGTTTTTTTAAATGCCAAAGTAGAGGCAGTGAATATCAGTCAGAAATTCCTCGACCTGAATTTCTTTTTTCTTTTGGGCATTCACTTGGAAAATTCCTATGACAATGCATATTGGAAATTTCCCTAACAAGAAGAAACAGGGTTGTGAAACTATGAGCTTCGCTATGTTTAGAACGTGGGAGGGAAGATGTGCAAACTGCCCCTAGGACAAGATTACAGCTGTCGGGGGACCAGAAGAATAGGGAGGGGTGGTGCATGTGTGCGTGTGTGTGCGTCTGTGTGCACACACGTGGGACTAACCAAAGTGGGTGGCTATACTTGAATACATGCACTAATGGGTCTGTTTGAAAGTTCTAGAATGGCTCATCCCAAGTATTTTTGAAATAAAGAAAGAAGTCTAATAAAACTTATGTTCAATTATTTATACATTAGGCAGGTGTCATAGAGCTTGCCTAGAATCCCCCAGTGAGGGGCTGGGGGTGTGGCTCAGTGGTAGAGCCCCTGCCTAGAATCCTCCAGTGAGGGACTGGGGGCGTGGCTCAGTGAGGGACTGGGGGCGTGGCTCAGTGGTAGAGCCCCTGCCTAGAATCCCCCAGTGAGGGGCTGGGGGCGTGGCTCAGTGGTAGAGCCCCTGCCTAGAATCCCCTAGTGAGGGACTGGGGGCGTGGCTCAGTGGTAGAGCATCTGCCTAGAATCCCCCAGTGAGGGGCTGGGGGCGTGGCTCAGTGGTAATATATTTTCCTAGAGTTTATGAGGCCCTGGATTCTAACCTTAACTGAAAAAGAAAATCACCCTGTCTGTCTTTCTTTCTTTCTTTCTTTCTTTCTTTCTTTCTCTCTCTCTCTCTCTCTCTCTCTCTCTTTCCTTCCTTCCTTCCTTCCCTTCTTTTCTTTTCTCTTTGAGATGAGGTCTTTATTCATGTGGGTGCTGGGGATTAGCCTCAGGTTCTCTTGTTTGTACAGCAAACACTTTCCCACCTGAGCCATCTCCCTTTCCTGTCCATATAAGCTCAGCCTCCAGAGGCATTTGGAGCTTCTGACGGCTCTGAGGTAATTTTCTTATCTGTACACTGGAATGGCTGGTGGCTTCAGGAGTGGCAGATGTAGGTGGTCAGGAATCAAAGGGATCTGGATGAAGGCAGACCTCTTTGATTTATTTATCTATCCTGGGTGACTCACCTAAGGATTAAACTATTATCCCAGCTTTTTTTTTTTTTTTTTTTTTTTTTTTGCCTTTAACCTTAACAGAGAAGGGGATTTCCGAGGGGTATGGTGGAAAAAAAAAATCCCTGGACAGCTAGTGTGGCCGTGATCTGAATCCAACCACCCTGAAAACCCCAGGCACAGTCACAAGACTAAAATTTTTTTTTTTTTTTTTTTTTTCTTTTCTTTTTTTTTTTTCGGAGCTGGGGACCGAACCCAGGGCCTTGCGCTTGCTAGACAAGCGCTCTACCACTGATCTAAACCCCCGACCCCTAAGACTAAAATTTTACTAGGACTATGATTTTACTGATTTTGATTGGGGGGGGGAGGGGCAGGGTTTCTCTGTATAGCCCTGGCTGCCGTGGAACTTACTCTGTAGACCAGGCTAGCCTCCAACTCACAGAGGTCCACCAGCCACTGCTACCAGCATGCTGGGATTAAAGATGTGGGCTACTATGCCCAACTCAATTTTGTTTTTTGTTTTTTTTGTTTTTTTCGTTTTTTTTTTTGTTTGTTTGTTTTTTTCCGGAGCTGGGGACCGAACCCAGGACCTTGCGCATGCTAGGCAAGCGCTCTACCACTGAGCTAAATCCCCAACCCCTGCCCAACTCAATTTTAACTGCTCCTGTATTTGCCCTTCTCTCTCAAACCTGTGGGTCCTGACCCCAGCTCCCCTCCCACAGATGGTGTTCCAGGTCCCAATCACTCACGTGCTCCAGCTATAGTTGGTGGGCGGTGGTTTGCTGCGAGCTTCACAGGTCAGGTTCACGTTAGTGAGGCCAATGTACCAGTTGCCGTCATAGCCAGAGATGGACACTTCGGGTGGATCTGGAGAAGATGGGCATGAGGCTGAGGTCTGGGCAGTGCCTGGGGGGCCTCTCCTGAGCAGGAGGCAGCTTGGCAGCTTTGGGGATCAACCCATGATAGTCAGGTCTGGGCTTCCTTAGTCAGGGACTTCTCAGGTTCCTCCTTTAAGTGAGTTTCCCTGCAACAAGTCTTGGCTTGTCTTGGGTGTCATGTGAGCAAAGGCCTTTCTGGACACTGCAAACACATTCATGGCTCTGACAAGAGAGCCCAGGGTAGACAGTGATGACAAGGAAGGTAAGTGGAGTGTCTCAAGAGCTTGTATAGGAGCTAGGCATTGACCAGACACTTGGGAGGTGGAGGCAGGAGGACCATGAGTTTGAGGGCAGCATGGGCTACATTGAAAGATCCTACCTCAACTCAGTCCCTGAAAAAGCAAGATTGTGTCGACTCTGTTGATGAGCTTGGTGTAGACAGGGTGTGGGAGTGCAGGGTGGATGCCACTGATTGGGGGAAAGTTCAGTCCTAGGGGAGCAAGCAGTAAAGACGAGTGTGTGCGTGCGTGTGTGTGTGTGTGTGTGTGTGTGCGCGCGTGCGCGCGTGCTAGATGGGGCAGCATAGATGACCTAGGAGCTTAAATCCCAATAGTTCAAGATGCTACCCCTAGTCACAGAGACTCTCACAGCTTCAGAGACAGCTGGTTTGAGAGGCACTAACTTGAAGATTTAGTCTGGCAAGATGACTGGAGAGATGGCTCGGCGGTTAGGAGTATTAACTGCTCTTCCAGAGGTCCTGAGTTCAATTCCCAGCAACCACATGGTGGCTCACAACCATCTGCAATGGGATCTGATGCCCTCTTCTAGTGTGTCTGAAGACTGCTATAGTGTGCATAATAAATAAACCTTAAAAAATAAAGGTATCACCAAGACTGAGAAGTCAATCCTGTGTCAAAATTGGGCCAGCGAGATGGCTCAGTGGGTGCCTACCACGGCCACCTGGCTTGATGACCCAAGTCAAGCCTTGACGCTCATATGGTGGGGGGGGGTGACACTCGAGGGACTCTGATTTCCACACATGCATAGCTGTCTCCTCTGGACACATGATTAAGAAATACTTAGATGTCATAAAATTTTTAAAAATTAACCTTTTGGATATTTAGGGTTGGGTAAAATCCACTATGATCATTAATTGCATTTGGGTTTGTTTGTACTGAGCATGTCGTAGCCGAGGCTGGCCTCAAACCTGGATGCCCTGACCTTAGCCTCCTGTGTATTGGGATTCCAGGTGTGCACTACCATGTCAGACTTACGGGGTCTCATGTAGCCTAGGCTGGACTTGAACATGCTTCCATCAAGCCGTGAGAGCAGTGCTTCCCAACCTTCCTAATGCTGTGACCCTTTAATACAGTTCTTCATGCTGTAGTGACACCCCCCCCATAAAACTCTTTTTGTTGCTACCTCATAACTGTAATTTTGCTGCTATGAATCATAATGGCTTTTGGTGACTCCTGTGGAAAATGTTATTTGACCTACAAGGGGGTCAAGACCCACAGGTTGAGAACCACTTCCGGGACGCTGGGATTATAGGTGTGTGCTACTATGTCAGGCTTATGTGATGCTGGGGTTCAAACCCATGACTCTGTGCAAGCTGGGTGAATAGTTTGCTGTGTCCTACTTCGGTTGGGTGGACTCTTTGCCTCTGTCGGTAAATCTGCAGGTGTCCCTGTCAATTAGGCATCTAGGGGAGGTGACCCTGGCCCCACAGAGTGTGAGTCCCAACCACGGAGCACAGCTAATTACATGTACTGATGGCCGGGAGACAGGCAGCCCAGAGATGAGCCAGTGTAGACAGTGCCAGGGCGTTTGGACTGTGGACCCAGGATTCAGTGTCAGACTGTGGGGCGGTGTCCACATAGCCTGCCATGGTTGGGACATTGGAATGTAGGTGGGCTGGTCGGCATAGACAATGTAGGAGAGAGGGGTACCATATTGGGGAAACAGTGGGTGCCTTAGAGAACCAGGGTAAAAATAGGAAGAGGGTGTGTGTGTGTGCGTGTGTGTGCGTGTGTGTGTGTGTGTGTGTGTCTCAGTGACTATGCCCCATAGCTGGTCTAAGGAGTGAGTGTGGATGAGGGACCGTGAATTAGGGAGGAGACAGAGGCTGCCAGGGGTCAGGGTTTGTACTCATGCGCAACACACTCACAAGGTAGGGAAAGGATCAACCGCTGCTGGTCTGGCTCCTGGAAGCTTTCATGTTCCACTGTGCAGGTGATGTTCTTGCCATCTGCCTGGCTAGAAGGCACCATGGAGAGGTAGCTGATAACTGTGGTGGTGCCCGGTTGGGACCCTGTTTCCTTCATTTCACGGTAGCTTCCATTCACATTCGAGGACCACGTGATTCGTCCAGGAGGGTGACCATCAGCAGAGATGCATTTGGCCACGTCCTGCGGCATCGAGGTGGGAGAGGGCTCCAGGGCCTCTGCTGTGTTTTTAGGTCGGGCTGCAAGAACCATTAAGGACACATTCCACAGGCCATTCAACAGCCAAAGGAAGAAAGCACTTTATCCTGCTTTGTTGTTGTTTTTGTTTTTGTTTTGTTTTTGAGACAAGATCTCACTATGTAGCCCAGGTTGGCCTGGAGCTCATAAGCCTCTGGCCTCAGGTTCCTTGGTGGTGGAATACAGGCTTGTGCCACTACGCTTGGTGTTAGAGGGGTAGCTTAAGGGTATGAGACGGCCAATTTGAAATCCTAGTATTGGGCGGGCAACATGACTCAGTGGATATAGGTGTTTCCTGCCACGCCCGATAGCCTGAGTTCATTCCCCGGACTCACAAAGGACAATTCCTCTACCTTTGTCCTTTGACTGCCTCCTGTATAGGCACACAGATAAATAAAATATAATGAAGAATATGAAGTAAAATCTCAACTCTGCTTCTGAAGAGCCAGATAGATGCAGGTTAAGTCTATGTATCAGGGGAGAGAGAATAAGAATACACGGGCCAAGCACTCAGAATGAGGTTTAGGAGGGGACCGGAGAAGTGGCTCAACAGTTCTGAGCACAGGCTAATCTTCCAGAGGACCCAGGTTCAAGTCTCAGCACCACAACTTCCAAGGCAGCTCACAACTATCTATAACTCCAGTTCCAGGGGATCCAATATCCTCTTCTGGACTTCATGAATACATAATATATATTACATATGAATATATTATATGACCATGTAATATATATTACATATGAATATATTATATGACTATGTAATATATATTACATATGAACATATTATATGACTATGTAATATGTATTACATATGAACATATATGACTATGTAATATATATTACATATGAATATATTGTATGACTATGTAATATGTATTATATATGAATATATTATATGAATATGTAATATATACATACATACATACAAAATGCTCTTTGGTACATAGCTCTGTAAGTATTATTTGATTAAAGAAGGAAGGAATAGTCTCTGGTCTCTCCCTCCCTCTCTCCTTTTTTTAAAAAAATTATTTTATGTTATGAGTACACTGTAGCTGTCCTCAGACACACCAGAAGAGGGCATCAGATCTCATTACAGATGGTTGTGAGCCACCGTGTGGTTGCTGGGACTTGAACTCAGGACCTCTGGAAGAGCAGTCAGTGCTCTTAACCACTGAGCCATCTCTCCAGCCCATCTCTCTCCCTCTCTATCTCTCTCACTGTCCTCTCCCTGCCTCCATGCGTTCCTAGCTGGCCTCTTCCGTTCTTTCTCTCTTTCTGTCCTTCTCTGTCCCCTTTCTCTCTCTGCCTCTACTCCCTTCCTCATACCTCTTCTCCATGTCCCTAAATAAACTTCATTTTATATTAAAAGAAAGAAAGAAAAGCCAGGTATAATGATGTACCCACTTAATTCTAGCACTCAGAAGGCAGAGGGAGGAGAATTGCTGTGAGTCTGAGGCTAGCCTGGTCTACATAGCAAGTTTCAGGCCAGCTAGGGTTAGAAAGACCACATATCAAAAAAGGTCAGGTCAGAGGACTGGGGTGCAATGACTGTAAGCTCAGGAGGACAAGGACATCTTCAGCTACACAGCAAGTTGGAAGCCAGCCTGGGCTCCACGAGATCCTGCCTGGATCCTCTGACTTACCCCACGTCTGGTCTGAACAAACGGAGGCTATGTCATGTCCCAAGGGTATCTTGCTTTCTTGGTTTGGCTAGCTCCCTGCTCCCCTGGCCTGGGGTCCCTTCTCCTTACCCCAACACTTACCGAACACCTTCAGCCAGACATTGGCGCTCTTACTGCCTGTGGGGAACGTGGCAATCTGACACTCATAGATGCCTTCGTCTTCTACACGCAAGTTCGAGATGGCCAGAGATGCGTTCCTCAGATCCTCGTACACCTTGGCAACCAAGAACTTCACCCTCTCTGGATCAGAGATGCTGGGCCCCTTCTTGGGGTGGAAGACAGCCACGGAAGGGTGGGATCCATCTGGATCCCTCTTCATCCATGTTAGCTGAGTGACTGTCACATTCTCTATGGAAGCCAGACTACAGTGCAAGACTGTAGACCCTCCCAAGAGGCCGGTCGAATTGGAGAGCACCTGCACAGCTATCTCCCCACCTGGGAACCCAGAGGTGTCAATTAATTCATTTAAATTAATTTATTTTAAAGTTGTATATTTTTAGTTCACGTGTGTTAGTGTTTGCTAGCATGGACGTACGTATAAAAATGATTTTTAAATCCATTTTTCCTGGTGGCTGCTTCCCATCAATAACAACTCTGAGACTAATTGGTTATTATTAAATGCCTAGGCCACAAGCTTTGGCTCATTCCCTGACGAGCTCGTAACTCACTTAACCCATTTAGACTGTTCTGCATCTACCATGTGGTTAGCTGCCTCTCCTCCAGTGCTGGTCTGCCTCTCCCTTAGCGTCTCCTCAGTGTCTCCCTGCTGGTTTACATCTGTCCCCATCCCGCCAACCCCCAACCCCTGCGCCCCGCCCTATCTTTTATTCTCTCACTATTTCCCAGAATCCTTTCTTCCTGCCAGTGTCCCACCCCATATTTCCTGCCTCAGCTCATTGGCCATTGGCTCTTTTATTGACAGGTGATGTTTATAAGAGATTTTCCTCTACACGTGTGTGCAACATATGTGTGCAGTGCCCACGGGGGCCAAAAGTGAGGCATGAAATTCCCCTATATTTGAGATACAGAGGACTGTGAATCACCATGTGGGAGCTGAGAACCCAAGTCCTCTACAAGAGCAGCCAGTGCTTTCTTACCTTACTTTAATAATAATAATAATAATAATAATAATAATAACAATAATAATAAACAATGTATTGGGGTTATATTTAAATATTTATACGTTATAATACAATTACTTAAGTATATTATATTTAAATATTATTGATATAATAAATATGCTTATATTACAGAATCTATTATAATGTACAATAATTTTACCTTATAATTATATAGTAGGTATAATTTATTATAATTAATTACTATTAGAGATAAGGTCTCAGTATGTTGAACAGGCTGGTCTGGAACTCTGCTTGCCTCTGCCTAAGTCCTGGGACTAAAGGCGTGCGCTATCCCCCTGGGCTGCAGGTGTCCCTTAGAAATAAATGCATAAATGGAGGCATAGGAAAATTTGTTAGGGGTTCACACCGGCATAAGATGAAAAGGTGGGGTTTGAATCTGGGCCATTAATAGTCACTCCGCTAGGCCCTATGTGAGACTCTGTCTTTAGCCCAACACACAGTAGGCCTTCAACATTAGCAGATACAGTGTCAGGCATTTCTGATTACTTCAGAAGTCAATAATACTTCAGAAGTCTAATAATGACTTCAGAGTCAAGTTCTGGGAACCCAGGCCCTGCCATGGCGACCCTAGGGTGCCCCTGTACCAGGTTCCACCTGCCTCTGCCTCCCCAGTATTGAGATTAAAGGCATGAATGAGCCACCACCTCCCTGTTTTGGTTTGGTTTGGTTTTTTGGTTTTGGTTTTTGGTTACAGCCATGAAGTCAGCATGCTGCTAACCTCACACTGAGCTCTCTCGGAGAGCCCAGCTGACTTGCTGATCCACCACTGAAACAATGGGACTTAGCCCAGAGCTCCTAATTAGGTTGTGTGAGGTCCAAGGGTCTATCGTCAGCACCTCGCATGCTCAGGGTAGACTCCTGCGCTAGAATTCCCCGAGTGAGGGGCTGGTTTCAGTCTCCAACTCAACGAAAGGAAAATGAATGAAAGAACCAACTCTGAGGAGTTTGCTGGAGACTCGGGTGTAGCCGCCAGGCTTCCTGGCATAAGTCACCTGATTCTTGCGTAGGTGTCATTTATTTTACAATAAAAAAAAAAAAAAAAAAAAAAAAAAAGCCCAAAACTTTGTGAGCGCTCGCGTGTGCGCGCGCAGCGGGACAAATCAGGGTCTCATTCCGCAGTCTAGGCTACTTTGGAACTCAAGGCAACCCTCCTACCTCATCTTCCCCGGTACTAGGGGGCCCAGTGTGGGCCATCCTGCATGAGTTTTCTGGAAACTCTGCTCCGGAATCCAGACCGGAGGAAGAAGGGCGGGGAAGAAGGGATCGGGTGGCCTCAGAGGGCCTCTCGAGGCGCGCCCAGGCCGGGGAGCAGGAGCGCGGGGCTACTTACCCGCTTTCTGGAACGCAAAGCAGGACAGCAGCAGCAGCCACACTGACCACACCCGGGAGCGAGAGGCACCAGCGAGTGGGGCCATGTGGTTCCGGGTCCGATTCAGTTCCCTGTAGTCCACGCGGATCCAAGCTAGCAGCGAGCGGTCAAGCGTCCTTTCTCTCCCGGTAGCTGGCGTCGTCTGGAATCTGAGCAGCGCGGGTGTCACCCTTTAAGCGCTGTCTTCGGCGCGCAGGCGCACACAGCCAAACCCGTCCGCTGGGCTAGTTGCCCAAGGCACTGGCAATTTGTGTTAAGTAAACCTGTGGTCCCAGCACGGGAGTCGGGTTGGGGAAAATGGAGGAAGAGGATCGGAGGTCCAAAGCAGGTTCGATGCCAGCCTGGGCCATAGGAGATCATCCCGGATTTTTTTTTTCTAATTAAAAATAATAGGGGTAGAGGGGAAGGTAGGCTTAAAATGTCTTTAATCACAGCACTCTGCAAGGCAGGCAGATCTGTGAGTTCTGTCAACCTGGTCCACGTAGACAAATCCAGCCCACAAACTCATACATACACACCCAGGCACACACATCATACATATATACACACATGCATGCGTACATAGAAAAGCAGTTTAGAATCTATCAAATTGGAAACAGATGTTAAAGAACAGCCAAAATAGTTAATAAGAAAAATGTAAAGGTTGGTGTTGCTTCCCCAGGGATCTGACTTTTCCACCATTTTCTTTCATTGCAGGAAACTGACAAGCTCTGTGTGTGTGTGTGTGTGTGTGTGTGTGTGCGCGCGCGCGCGCGCGCCCGCCCGCAGGCATAAAAACACAGAACCAGAGTCTCAATGATGAAACAGCCTTTGTAAGGGAAAGGACTAGAGACACTGTGTTCACAGGGCAGAAAGGACTCTGTTTCAAGAAGAAATAGGGTCTCATGAGGCACAGGCTGCCCTTAGACTGACTATTTTAGGTCAGCGGTTCTCAACCTTCCCAACGCACGATTGTTTTTTGTTTGTTTGTTTGTTTTTTCTTTTTTTCGGAGCTGAGGATCGAACCCAGGGCCTTGTGCTTGCTAGGCAAGCGCTCTACCACTGAGCTAAATCCCCAACCCCCCAATGCACGATTCTTTAATACAGTTCTTCATGCTATGGTGACCCCCAAGCACAAAATCATTTTCATTGCCACTTATAACTGTAATTTTGCTACTGTTATGAATCATAAAGTAAATATCTGACCTGTGGGATCTCTGATATGCTTCCCCAAAGGGTTTGAAACTCACAAGTTGAGAACAACTGTCCTAGGCTACTCTTTAACTCCGGATCTTCCTTCCAACACCTTGGAATGCAGGAATAACAGGTGTGTGTTCCCCCAACCCCACCATTCCTGCTCTCTACTAACTTCTGAATGGGAATCTGAGGGGCAGGTCTTCTGGAAATCTCTGGATTTTCTTGAGTCCTGTGGCATTTCCACGCTGAAAGCCTGTGGCCACTCTGTTCCTTCTCTGACCATGCTGTCACGACTGTGGGGTTCCCCTTCTCTCAGATCTCCCCATTGCTGTGGCACAAACTGGCAGGTCACTAAATCACACCCCTACATGCACGCACACCCAGAAAAGAAAAAAGCTCCGTTCCCTTCTCTCTCCCCCTTTCTGCCCTGTGAACACAGTGTCTCCAGTCCTTTCCCATACAAAGGCTGGTTCCTCATCGAGACTCTGGCTCTGGTTCTTTATGCCCGAGGGCGCCCGCGCGTGCGCGCACAGACACACACACACACACACACACACACACACACACACACACACAGAGCTTGTCAGCTTCCTGAAATGAAAGAAAATGGTGGAAAAGTCAGATTCCTGGGGAAGCAACACCAACCTTTACATTTTTCTTATTAACTATTTTGGCTGTTCTTTAACATCTGTTTCCAATTTGATAGATTCTAAACTGCTTTTCTATGTACGCATGCATGTGTGTATGTATGTATGATGTGTATGCCTGGGTGTGTATGAATGAGTTTGTATATTTATGTAGTATGTGCTTGTGTGCATATGTATGTACAGTGTATGTGTATGTAGGGTGCATATTTAGTGTATATATGAGTGTATATATAGATAGATATGTATATGTGTAAGTATATATATATATGTATATAGTGTGTGTGTGTGCCTGAATGTATGTGTTTGTGTAGTGTGTGTATGTAGTATGTGTGAGTGTATGTACATGTAGTGTATATGATGTGTAATGTGAGGGTGTATGAGTGTGTATATGTACGTAGTGTGTATGCCTGGTGTGTATGCCTGGTGTATATATGTGTAGAGTGTATGTGTATGTATGTGTGAATGGAGTGTGTGTAGGAGTGTGAGTATGTGTGTAGTGTGTGTGAGTGAGTGTGTACACAGTGCTTGTGCATGCCTTGATTCATGTGTGAAAGTCAGGGACAACCCTCAGGAGTCTCTTCTTCCTGACGCAATCTGTCTCCAGTTATGCACCTTGTGGGTAAAATGCCTGAGGCGCTGTGAAGCCCGCGCTTCCCTAAATCATAAGCGTCACTTTCTAAATGAGGAATTCCAACATTTCCTTCTTCAGATATCCTTTCACTGGAGATTACCAGTGAACGGCGGCTCTTCAGGTGCTGCCTAGGCCTAGGTGGACTTGGCCAACCAAGATGATGGCCTGAGGGTGGGAGAAGCGCACAGGCGGATGGATACATAGCAGTTAGCACACAAGTGAACGAGTAAAACCGACTGGCAATATTAACTATTGTCTTCAGAGGGGAACAAAGCCAGGGTGTTTTTTATTTCCCCATTTCCCCCATTTACTTCTAAATCAAATTAATGCCACCACAAAACTTGAAACCGTCTGAGGTGCCAAATGCTGTTTTCCCTCCTTCTCATTTCCTTTCCTGAGTCTCTACTTCCTATTTTTCCTGAGCCATGTCATCCCTTCTCTCTAAGCTAGTGAGAGAGTCTGGGCTTTGGTTAGGTGTCTGCGGCTGATGAGAGCCATTCTCCGGGCTCCTCCCACTGTGTGAGCGGGGTCAGGAGTGCTATGAAATACAATGAGGTGGCGGAGGGGGGGGGGTAGCTGGCAGGCCCATGCCAAGGTGTCCTCTGGGTAATTACATTATGTAGCAGATCTGGAACGAAACCTAAAAGATCTGGTATAAAGGGGACTTACTTATTAGGGGAAGGGAGGGGAGTCAAGACCTGGGCAGGGGTAGAGGCAGACTGGTGGACCTGCAGACAAACAGACCGATGGGAGGAAAACCATGAGGGCAAAGAAGCCCTCAAAGGGGGTGGGATGTGGGGGAGGAAGAGAGGATAGAAACGGGGGAGAGAGAAAGACATCTTTGAAGACGTGGGGAAGTAGAAGAGGAGAAGGAGAGGGAGTGGGAGGGGAGGGGAGAGGGAGGGAGAGGAAGCGCAGGGTTGGGGGGGGATCCTTTTATACACAGCCCACACCTGGCGACCTTGGCCGCAGCGGATGATGACTTAAGCAGTTGTTAGGAGCCTAAGGGCAGGTCAGGAGAATCCTGCCTAACAAGGGGAGGGATCAATGCTTCCCCTGTGTTTTTCTGGCTGAGTTAATCCAGTTCATCTAACGCAATGGTCAGGCTTATTTCTAGACCTTCTAGATAAATCTACTGCAAACCTCTTGGTTCTCTCCCTGAAGTCTTCAGCCTACCAGGGTGGACGAAAGTGCGTCTTCAAAAGTAAATATATATAATGTAAGTTGCATTTTATTTATTGTATGTAAGTTTCATATGAGCATGCATATAGCCACGCCTCGGTTGACTGGCTGGAGATGAAGGGCGAAGTGACGAAACGGAAATATTTAGAAGTAGCCACTTGGTGGGTGAGGAGGAAAAGTTTATTTTAATCTCTCCAAGTTGTCTGGTGGGGAAAGTAAGAAGGGAAAGAGGAACATTCTTCAGGGCTATTAGGGAACACGGAGCCTGAGAGGAAGAGTGTGGGGATCTGGAGTACTTCTGAGCAGGGACTGAGGGGGCCTGGAGGACAGCACGGCCCTTGATATGCTCATAAGAACCACAGAAATGTATTAATGGAAGTGCCCTATGCCCCTGTCTTAGAGATTAGGAGAATGATTCCTATTGGCAAGCGGAAGCTTGTAGCAGACTTTTTAGCAGAATCGTTGTACCTGTCACGAATCTGATGGCACCTAAGCTTAAAATAGCCTTTCGTCAGATTCTGTGGAGCCTTTGCGTAACCTAGTCGACAGACGTGTCTGGCAAACTAGGAAGTCTGTATGGCTGAGAACTGCTTGGGGGGAGGGGTGGGGGAGGGTGTCTTTCAAGACATTCCCTAGATCAGATACAACAGTTTGCGTATTTAGAAATTGACTTTCTAAAAGTGCCTTTCGTGTAACAATAAAAAGTGCTTCTAAGAAGCTGTGAGGGTTCAGTCCTTGAGAAGCTGATCCCACCCCCACTCCCAATCCCTACCCCACCCCCCTCCAATTGAAAAAAATGTAAATTCATCCTGAAGTATCTCACTTTTCTTCCAAAGATTTCTGGATCATCCCTAACCCGGAACACAGGAACTGGCTTCCCAAGTCCCCAAGGGAATGCTGGCTTTTAGATGTCATTGTTAGAATCCGGGAAAATGAATTTCTTTGAACTGACAGTTAATCTGCCAGAGCTGGTCCTTCCTTTCTGCCTGTGGGCCCTGGGAATCAGGCCATCAGACTTGGTTGCAAGCACCTTTACCCGCTGTGCCACCTCTCCAGCCAGAAAGTGCCTCAAACGATCCATCCGTCTTTATAGCTGGATGCCCAGAACTCGAATGGAGGCTTAGATAAACAGAGGAGGGGAAGGAGGAAAAGGCCAAATGGTACATAAGTACTTTTGAACAAACTAGGAAGCCAGGGGCTGGTAGCGCATTGGTTGAGAGAGTCTCTTACTCTTCCAGAGGACTCCGGTACTCAGCATTCTTATCGGCTCACTCAAAACTGCCCATTAATCCAGCTCTTGGGGATCCAATCCTTTCTTCCATCCTCCATGAGCACCTGCACACTATCTGCGGCTACGCACTGATGCACACGAATAAATTAAAAATAGAAATAAAAAAGAACCAGCTTAGGGGAAAGGAGTTGACTGTCCACCAAAACCAAAGCGAGTCTGGTCTTCAGAATTGATTCACTGACATCTACCCAAGAAGACAACGCTGAGTGTCTGGACACAAGCCATACCTGGTGTCAATCTCGGAGACTCCTTCACTGAAAATGGGTCATTCTTGGAGCCTGCCGTTGGCCGCCATCATTATCAATGAAAAACACAACACTGGCCTCATAGAGAATAGAGAGATGACTCTGAAGCTGACTGTGAGTGACCTGGCTTGGGGTCATGGATTCAGCTTGTATGTTCTAACATAAAGGTTTCAGGCCTTGTGGTGGTGGTGCAAGTCTTTAATCCCAGCACTGAGGCAGGGGCAGGGGCAGGGGCAGGGGCAGAGGCAGAGGCAGAGGCAGAGGCAGAGGCAGAGGCAGAGGCATGCCTATGAGTTCCCGGCCAACCTTGTCCACATAGAGAATTCCAGGGCAGTCAAAGCTGTATGGTGGTAGAAAGATCAGGCTCATGAGTGATGTATAATCTCGTTTGTCTACATGATACACCCTGATAAAGTGAACCTTATTTAAGGCATTGCTTCATTAGATTGGCCTTGAGCCATATTTAGGAGGCCTTTCCTTGATTGGATGTACCCAGTCCACTGTGGGCGGTACTATCCCTAGGCAGGAATGTGAGCCAGGGAATGGTTTCTGCTTTGAGCTCCTGTCTTGAATTCCTGCCTTGGTTTCCCTCAATGATGGACTGTAACCTGTAGGCTGAAGGAAGATGTCTGAGGCTGTCTGGTGGCATTCTTGGCTTTGGGGTTGGTGCAAATGGGTGATTTGTAAAGATAATATATTCCCAGAGGTTTTATGTGATGGCCAAAAGGACATTAGATTAGACATGGACTGGGCATGGAATGGCTGCTATAAGGGGCTAAAGCTAGCTTGGAATATGGTACTGGATCTGCACCATCCTAACTCTCTACAGTCATGAAGTCAGTCCATCAGCCTTGTGGAATCTTTAACATACGGGTGGCTTTTTAGTGTTGGGGGAAATTCAATCTGCAGAGCAATTTCAGAAGGAACAGATTCGGTTTGTGGCATTCCTGTGACTTTGATGTGGCCTTTGTCAGTGGTGGTACAGCAGGAAACACATCCCAGGATCGAGGCCAGCAGCTTGAGGAAGTCTCTTAATCTTGACTTCCCTGCAGAAAAGAATTTCAGGACCAGCCAGCACAGAGCAGAGACAGTGTTTATGAAAAATGGCAGGAAGGGGTGACAAGATGGCTCAGTGGGTAAAGGCACTTGCAACCAAACCTAGAGACCTGGGTTTGATTCCCCAGCACCCAGATAAAATCAAGCAAAGTAGAAAGTGTGTAGGCCTGACCGACACTCCCCACAGATGTGGCGGTATCTGTTCTATGACTTCCTGAGTGGGTGAAAGGGCAGACAGTCTGTTTTTAGAAGATGTCGCCATGCCACCAACAGGAGCAGCCTGTCTTAGCAAAGCAAGTTTCTCCTTAGCTGCTCCAAGTTGACACAATTCTTAAAATTTTTCAGATGCAAGGCAGGCGTGGTGGCACAGGCCTTTAATCACAGCACTCGGGAGGCAGAGTCAGGAGGATCTACGTTTCAAGGCCAGCCTGGTCTACAGAGTGATTTCCAGGACACGGTGTGACAAGGAAAGAATACAAGGCTGGTGCCCTGAGTCCCAACTGTCATCTCTGAAGGCAGAAGGCAGAGAATCAAGAGTTCAAAGTCATCCTGAGCTAGACAGCAAATTCGTGCCCAGCCCTAGCTACACGAGACTCTACCTCGGAAACCACAAGGGGCAAATTTGAAAAGGGAGGAGAAAGATTAAACCGAAACAGCCAGGAAGCCTGCTTACGGTTCAAGCATGTAAGACCTTCGCTTTAAGTTTTCCTTTGCTTTAATTATTTTTTAAAAATCTTTGCCTGTGCAAGTGTGTGCGAGAATACGTGTGTGAATACGTGTGTGTGTGTGTGTGTGTGTGTGTGTGTGTTGACTAAGGAGACCAAAAGAAGACAATGGATCCCCAGGAGCTGAAGTTAAGGTGACTGTGAGCCACTCCGTATGCGCGCAGGGAACCAAACCTAAGTCCTCCCCAGGCACCAGCGGCGCCCGATGCTCACCCCCAGCGCTCAGGCACCAGCGGCACCCAATACTCATCCCCCAGGCGCTCAGGCACCAGCGGCACCGGATGCTCACCCCCCCCCCCCCCCCCACCCCCCCCCCCCCCCTGAGCGCTCAGGCACCAGCAGCGCCCGATGCTCACCCCCCTGAGCGCTCTTTCCACACAAAGGCCTTTGCTTTCACGAAACTTAACTGTGTTCGGGCTCGAACCTGTAAGATCCCCAACTCACAAATCAGATCTTGAACCCTGATAACACCACTGGCCGCCTACACTGGGACCGTTATGACTCAGGGTTCCTTCCTAACACAGGAAGGACCTGTGATCTCACTTTAAAACAAAACAAAACAAACTAAATTTGAAGCCTGGAGGCGAGGCCAAATGATCCCAGCTCTGGGTGGGGAGGACTTGAAATTCAAGGTGCTGGTCTGAGATTATTTTTGTGAAGAGTCTTTAAGACAAGGGGACTCTTATAAAAGCATTTAATTAAGGACTGTTGAGCTTTCCCCTTGCTGTCTATTGTAATGGCGGTGGGAGGCCTATGACCTGGAGTCTGCATTTAGACCCAAGTGACCCTGCCCCCAAATGATTTCTGACTGGCTAATAAAGATGTCAACAGCCAATAGCTGGACAGAAGAGACAGAGGGCTTGGGTCAGTGAAGAACCACTAGGGACAAGAAGCTGAAGGCGGAGAAGTCACTATGGGTTATGTAAGTTCAAGACAGCATGGCCCCGAGGGCTGGACAACGGGAGTTAAGAGCAGCCCAGAAGGAACACAGTGATACCTTATTATAGCAAAGGAGATTCGAATAGCATAGAGGGTAGATATCTGCCCAGCTCCTGCTTAAGGCTTATTCTAAATAGAAAGGTGGCCTGTGTCTTTTATTTGGCAACTAAATGGTCCAAGGCGGAGTAGAAACCCCCTGTGGGGAGCAAAATTTTCTAAAGCAAGGGACTTACTTGCATTTACAGAGGGTTTACCAATAATCATCATGGTGGGGAGCAGACAGCCAGTACGTAACTGAGAGCTTTGTATCCAATCCTGAGGCGGCAGGCAGAGAGAGAGAGAGAGAGAGAGAGAGAGAGAGAGAGAGAGAGAGAGAGAGAGGGGCAGACAGACAGACAGACAGACATACAGGCAGGCAGGCAGGCAGGCAGGTCTGGGGTAGGCTTTTAGCCCACCCGCAGTTACACACCTCCCCTAACACCTCTTACTCCTTCCCAAACAGTTCATCAACTGGAGACCAAGCATTCAGACACATGAACCTACAGTGTGGAGGGAGGGTGGGGGTGGAGCATTCTCATTCACACCCCTGCAGCAAGCCAGTGCTTTGCAGTCAGTTCTAGGCCAGCCGGACCTACATGAGGCCCTGACTCAAAAACCAAGATTAACAGCTGGAGAGATGGCTCAGCGGTTAAGAGCACTGACTGCTCTTCCAAAGGCCCTGAGTTCAAATCCCAGTAACCACATGGTGGCTCACAACCATCTGTACTGGGATCTGATGCCCTCTTCTGGTGTGTCGGAAGACAGCTTACATATATAAAGTAAATAAAAATCTTGATAAAAAGAAAAAAAAAACAGCCAGAACCAACCCAAATGCCTTTTAAATCATGCAATTTCAGAAGCCACCTTAACCATGTGTGGGGAGCAGTTAGAAGCCTCCTGCCCATCCACAAAACCCCTGCTGGGTTCCCAGCACCCATGTCATGTGGCTCACAACTGCCTGCAACTCCAACTGCAAGGAATCTGACCTCCGACCCCTGCAGTCACCTGCACACATCTACACGAACACATAATAAAATATAAAAATGTTTAGATATGTAGATTCCTGTATGTGTGGTCTATGTTCCTGTATGTGTACCTGTGCATGTGTCTCACATGTGTGAAGGCTCCTCTCTTGAGCCTGCTCCTCTGCCTTGGGTACGTACAATCTTTTTCTTAATGCCTCTTTCTTAATGCTCATGTTTAAATCTGTTAAAAATATTTCCCAACACTAGCAAGATGGCACAGGGACCAGAGCTCGGAGTCCCAGCACACAGAACACACGAGCAAGAGGCTGGGCTGCTGAGTTTCAAGTGAGAGACCTTGTTTCAAAAATAAGGGGTGGCATATGACTCTGATCCCAGCACTCAGGAGGCAGAGGCAGGTGGATTTCTCTGGGTTCGAGGCCAGCCTGGTCTACAGAATGAGTTCCAGGACAGTCATGGTTACAGAGAAACCCTGTCTTGAAAAACCATAAATAAATAAACAAACAAACAATAAAAATAAAACCAAAAACCAAAGAAGGTAGGGAGAGAGCAAGGAGGACACAATGTCAGGGAGGAGCCTCCACGCGTCATGCACATGCACAGGTACATGTGTACACACACATGCTAATGTGCATGCATACAGACACATGCACCACACATGCTAACACATGCTAGCAAAACAAATTCAAGCTTCGCAACTTGGGTGTGGTGGAACCTAGGGAGTTAGCCCGGACTATATGAGAGCTCGTCTCCAAAAGGCAAGTGAAGACTTCTTGCTTCCTTTAGTGGAAGTCTGGGAGAATTTCTCAGGCTGGGTTGGGCTGTAGGCTAAGTCTCACTTCCTGCTCTGCCTGGCACTCACCCTGTGTCATCTTGCTGGGCATTCTTTGTTAGACCTGCTTCTGCTGTCAGTAGGGAGCTATAGAGTGAAAAGCCCTGAATTCGATCCCCAATATCTCGTGGATTTGGCGTGGTTAGGAGTTCAAGGCCACCCTCTGCTAGGTCTGCAAGAGAACCAGTCCTAAAAATGGAAGGAAGGAGACAGACATCCCTGCAAAGACTTTACTCCAGCTCACTAACTCATTTTCTCCAATGTTGACACAGCTGGGACGATCCCCTGTTCCTCTCCTGGGCGCTGTCGGAGCGCAGGTGGAGAATGGGGCGGAGCTTTTTTCTTCTTTTCTCAGCCACTTAGGAACGTGCTAGAATTCAGACCCAGCCTCCATGGCCCATTCTCCACGAAGGTGCTAGCTGCGACTTCCTCTGCTCTCTTTTTCTTCTTCCAGTGCTCTCTTTTTCTTCTTCCGTCTCTTTCGAAAGCCCAGAGAAGAAAACAAAATGCTGAGAACTGTACCCTGGATGAATGAATGACCAGGGCAGGTCTCCAGTCTCCGTAACTGATTGAGTGACGCTCGGTGATATCAGCGTTCCGCCCTTCCCCCCGTCTGGCCTTCCCCGCCCTCCTAAAGTTGTGCAAGCTCTCCTCTCGCTTGCGCCTGGGCTCTGTGGCTGCCAAACAGGAATCTCCCCTTACGTTCTTTTTTTGGTTGTAGTGGTCGAGGCTTTTCCTCCTGAAAGCTCTCTAAAACTCCTCTGGCTGGGTGTAAACAACCTCTGGGCTTCTCTGTTCTACTTCCTGAGGCACGATGGGAGGCAGGGAAAATTTTGGGGTCACGAGGAGACCTGTAACATTCTGAAGATCTCTCCAGAAATTCCACTTACCGGAAAACAGGCTTATATTAAACCTGTACAACCCACGCCTCCTGCGCATCCTTTATCAAACTAGGTTCCATCCGGGCTTCTTCAGAGCCGTAGGACGCTATATAGAGAATTGCAAGCAGAGGCTGAGGATGTGGCTTGGTTGTAGAGTGCTTGCCTGCATGATGCCTTCCATTCCCCCTCCCCCATGTCCTTGTCCCCGGTTCCCCTTCTCTGTCCGGTCCCTTCCCCCAACCTCCCGCCACCTGCCCTCCACTCCCCCCACCCCTCCCTCACCCCAGAAACTGAGTGGTGGTGACTCATGCATGTCTTCAATCCCAGAAAAATTGGTGGTGAGGGTGGTGGAGATAAGAGGTTCAAGAATTCAAGATCACTCTTTGGTGACA
This sequence comes from Rattus rattus, assembly GCF_011064425.1. NCBI lineage: Eukaryota > Metazoa > Chordata > Mammalia > Rodentia > Muridae > Rattus > Rattus rattus. Next base: position 170,688,146 of record NC_046155.1, on the reverse strand, counting down.
AAGCTGGTGGGGGCTACACACACACAAAGACGGGGTGGGGGGGGAGGAAGGGTGGTCCGGAGACACAACTCAGCTCTTAAAAACACTTCCTGCTCTTCCAGAAATTTAGCTCCCAGCACTAAGTCAAGTGACTCACGCCCCCCTGAAATAAACTTCAGGAGGATCTGACGCTCTCTTCTAGCCTGCCAAGGCAAGGCACTCAAGTGCCACACATTGATATTAACGACAAGTAATTCAAAGTAAAATTTAAAAAAGACTACCATTTAGAGAATATTTCTACTGATGAGAAGAGAGAAAATCTTAAGGTAGAGGTGTTGGATAAGTGAGGAGAGGAGGGGGAGCCTGTAGATAGGGGCGCGGCTAGGAGACCCGCTGGGAAAAGTCCAGTGTGGGCAGAGACCACGCCCGGCTCAGTCATGCTTCTGTAACTTGGATCCCGTTACCTAGAAGGTTCTCTGAGTCACTATTGGGATGACTCCAGATTGTGAAAGCGGGATATAACTCTTTCCGTCTCCCCTGTGAAGAGAATCACAGTAGGTCATATCAGAACTGCTGCCAAAGATCAAGCTCGTCACCAAAGAACTATTGCTTAACAAGTCCACTTCCCCTGTACCCTAATAACTTGCCAGAGTTCTGATCTCCTTAGGTGTAGCAGAATTTTAGAAGAGCTGTCGCGCCTGGCATTCGCTCACACCGCTGAGGATTAGGGAAGAAACACAGATTTATAGAGTCTTCTGGTTTAAACCTCCAGCAGACATCACTAACAATAAAAGTGCTCCCTTTCCGCCTTCCCAGTGGCAGACATCACTAATCGATGCAAACACTCCCTTTCGGCATTCCGGTGTCAGCATACCCAGGGAGCACAGCTGACTTCCCAGAATTCTTAATGTAGTAAGCACTCTTAAATACTCACTACAGGTCTATAAAAAAAATAGTAGCTGGGGGTTGGAGAGACAGCTCAGGGGTTGAGAGTGTGAGCTGGTCTTACAGAGGACCCAAGTGTAGTTCCTAGTACCCATCTGATGGCTTGAAACTGCTTGTAATTCCAACTGCCAGGGATCCAAGATGTCATCTGGCATTTGCATGAACGCAACACACACACACACACACACACACACACACACACACACACACGTACACACATGATTAAAAGTAAAATATTTTTAAAAAGGTAGTTGAGAAGAAATACATCTATCTGTCTTTTCTAGCACAAAAGTAGATGGGAAAGGACTGTAGGCGTCTCAGCAGGAAGGTCTGGCAGATGTACAGATGTAGGTTGGCTCCTCACCCTCTTGCCTTTCCTTAGACCTCCTTTCCTGAGGAGATAATGACAAACATCTAGTCACCCCACTAAGGGAGCTGATGACAGACCAGCATGGGGGTACCATCGTGGTCCAACTCGGTAAACCAATGAGTTGTATTGGGGTTCCTTACAGGAATATGCATGGGGGAATTGTCACTTAAAGGAGCAGAAATGAAACAAGGACAGTTTCGTCACCAAACACACCCTAGCACGACTGACAGCTCACAAGGCTGAGACCCTGAGCACAGTACACAACCTGCAGACAGAGTGTCCTCAGGCTCAGCTGGTCTGAGAGTCAATGAGTCTGTGTGGGCACACATATTTTAAAAGATTTATTTATTATATATGAGTACACTGTAGCTGTTCTTCAGACACACCAGAAGAAGGCATCGGATACCATTACAGATGGTATGTGGTTGCTGGGATTTGAACTCAGGACCTCTGGAAGAACAGTCAGTGTTCTTAACCACTGAGCCATCTCTCCAGCCCGGCATACATTGTTTTTTGTAATCTACTTTTAATAAGGGCTGAACCTCTCCTCTAGCCCACCGCCTAGTAGTGGTAGTGGAAGAGAAAAGTTATTAGGGTACAGGGGACGTGGACTTGTTAAGCAATAGTTCTTCGGGGACGACCTTGATCTTCTTGGGCAGCAGTTCAGTTCTGTAGCAAACACCAAATACAACTCAGCAGCTGTAGGCCAATCCTCTAGGTAGGCAGACAACACACACGAATTGAACTGCCCCAGGAACCTCACGAGCAGTTTTGGGTGAGCGTCTCTTAATAGCAGCATAGCAAAGAACAGGGAGGCAGAGCAAACCAAATCCATGCTCAGTGCTCCTCTCCTGCTGTCTGCTGGGTCACAGCTGCACTCCTTCATCACACGTCCTTTCACGTGTCCGCTTTAGCATGTGTGCCCCAGCAAAACATCATTTGAAGTAACTGACTTTCCAGAGAAACCAGAAGTTTCCACTTCAGTCCTTAATGTCTATAAACGCCCAGGAAGGAGCCGCCTCCTGGAGCTGTCCGTTTCAGGAACTTCCTCTGCTCAGCTTACAGAGACCCCTGCAGGCTGGGGAGGGTTCCTACTTCCCTTTGCCCTAAGAATCGTCTTTTCAGGCTCCTTCCACCCCCGCTTCTGTCCCAGGAGCTCAAAATCAACCTGACAGGACTGACACCATGGAGCGGTCACTCAAACACTGACCGACACAACAGTGCTTCTGATAGATATCAAGGGAGGGGTCTCTAGCTGTGAGAGGCTTTTTCTCTCCCTAGGTGACACAGGTATAGGCCAGATTAGATCAAATTAAAAGTAGATAGTCAGGTTTATTAGTCATTGCCCCAGGATGGGTTCATCAGTCCCAAAGAACAGGGCTGAGGAAGTCGTGCACCCTGACTGGGGCGGAGAAATTTTATAGACTGTAGGCAAAGGGTGGAGACACGTCGGCCATAAGCTAGCTTTGTGCCCAAGTATGGTCAAGAGCTGAGCACCTAGGCCCGGATTTGGGTGGCCGGCAGCATCAAGGAAGCAGGTTTTGCGAGCTGCCAAGAATGCAGAACTGGACTGTTGGAGCCATTCCTTTGTTTGGAGTGTTTCAGTGTAGGCGGGGTTTGGGGAAGGAGGGCAGACGAATTCCCAGCTTGTGCAGGGCTGTGCAATGGTTCCAGCCTAACAAGGTAGGTAAAAATAGGAAGTGTAGGCCAAAGAAGGGGTGACCTTGCTGGAATCTCAAAAATTAAAAAAAATTTTTTTGTCAGGGTCCTCTTCCTTTCCCTCCTCCTAAGACTGGATCTCACGTAGCCCAGGCTGGCCTCAAACTGACAGTGCAGCATGTATACTGGTTATGAGTTCGATGCTAGTCTGGGCTACGAAGTGAGACTGTGTCTCAGAAACCCAAACTTGAAGATCCCCACACAAAATGCCATCCACAAGAGCACTGTGGCTTTTGGGGGGCCCGCCATGACCGCCCCTTTTCTAGGCACACCGGCGATCTAGTTTTTTATTTAGAAAGTAAGGAAGAACAAGTTGTACACTCAGAAGAAATATTCTGTGCTCGGTTCAGCTTACAAGGCAAAGCAATACGTCCTCTGCCGCCCCAGGATTTGTGACAGCATTCGGTGTTCCTGTGCCACATCCCAACAGGAAACCAGTGCGTCTGTAACCATTCTGGCTTTTTTATGCCCGCCCCAGCTTCCGGATAGAATAACGACACAGAGACTTGTGTTTAACAGTAAATGCCAGGTCTTATACTAGGCTTGCTCCCCAACTAGCTCCACACTTCGTTTTACCACGCTATGTCTGCCACTTGGCTGGTTATCTCTCCTCAGTTTCTTATGTCCGACTTCTTGAGTCTGGGTGGCAAATCTCTGGCGCTTCTCTCTTCCCCAGAGTTAGTTTCTTTCCTTTCTGCCGGATGTCCCATCTTACTATCCTGCCTTTTGCTACAGGCCATAGGCTTTTTACTTTAACCAATCAGAAGGCGCCTTGGGCAGGCAAAGAAGGACAGAGACACGTCTTCACACAATGTACAAAAACATCACTCCCAACAGATGCTGCATGTCGTAAGTAAGCCCATCAGCTGGCTGAGTTGGTCAACTCCCAGGGACAGAAATTTTGGGATAATGCAAAGAGAGAGGAGAAAAGAGGGAGGGGACCGTGAAGAAGACACAGAGTGTGAATTCCTGGAAAGCAAGTTTGTAATAAGGAGGGAATTGAAAGCAGGAAGAGGCGGAGCCAACTCCTCCACTGGAACTGGGCCGGCCACGTGACTCCCTCCAACCAATGGGGAGACAATGATGGTCTTCTTTCTGAGCCAGAGGCCTTGATCAGTTGAGGTCTGCCTTTCTGAGCTTGAGAGAAGACACCAAGGAGTGCCAGCTGTTCCCACTGATGCTACCCCTCCAGACAGCCACTGGACCACAGATGCTGCAGGAAGCCCCCTCCTGCCGAGCCCTACCTGCAGCCCAAGCCTCAGAATTACAATCTGCACAAATGGCTGTTGTTTCACGCTGCTGAGTTCCAGAGGCAATTTATTACCGTGCGGAGGTCCAGAGGCAATTTATTACCGTGCGGAGGCTGCCAGATACACGCTAGGACTCTGGGAAATCTTCATGACTTCTGTTAAATTCTTCCTCCGTTACCCCACTCCTCCCTTCAGCTAAGCCAGGAAGTTTCTTTTGTTTGGTGAGGCTGAAGAATAGAGACAGTGTTCCAGGAGTAGGTGGGCTGTGAAGATGGGTTGCTGGTGGTGGGCAGGACAGAACATGCTTTGTTTAGCTGGGGACATCATGGGGACAACTGGGAGGGAAGAGGAGCTTGACGAGGGCCATGTCCTTTTCTGAGACTCCTGTCGTGGGATCGGCTTTGGGTAGAGATTTATGCGCTCATGGCTCAGCTGCACATTCCTTATCTCTGTGTGTTTTGCAGTAAAGATTGGAAGGGTGGTGGAGGAGGGAGGGAGGGAGAGAGGGAGGGAGAGAGAATGAACATCACTGTTACGCATATATGGAGGTCCCAACCCATATTTTACACCTTTTTGGTGTGTGTACATGTGTGTACATGCTCTGGCATTGTCTCCTTCAGCCATGTTGGTTTCTGGAGATCAAACTTAGACCCTCAGGCTTGGTAGCAGGTGAATTTGCCAACTGAACCCTCTGTGCTGCCCAAGGCTTTGTTTAGCTGTCTTCTCTCTCTGCAGGGTGGGTCCTCCCTGACTTGGTTCACTGGCACCCTTCCCTGGTGCTCCCCCTCTTTGATGCTCCCCTCCCTGGTGCTCCCCCTCCCCGGTGCTCCCCCTCCCGGTGCTCTCCCTTCCCCTCCCTGGTGCTCCCCATTCTTTTTCCCCGTCTTCCCATCCTTGATTCCCATCTTTGTTGATCACGTTTGCCTCCCTCACAGGACACAAATGGGATGGGATGTGGTACTCACAAAGCCCACCACTGCTTAAACGTGGTTCAGACTCATGTCATTCTTGGGTTGGGTGTGGTTATGACCATCCCCATTTTGCAGACGGACACACAGAGCCCCAAAGGAACTCCACTTCTCCACAGCTCCCCTAAGCAGGTATGTGGGCCACAGCAGCCAAGCAAGCACTCATAGCTTCTCTTGTCACTTTGGGTATTACAGAGTCAGATGGGCACATCTGGGGTCAAAGTTATTCTTTCCCATGGGCCCGTTGGGTCGGTGGTTTTTTTTTGTTTTTATCAGAGTTTGAATTGTTGCTGCTCCCTGACTGTGTGATTTGGAATTAATGTCTTGACGTCTCTGTGCCTCATCCATAAACTGAGACTAGAATTGAGCTTATTCCACTGGTAGAGCGACTCAAATCAAGCTCAAGTGTGCTGGAGTGGATGTCCTCTGGTGGACCAGTGGCGGGGGGCGGGGGCAGAATTACCTTAATTCCCCGGACTAAATAGAAGCAGCTAGCTCCGATCAGTGCTAGGCCTCCCAGTGTGGCTGCTACGATGAGGACGATGGCGGGTCCTCCTGAGAGCGCCATGTAGTCGTTTGACGTCGTGGGATAGGCAATTGTGGGATCCGGAACTGTGGGAGCCACGTTGTCTTCTGGGAACCGAGGGGAGACAAGACTGAAGGAGCCACCCTCACCCCTCCACCCCCATCCCTGTCAACCTATAACTCAGGCTCCTCTCTGCACACAGCGGTCTCCACACGCCCATCTCTCTCCCTCCTGTTTCCAAGTTCATCGATTTCTCTATCCTTCTCTTCCGTCGCACTGTGACACCAGACAGAAAACTTGGTAAGGTCACACAGATTCAGAAACCCGGTAATTCTCATATCTGAGAACAGCGGGCATTTAATCTACTCACAACCAGGTTCCTGTCCTAGAACATGGTGACCACCACACCCCATGGAGGGAACTGTGACGATTAGTCATGTAGGGGCAACACCCGAAGTCCTTCCACATGCAGATGGGGCATCCCTAACATCTCGGACCAAACCCATAGAAAGCATCTGCTTTCAGATCCCAACCCACCCCGACATGTGTAGAACACCCTGTCTACAAGGAATAAAGTTATTTCACAAAAGACTGTCTGGGAGTGTCTGCCTTGTAGAGCTGTAACGCCTTGGGGAAGAGAAATCTCTCCGGAAGCTTTCATCGCAGAAGCTTCTCAAGCCTATTGCACCACTTCCTGCTCAGTGGCCACGCCCTTAGCTCCTAGCCACTCACTGTGCCCCACCTGCCTTTGTACCCCATAGGCTGGCAGCCTGCCTTGCTTCAGCTCCCCCTCCCCACTTGAAGAGCCACAACTCATTGGCTGCTCCAAACGTGCGGATAGCACCCTGGTACTCGGAATGGCACACCCTACCTCTTTCTGTTCCTTTCTTACCCAGAGTCTGCTTAATCTTTATATACGTTAGAACCAGCTCAGATGGCCTCTCCTCCAGGCCGAACCATGCTGCATGGTTCCCTCATTCCAGTTCAGCCTACTCTGGCCTCTGGGGTGGGAGTGGTCTGTGGATAGCCTCCCCCCCCCCCCTTACCCCGTTAGTTCCCCAGATGGAATAGTCCTGGTCATCAGGGTGGCTCCAGCACTGGCCTGGGCACACTATAGCTTCTCGGTAAACATCTCCTGAGGCACTTGCCCGTAACTCCTGTATTGAGGTTGGGGAGGGGCCAGAAACTGACAGACCAATCCTTGAAGCTCATTGGCCAGCTGGTCTAGTTGACTCCATGAACCCAAGACCCTGTCTCCAAAAAGTGAAGTTGGATTTGAGGTGTGTGCTGGTAGGCTGCAGTGTTTCAATGGGTGGCAGAACACGTGTGCACTAATTGAACTGAGTTGGTGACAGAGAGGAGGGGGCGGGGGAGGTGAAAAACTAGGGAAGGAGCTGATAAAAATGCATTGCGTGTAGTAAGGAGCTGTCAAAGGATAAATTAAAAAGTTTGTTTTTTTTTAAATGGAGAATGGCCAAAGATACCCAATGTCAACCTCTGGGTTTATTGTGTTGGAGTTTTCTTAGAGATTATAATAACTTTTCATTTTGGAGGGAAAGTCTTCTATTATTATTGTTGTTGTTATTTACTTTTTTAATATTTTTGGGTTTTTTTGAGACAGTTTCTCTGGGTAGTCTGGAATTTGGTCTGTAGACCAGGCTAGCCTTGACCTCAGAGATCCCCTGCCTCGGCCTCCCACAGAGTGCTGTGATTAAAGGCGTGTGCCGCCTGAGTAAAACCTCTCCAGATACAGGATGTAGAAGCAAAGTGTAACAACAGGACGTTCTGTGGGAGGGCGGTGTGAAATCCTCCATCCTCCAGAGAAAGGTCCTTAAGACAGGAAGCAAGCAATTCAAAACAGCTTCAGGAAGTCTCCGGAACTGGCTGTAGGCTCCTGGTAAGCAAATGTGAGTAGTGGCTGCTGGCAAGCTTCTCCCACAAGCGGGGTGAGAAGATACCCTCAGGCAAACTTGAAGGCCAGCTCCAGCAAGTCTTCCTCGGCTCTGGCGGACCTTGCCCTTCTCCCCAGTTCCCTCTGCCTTGCTAGAAATTGTTACATTGCATTCCTAGAGCTAGCCACCAAAGTCTACTTCCGTAGTTTGCCACTTCCTTCCGCTGAGGTTGACTACCTAGATCCAGCTGTCAAAGTATTGAAGCCCGGCAATCAAAAGCCCCCTTTGGCTCACCCAATTTACCTGTCCAATCAAAATTAAACTCCTCGTCCTAATGCGAGGCTTTCCCCTTGGACCTTTATAAACTGCCGTTTTCCCATGGCCCCCTCTGTTTCCTCTATGCAGAGGCAGTCCTTCGCTCCTCTGGGACCCACACCATGAAGGACCCTAGTCCTTACTGAAGCATGAGAGCTTGGCCCGGTAGAAAGTAGGTAGGTTATGAGGACCCTAAGGGCTTTCGCCAGCTTTACATCCACTGCCTCAGGTCAAGATTATGCCAAGTACCAGCTTCCTGCCTCGGGTCAAAGCTAGGCCAAGTTCCATTCTCTACCCACAGTTCTCTTGAGGAGCAGGGACATTCTTAAAAATCCGCAGGATGTACTGACTGACAGTCGCCTGACCCTCTGGTCCCAGATGGAGTTCAAAGGCATATCATGTAAGTGTAAACTGTAAATTTGCTGATGTTACCTGTACCTCTAAAAATATAAAAACTGTTACAGCCATTCGGGGTCGCCTTCTAGTCATTCGCCACGAGGGGCTGATTGAAGGTCGACCCCGACGCGACAGAAATTAAATCTCTTGCGTTTGCATAGAACTCCGTTCTCGTGCCTCACTTGGGGGGCCTCCCGGTAGTTAAGACTCACTTCGAGCCTTACAACCCCTTTCCCCTCTGCCTTGCTCCCCTCCCCTTCTCGGGCTGAGAACTTGGTCTTGGGGTGCCCTGTGCGGAAGCCGAGGCACCAGACAGGATACCCCTGACCTTGTTGAGCTGCCTCCATGCTGTCTCCAGGTTCCCAGCTTTGTGAGCAGTCACTCATGCTGGGGTGGGCTTCGGTGACGAAGCCGTCTTTGAGTCCTATGCTCCTGTAAGTCACCCCTCACCCACATGTATGTAAGTAACCCTAATGAAACTCATCGCTTCACCAAGTTGGACTTTGGTGTTGTAAGGGGAGGGTATCTGCTAAGGACCCCCAAGACCAAGCCTGTCATATATAAAATGGGTTAACGCGGGGCTGGGAGGTGGCCCAGTGGATAAAGTAGTCTGTGCAATGCGAGGACCAGCGTTGGGACCTTCAGGACTCACAGTAAATGTCAGGCAGATGGCCTGCTTCTAATTCCAGCGCCTGGGAGGTGATGAGGAGTGAGGGACGAGATCCTAGAGGATGCTGGCCAGCTAGACGAGTATCAGTGGGCTTTGGGTTCAGCTGAAAAACCCTGCCTCTGAACCAGGTAAGAAGCAACTAAGGAAGACCTATATCCGTCTCTGGCCTTCGTATGCACAGAGATACACACGCAGATATTCACGCAGATGAAAGAAAATTAAAAATTTTTAAAAAGGCTAAGAAGCCACAGCCTACCAGGTAGAAGAAAACATGGAGCGACATTTTGGCTATAAAAGACTTGACTGGGGTGGCTACGGGGAAGCCAGCTGCAGACCCGTGTAGGTACAGAGATCCCAGAGACACTTACGGCTCAAGGAGACGGTCACCGGCTCAGATACCCGCTCTTCGTTTGTATTCTTGGCTATACACAGATACGTGCCCAGCTGATTTGGGGACAGTCGCCGGATAAATAGCTTGTCCCCAGTTCCGCATGGCTTCCCATTGAAGGTCCACCTCAGCATGGGCTCTGGGTCCATGGTCACCCTCCACTGCAGGATCACAGAGTAGTTAAGGTCACTGTAGACTGTGCCCTTCAAAGCCTCTGGGAAGGTCACCAGTGGGACCAGGCTGGCCCTGTCTGTGGGAACAGAGAGCAAGACATCCAGGTGACTGACCTTCCAGAGACATTGGCATCTCTTCTGCCCCACATAGTTATATGCATACATTCACTCACACACACACACATTCATTTACTGTCATTCATTCATTCACTCGTTCACACATCCATTCATTCACTTATTCACAAGTCATTCACTCACAATCATTCATTCACTCACATTTGTACACATACATTCATTCATTCATTCATGCACACATTCATTCATTCACACATTCATTCATTCGTTCATACATTCATTAGTACAGCCCTACTGGAGCTCACAAGCTCCTGTGTTCCATGGCATGTGGCCATTACAGTGTCAGTAGTCACAGAATTAATTATACTGGTAATAGTAATGATACCCGGTTATTAAGTATCCAGTAAAGCTAGGCACAATTAAACTATTTCTTTTATAACTGAGACATTGTTTTTTTGTTTTGTTTTGTTTTTAATACTGAGTCTTTTTTTTTTTTTTTTTTTTTTTTTTTTTTGGTGCTGGGGCCCGACCCCATGGCCTTGTTGGGAAAGCGCCCTCCCCCTGGGCTAAATCCCCACCCCCAAACCTAAACTTAATAACCGGGAATTTCAATTTAAAAAATGTCTCTATAAAACTGGCCCATAGGCAAGTCTGTAGGGTCATTTTTTTCTTTTTTTCTTTTCTTTTTCCTGAGCTAGGGTTTCTTGGTATCGCCCTGGCTGTCCTGGAACTCTCTCCGTAGACCAGGCTGGCCTTGAACTCAGATCTACCTGCTTCTGCCTCCTGAGTGCTGGGAGTAAAGGCATAGCCTCCATTACCCAGCATCCTTTTCCTGATTAATGGTTGAACTGGGAGGGCCCAGCTTACTAGGAGCAGTGATACCTCTGAGAGGGTGGTCCTGAGGTACCCAGAAGAAAGCAGGTGATCATGGAGAACAAACCAGTACACATTGTCCCTCCATGGTCTCTGCCTCAGGTTCCTGCCCCGACTTCCGTTTGTCGTCAACTGTTACCTGGAAGCGTGGATACAATAAACCCTCTCTCTTCCCTAGGCTGCCTCTGGTGATTGGGTTTCATCACAGGAATAGAAACCCTAACTACAAGACCTGACTTCAAACCCCCATTCTTTATAAATTAACCAGTCTCAGCCACTCTATGATAGCAAGAGAAAAAAACGATCTAACACAGGGGTGATGAACACCACCTGAGAGAGGCCCTGTTGGCCCCCAGGGGTGTGGCGAATCTGATTTCTGAGAACTGGGTCCCTCCCCACAGGCCCCACTCACTCTTGACTTCAGTCCTATGGGACCTGACGGCGTCCAGAACCTCGGCGTGGCTCTCTGAGTTTTGAGCTGATACATCCCTGATGACCGAGCTGTCTTCAGTGTGTAGCACCTCTTGGCTAGTGTGAGGAAGTCCCCGGAGGCCCTTGAGAGGGGACGCGGCTGGCGGCTGGGCTTCAAACTCTCGGAACCAAGAAGTGCTGAGAACTCCTTCAGGGGCTCTGGGGTCAAGCAGGTGGGGGCCAGCTCCTTCCATGTGGGGTGGCTTGGAGGTGGCAGAGCAGGTGCAGGAGACAAGCAGGGCACCTAGGAGGCGGCAGGAAAGAGGAGGGGACATCGAGGGACAAGTGAGACCACAGGTGATATACTGCCTGTAAGTGGCCTGTCCACAAGTGAACATTACAGATGCTGGGGAAAGTGTTGGTGTGAAGGAGCTGTTTGAAGACCCGGTCCCCGAGAGGAGGCGCTGTTTGGGAGAGGGTACAGAACTTCTAGGAGGATGGTTCTCAACCTGTGGGTCGTGACCCCTCTGGGTTGAACGGCCCTTTCACAGGGATTACCGATATCCCGCATATCAGATATTTACGCTATGATTTGTAACCATAGCAAAATCACAGTTGTGGAGTAGCACGAGGGTCACAGTTTCAGAAAGGTTGAGAAACATTGATCTATGTATGATATAGAGTCTTGCAGGAAGAAGTGCATCACTGGGGGCGGGCCTTGAGTGTCCTTACTTCCTCTACTCCTCTCCTTCTTGTGTGTGATAGGAAATGTGACCAACCAGCTTCCTGGTTTCCCTGACAGGTTGCCGGAGTGGATTGTATCCCTCATAAACCGTGTTTTGTGCTAACTTGCTTGTTGGGATATTTTACTACAGAAAAGTATTAATGCAAGTCGTAGAGAGGCTGCCTGTGGTGGTTAGAGCTGGGGTCCCATCCATCATTTGGTGGGTAGAGACAGTAGGATCAGGAGTTCAAAGGCAACTACATATCAGACTGAGGGCAAGCCTGGGCTACAGGAGGCCCTGTCTCAAGCAAACGTGCACTGATTCTTTTTGTCCCTATTGATCTTTTATAGATAGGGCCTCACTGTGTAGTCCAGGCTAACCAGGCTGACCTGGAACTCACTTGTGGCAATCCTCCTGACAGACGTGTGTGTGCTTTTGTGCGTGCGCGCGCGCGCGCGCGTGTGTGTGTGTGTGTGTGTGTGTGTGTGTGTGTTGCTGCTCATCAAAGCCAGAAGTAGTTATCAGATACCCAAGGTCTGGATTTACAGGTGTTAGGTCTCAGGCAGTTCAATCTCCAGAAATGATCTCAACACAGACTGCAGGAAGATTTAGATGAAAGCTGGCATTGCTCAGGAACTTGTCAAACCGGTTTCCACCTGCCTTGGGTCATTTCTTTTACATCCAGAAGGAAAGTATGGCACCCAGGGCAGCTATCAGCATATCAAAGTGCACATTGGCCTCCAGGCCCTCTCAGAACCAGTATCTAGTTACACATTTCAAAGCCACTGCAGTCTCTGAAGCTCCACTTCCCTCGTTAGGGGCTCACCTGCCTTCTCAGCCCTATTTCCCACTACTCCTCACTTCCTTCCCCTCTGCTTCTACTCTTGCCTTCGCTCACTCTTTGAGTCTCTCTCTGCTGTACTCTGTCATTGGCTAGCTTATGTCTCCACTGCTCTCTCCCGCTCTCTCCGTGTCCCTGATGTGTTCAGTCCACTACTTCCACCATATCATGGAGCCGTTTTGTTGTCGGTCTCTTTACTGTGCCCGTCTTAGTCAGGGTTTGTTGCTGTTCATCACCAAAGGAAGTCAGGCCTGGAACTCAAGCAGGGCAGGAAGCAGGAGCTGATGCAGAGGCCTTGGGGGATGCTACTTACTGGCTCGCTCCCCCTGGCTTGCTCAGCTTGCTTTCTGCTTTCTTTTCTTTCTCTTTTTTCCGGAGCTGGGGACCGAACCCAGGGCCTTGCGCTTGCTAGGCAAGCGCTCTACCACTGAGCTAAATCCCCAACCCCCTCGGCTTGCTTTCTTATACAACCCAAGACTACAGCCCAGGGATGGCATCACCCACAATGGGCTGGGTCCTCCCTGCTTGACCAATAATTGAGAAAAGACCTTACAGCTGGGTCTCATGGAGTCATTTCCTCAACCAAGGCTCCTTTCTCTGTGGTATCTCCAGCTTGTGTCAAATTGACACACAAAACCAGCCAGTACATCCCCGCACACAGCAGGCAGTTCTGGGTCGCAGTGGTTGAAACTTGCCTGCCTTTCAGAGACTCAGGGCAGCAGCTTATGTCGTCACTCGCTGCAGCTGCTGTGAGTTGAGTAGAGACACACACCTTTTAAAAGGCTCTGGCCGCCTCAGATCGTTCTGTCTGTCTTGTTCATTCTCTCTGTCTTGTGGTCTCTCTCTCTCTCTCTGTCTCATGGTCTCTCTCTCTGTCTCTCTGTCTCTGTCTCATGGTCTCTCTCTGTCTCGTGGTCTCTCTCTCTTGCTCTGTCTCTGTGTCTCTGTCTCTCTCTGTCTCATGGTCTCTCTGTCTCTCTCTCTGTGTCTCTGTCTCTCTCTGTCTCGTGGTCTCTCTCTCTGTCTCTGTCTCTGTTTCTCTCTGTCTCATGGTCTCTGTCTCTCTCTCTGTCTCTGTCTCTCTGTCTCATGGTCTCTCTCTCTCTCTGTCTCTCTCTGTTTCATGGTCTGTCTGTCTGTCTGTCTCTCTTTCATGTCTCTGAAATGTCTTTTCAGTGCATTCCCCTTCCCCCAATAAAACTACTGCGTTATATCTGTTGCGTGGCGTAGTCTCTTAGCTGCACACCTTGTCCAGGACCCGCTAAGGTACCACTTGTGATGGTCTGTATGTGCTCGGCCCAGGGAGTGGACTATTAAGTGTGGCCCTATTGGAGTAGGTGTGTCACTGTGGGTGTGGGCTTTAAGACCCTCCTCCTAGCTGCCTGGAAGTCAGTCTTCTGCCAGCAGCCTTTAGATGAAGGGTCCTCAGCTGCTCCTGCACCGTGCCTGCCTGGACGCTGCCATGGTCCTGACTTGATGATAATCAACCTCAGAAGCCAGCCCCAATTAAATGTGGTCCCTAGAAGAGTTGCCTTGGTCATGGTGTCTGTTCGCAGCAGTGAAACCCTAAGACACAATGCTGCTTTATCCTCCTAGTCACACGGAGAACTGAACTCAGGTCCTCAGGAAGAGCAGCCATGCTGTTGACCATCAGGAAACCTGGAGCCCACAGATAAGTGGAAGAAGAGGACTCGGTTCGCATGGCTGTTCTACCGACCTCTGCATGCACAACACAGCACACTACTCATGCGCACGCTAATAATAAAGGTTGTGAGCCTCCGTGTGGGTGCTGGGAACTGAGCTTACGTCCTTTGCAAGGGCAGCTACTGGTCTGAACTTCTGAGCCATCTCTTCAGGCCTAACCCCTGACCTCTTTAAAGGCCAGGAACAAAATGGATGTGAAGAAACCATAGTCCCTACCAAGACCCAATACAAAAGAGATGCTCCCTCATCCCCACCCCACTGATTCCTCCAGCCCCTTGGGGCTCAGAGTGTTAGCATTTTGTAGAGGCTCCGCCCCACAGTTACCTAGCAATGGAGGGGTTGTGTGCCCTCTCTGCTCTCTCTTGTTCTTCCCTTCTTGCTCCTGCTCTGTCTTCTTTCCCCTTCTCCTCCCCCCCCACCTCTCCAATTGTACATGGCCATCCTCTCTCTCTCTCTCTCTCTCTCTCTCTCTCTCTCTCTCTCTCTCTCTCTCAGCTCCCCTCCCCATGCCGTGAATAAACTCTATCCTATCCTATACCGTCCTGTGGCTGGTCCCTCAGGGGGAAGGGTTGCCTCAGCAGTGTGGGCCCGCTGAGGCCTCCCCTTCCCCCACTCCTTACCACACACCCACCAAACATATTCCTTCTCTTAATAAAACTCATCCAGGAGTCCTAGGGCTGTCGGGAGGAGACTGAGGTAGCGCTATCTGAGGCTTCTTTGGTCAGGACTTGAAATGGGGCTGGGGAAGACGTTTGGAAGTGTCTTCCAGAGTTGGGGACATAAGGGGTCTTAGACTTGTATGGGGGCCATCGGATCGCAGCGGTGGGGAACCAGTATGCCTCCCCAGGAGGGGCCTTGGGAAATGACCCACACTGCCAGCATTCGGAAGGAGGTGAACAGCCAAGGACTGTGAAGGGAGGCGGGAGCTCTCTTGGGTCAGGCCCAGGGGAAGGAAGGACTCTTGGCGGAGAGACTGAGAGGTGGTGGAGATAGTTCTGAACATCCTACAAGGTTCTAAGTAGGCCCCAGCCAGAAAGATCCACGAGCACATGCGCCCTCCCCATAACTACAGCAACCAGATGCAAGGACTCAGCCTGAGCCTGTCTCCTCTCCTTGCCTGTCTCTGTTCATGCCCAGAGGCGCTCAGAGAGCAGCTCTGAAGGGGACGAAGCACACACAGAGAGAAGAGGAGAGATGTCAGGGGCTCTCCATCTCCCCTGCAGTGCAAGCGCTAACCCGGGGACCAGGAAAGCTTTGAGCTGGATGGAGTTTGGGGCTTTATTTATGTTTTGCTGGTTTTGGGGACAGAGTCCTACTATGTAGTCCTGGCTGGCCTAGAACTCGCCAGCTAGACCAGGTTGGCCTCCAGATTTCCGTGGGCCCCCTCCCTTTGCCTGCTGCATGCTGGGATGCACCACCATGCCCACTTCAGGTGGCTTTAGAATGGACAGAGCCGGATCTTTTTGTTTTTTTTTTTCTTTTTGAGATCGGGTCTCCTTATGGAAGCCCAGACTGGATCCAAACTCATCGTCCTCCTGCCTCAACCACCACGGGCCGTGTCATAACCCCTGGCTCAGAACTTTGGACCAGGAGGGGCAGTTCGTTATGAAAGGCCCTCTCTGTGGTCTCTGACATGCAAACTACTGCCCTTCAAAGCTTCATTCTCTTCCTTAAGCTGTGTGACCCGGGGAAGCGATATAACCTCCCTGAGCTGCGTTCCCCCTCTCCCCACAAAGAAATGAGGACCAGCGGGTGTGGAAGGTAAATGTCACTGTCTGAAAGCAGGTAGGTCTGACTGGCAGGTAGATATGTTTAGTCCCAGGGACTGTGCACTGTGATGGCAGAAATTCTCCTAGTGTGATTTTTTTTTTTATTAGTATGTGTGTGCTGTGGGAGACACACATACATGTCAGAAAACAATTGTGTGAATCTGTTGTCTCCTCCATCTTTACATGGGTTTGGGGGATCAAACTCAGGTGTCAGGCTTCCATTGCCATTCAGCTATCTCGCTGCCTCCCCACAAACCCTCATTTTTTCTTTTTGAGACACGTTCTCATGTAGCCCAGGCTAGCCTCTGTTGGCATTCTGTCTAAGCTCCACCCCCACAGCTACCAGGCAGTAGTCAGGCATGCTCCGCCCCCACAGTTGCCTGGCAACAGCTTGCCTCCTCCTCCTCTTTCTCTTACCCATCTTGCTCTTTGTTCTTTGCTGTTCTTGCCCACTTCCCCATCCCCTCCCCTCCACATGTCCATGGCCGGCCGCCTTTCCTCTCTTCTACTCTTCTCTCATTAAAACCCCTCCACATGGAACCATGGTATTTGGATCTTCTGTGGGCACAGGCCGTGATTCGAAACCCTAACAGCCTTGAACTCACAATGTAACCGGGGATGACTTGAGCTCCTGATCCTCCTGCCTCCGCCCTAATTCTGGAATTACTGTGTACACCACCACACCCAGTTTATCTGTTGTAGATCCCAGGGTCTCCTAAGCTAGGTGAGCACTGGACCAGCTGAGACCGGTCCACAGGACCCGATGTATGAATGTTCGTATTGTTGGTTTGTTTGAGTCCAGATCTTGCTACGGAGTCCTGACTAGTGTGGTCTTTACTGAGCAGCATAGGATGGCCTCGAATTCACAGCAATCCTCCTGTCTCATTTTCCAGGTTCTGAGATGATGTTGGGCTGATAGTTTTATTAGGGTCTGGAGAGCCAAAGCGCAGTGCTACTCTGGCAAAAAGGGACAGGAGTCTGGATTCTCATTTTGATCTTCCCCAGCCCTGAGTGACTAGCAGGGGACAGTCCCTTTCTGATCTTCTCATTCTTTGTAAGAAGAGCAGGAAGGACTCTCAGGACCACAGGTAAAGAGCCAGGCTGTTAGGCACACGCCCTTGTCCCCAGCAGTGGGAGGCGGGGAGGAGCTGGAGCAGGAGGATCCTGATTCTGAGTTATGCAGCTGAGTGTGTCTACCTAGCAAGATGACTTTAAAAAGATCCCGCTCCACAACGAAAAGATTGCTGGCGAATTGGGGGAGCCCCAGAATCCTAACCAGGAGTTCTGTGATGAGCTATGTGGGCTCTCTGAGGGTGTCCCTCCTTTGTCCCCAGCCAGAGGTGAAGCCACGTTCTCTCATGTACCTGTTAGTAGAAGCGTCTTCCAGGCAGGAATGAGGCCACGGCCTGAGTCCGGAAGACAGTCCATGTTGTCCTCTGTCCTTGGACCTCTTAGGGAGTTCTGGGTAGAAGAACCTCAAGGACACGCAGGTCTTTATGGGGCCCCAGCCACACTCTTCCTCCACAGGCTGGGTCTCTGCCCTTGCCCTTGCACAAGTCCCCCCTCAGCCTCTTCCTCCAGCACCTCTATGTGGGAGAGATAGGGCTAACCTACGTCTTCAGCATAGAGAATTCTAGGGTCCCCGCCCTCCATAACCAGAGCAGACTGAATGCTGAGGAAGAAGGATGTGGCATTATGTATAGCCCCACCCATCACCCTCGTCAGAGGGTACTGAGGCCAAAGGTCAACATGATAGGAGGCAGCTGGGACCCACCTCTTGGCTTCACTGCCAGGTTCTCATCTGTCAGCTCCGAGCCCAGCTCTTCTCTGGAAGATGACGTGTATGACAGTGAGTGAGTCACAGTCAGAGACATGGCCTGAGGAACTTGGTTAGGTGATTGGTAGATGGCGGTGGCTACTAGAATTGAGCTATTTTGTTTGGGATTGTCTTTAGTGGGGTGTGTGTGGTGTGTGTGTGGTGTGTGTATGTGTGCATGTGTGTGTATGTTATGTGTGTACAGGTGTGTTTGTGTGTATGTGCAGGTATGTGTGTGGTGTGTGTGTGTGCGTGCATGTGTGTGTATATGTGTGTGTGCATGTATGTATGTGTGTGCATGCATGTATATATGTGTGTATGCATTTGTGTGTAGGCGTGTGTGTGTGTGTGTGTGTGTGTGTGTGTGTGTGTACAGGTGCATGTGTGCAGATGTGTGTGTTTGTGTGTGTGCAGGTGTGTGTGCATGTGTGTGTATGTGTGTGTATGTGTGTGTGCATGTGAGTATGTGTGTGTGCAAGTGTGTGTGTACAGATATGTGTGTGTGCAGGTGTGTGTATGTGTGCATGTGTGTGTATGTTATGTGTGTACAGGTGTGTTTGTGTGTATGTGCAGGTATGTGTGTGGTGTGTGTGTGTATGTGCAGGTGTGTGTGCGGTGTGTGTGTATGTGTGCATGTGTGTATGGTGTGTGTGTGCAAGTGTGTGTGTGCAGGTGTGTGTGTGTGTAGGTGTGTGTATGTGTGCATGTGTGCGTGTGCGTGTATTTAAGTCAGAGTGTGCTTATTATTTGTCAACTTGACACAAACCTAGACATATCTGGGAAGAAAGAATTTCGGTTGGGGACTTACCTCCATTAGATTGGCCTGTGAGCATATCTATAGGGTATACTCCCCCCCCACACCTCTTTCCCCCTTCCCATTTTCCTTTTTTTCTTCGAGACACGGTTTCTCTCTGTGTAGCCCTGGCTGTCATGGAACCCTCGATGTAGATCAGGCTGGCCTTGAACTCAGAGATCTGCCTGCCTCTGCCTCCTGAATGCTGGGACAAAAGGTGTGTGCCTCCATCACCTGGCCTGGCATTTTCTTGATTAAGGACTGAACTGATAGAGAAGGACCCTCCTGGCTGGCGCCATCCCAGGCATGTGGTCCTGGAGTGTGTAAGGAACCAGGCTGAGCAAGCTGTAAGCAGCATCTGGGGGTGGCACTCCTCCATGGCTCCTGCTTTAGTTTCTCCCTCCAGGATCCTACCTTGAGTTCTTGCCCTGACTTCCCTCCATGAAGGACTGTGACCGGAGAGTTCTAAGCTGAAACAAACCCTTGCCCACTCAAGTTGCTTTCGGTCATGGTGTTTTGTCACAGCCATAGAAGACCTGGGGTATCACCACGTAGCTCTGTCTAGTCTGGTTTGCTATGTAGACCAGGCTGGTCTCGAACTCAGGAAGATCCACCTGCCTCTGCATCCCACACGCTGGGATTAAAGGCCTTTGCCACCACAATGTGCCTGTGTTATTTCTATTTTCGAACAGGCTCTTGCGTGGCCCAAGCTGGTCTCAAACTCGCTCGCACAGCCGAGGCTGGCCTTGAGTGCCTGAACATCTCGCCTCCAGGGAATCCGGGCCTGTGCTGTTTGTCAGTGAAAAAGTGATTGCCTCAGAGGGGAGTGCCAGGATTTTAACTCAAATCCCTGTGAGTCACAAGCTCATGCTTTCCCTTCCAGACACAGGTTCACCCGGGGGCAAAGGCTACCCACGTCTCCATCATCGGATGACTCAGTTATTTATCATGTACTCACGGCAGGTGCAGTGGTTTCTCCGTAGTTGTGCGTGCTGGTTAGTTTCTCGTAATCAACTTGACACAAGTTAGAATTGTTGAGGTCTCCCTCCCAACCAAGCATAGCTGTAGCCATTTTGTTCCATGCCAGCCGGCTGTTTTATACTGTTCCTGTGATAGGCCTGCCCGCCAGCGACACAGAAAATAGGTTGGCTCAGAAGAGCAGGGGTGAGCTGACCACAAGGGTTCTGTATGCTATGAGGTTGGTTAATCTTTTTTTTTTTTTTTTTTTGGTTCTTTTTTTTCGGAGCTGGGGACCGAACCCAGGGCCTTGCGCTTCCTAGGCAAGCGCTCTACCACTGAGCTAAATCCCCAACCCCGAGGTTGGTTAATCTTAAAAAGCTCCACAACCAAAAACTTTTACTCAGGACCCCTCAAATTAAATGGGAACCGTTATGTCTAAAATGGCTTGAGCCAGGGCCGACCACTGGGCAGCACTTCCAGCACCTGCGTATGAGCTCATTGTGGGTTTTGAGGTTTTAGCCTTTATACGCTGGCCCTGAGAGATGTCCAGTGCGCAGCTTCAAGCCTTTGAGCATGAGCCTGGGTGACGACCCAGTCTTTAGGTGTGCGTTCAATAAACCATCCCTGTCTGAGTGAGATGGGTGTTCATGTGGTTTGTGGGGCGATTCCTGGACCCTAACAGGGTCATCTACGAAAAGGGAAGTTCAGCGGAGAAAAACCTGCCTCAGCCACATTGGCCTCTGGGGCGTTTTCTTGATTGGTGATTGACAGGGCGTAGGCCGTGCCACCTCTGGGCAGGTAATTGTGGGTTTTTGTTTTTGTTTTGTTTTTTTGGGGGGGGCGGTTTGAGTCAGGGTCTCACTATATCACCCTGGCTGTCCTGGAACTCACTATGTAGACCAGGCTGGCCCCAAACTCATAGAGATCTGCCTTCCAAGTGCGGGATGAAAGGTATGCAATTGACCTTAAAAAACAAAACAAAACATTAGAGTTTCGTGTGGTGGTGCACACCTTTAATCCCAGCACAGGGGAGGCAGAGGCAAGTGGATCTCTGCATGATGAACTTTGTAAAACAGGTCTTCTAGACCCAAAGTTAACCTATAAACCCTCCCTGCCCAAGGACCAAGTAACTCTCTGGAATCCTGGGAGTTGTAGTTCATGGAAAGTAACAAAACCATATGGGAAAATATGGTGGCCATATGGTTTTGTTCTTGAAATTACCTACGACAGGTATCGCATTACTGCCTGCTAGGAAGCCCACCTAAGCCCACCCTGGCCAACATTTAATTAAAACTTGCTTCAAATTTGGCTCAGGCTTGTGGAACTGGTTTCTCTCTTGTGAATCTCAGGATTAATGTGGAACTATGTTCTGTATCTGTCAGTGTACTTGGTTTCCACACAGATAAGAAAATCTGAATAGCATTGAAAACATTTGCTCTTAAGCCAGAGAACAGGCTCCACAGGCAAAATGCTGCCGGGCAAGTCAGGCAACCTCAGCTCCATCCATGGGACCCACATAAACCAGGGAGCAGAGGACTTCAAAGTTGTCCTCTGATCTCCACAAGGGCTCCATGACTCCTGCGGTCCAACTCTCCAATATGCACACACACACACACACACACACACACACACACACACACACACACGCATGCACGCCCTGGAAACAGTACATGTATACATGCACAAAAGTAGGTAATGGGAAAAGAACATTTGTTTTAGCTGGGAGCGCTCGTGCTCACAGACTTCTCTTCCAGCCCCTCGGAGGCCCACACTGTATGTTGGCACTTACGTGGGAGCTGGAAATCTGATATCAGCTCTTCACCCACTGTGCAGCAAGGCCAGCCTGGGCTACATAGTGAGTTCCAGGCCAGCCTGGGCTACAAACAAAGTCCAGCCTGGGGGTACAGGTGAGTAACTCCAGCTACAAGGGAGGCTAGAGGACCATAATTCAGAGCAGTTTAATGAGATCCTGTCTGAAATACAAAACTAAACAAAAGGGCAGACCAGAGGTAGTGAGCGACACACACCTGTAATTTCAGCATTCCAGGGCAGGAGAACCACTGTAAGTAAGCCCAAGGGCATCTGGCTCAAACGGAGAGTTCAGTGCCAGCCAGAGCTACATAACAAGGTCTTGTCTCATGAAAACAAACACAAGGGCTTCCCCCAGCACTTACCTGGAGGGTGCCAGATTCTGGCTTCATTCCTAGCCCCGGATGGTTTTTTAACTCCTCAACCATCCGGGTTGGCACAGACATTGCAACGAGGTTGGGAATTGGACTCTTGCAGAGGACACTGCCAATTACCCTCTTTAGCAAAGGAAAACACTTCACGGGTTGTCCAAACTGGTTGGACAACATTCTCAATTTTCGTTCGACTGTGGTAGTGTAAGGAAGCTGTGAATTGCGGCGGTGCCACCTACTGTTCAAATGTGGAATTGCATCCGGTGCGTGCGTTCCAAGTCCAAGGAGCATTTTGTCGTTTTAAGGACATTATCATGTACACCAAGTGCACGCAGGGTTTGAGGAGGGCAGAAAAAGCATCAGGTCTCTTGGGTTCTGAGCCACCATGGTAGCACTGGGAATCAAACTTGACTCCTCTGGAAAAAGAATCCGTGGTCTTAAAACTACCCACAATTTCCACTCTATGTTGTCTTCATGTCTGAAGGTTTGTTTTGTTTTGATCTTGAGACAGGGTTTTGTGCATGCATGCGTGTGTGTGTGTGTGTGTGTGTGTGTGTGTGTGTGTGTGTGTGTGTGTGTGTGGCCCTGGCTGTCCTTAAACTAGCTCTGTAGAGCAGGCTGGTCTCGAACTCACATTGCTGCACCTGCCTCTGCCTCCCAAGTGCTGGGGTTAAAGGTGAGCACCACCATCACAGGCTATGAGGAATATTTTTGCCAGACCCAGAATTCTTTTCTTCTTCCCGTGAATGCATGTGTGGAGCATGTGTGCATGCATGCATGTGCACACCGGTGAGAGGCACCTCAAGAGGGTGCAGGCATATGTGTGTCTGTGATTGTTGGAGGCCTGAGGCTGACTGACATCAGGAATATTTTTGATGGCTCTCCACTTTATACATTGAGGCAGAGTCTCTCCATTGAGCCCAGTTGACCATCAGGTAATAGCTACCCAGCTTGTTCTGAGGAATCCCTGTCTCTGCTTCTGAGACCTGGATTCATGGGCAGGCCGCCATGTTCACCTAGGGATGCTGGGCGTTGTGTTAGAATGGTGGCTCATATCTGGACAGATCATACCAGGCCAGCACAGCTCCAGGAGAAGAGGGTTTATTGGTGGGGAAAGGGGGGAAGAGAAGAGGATGAAGGGGGCAATGAAGAAGAAAAAAAGAGTGAGGGGTTGAGAGGCTCTGCCTTTTATTAGGGCCATGAAATAATCACACGCACCACCTTGCACAGGTAAGGCGCAGGCAGGTAAAATGGATGTTGGGAAGGCGTGACAGTTGCCGTGGCAACAGATGCTTGGATCTCTGTCACCTAGGAATGACGTCATTGGATTCGGAGGTTGTCGGTCGCTTTTGGTGCCAACACTGAGGATTCCATATGAGGTTCTCACCCCTTTTCCCATGGAGCCATTCTCTCCTGTTCTAGATTTAGATTTTTTTTAAAAAATATTTCTTTATTTTATGTGTATAAATGCTCTATCTGCATGTATGTCTGCACGCCAGAAGAGGGTATCAGATCCCACTATAGACCCTCATGAGCCACCATGTGGGTGCTGGGAACTGACCTCAGGATTTCTGGAAGAGCAGCCAGTGCTCTTAACCTCTGAGTCATCTCTCCAGCCCTCTACATCTACAATTCTTGACAGTTCTTTTCCTTCTGCACTTTGAACATCCACCGTTTCCTCCCCGTCCATAGATTCTGGTGGGAAATGGGCTTTCATTTGAATTCTTGTTCCCTTAGGAGTGACTCCAGATGCTTCTCAGTTTCCCCTTAGCTGTTGGTTACCAGAGTTAGCGGTGCCTCTGGGCATGGATTCCTTTAGCCAGAGCCTCTGCGTTGCCCTTGGGTCTGAATCCATTTCCTTCCCCTGAGGTGAGGGGTTGGAAAGTGTGCTTAACAGTGGAGCCTCCATCCCTGTTCCCATGCCCAAAGGACAGAAACCCTCACTGACTGACCTCAATCGACCTCTCAGAACTGGAGGGTCTGAAGAATCCATCGCAAGCATTTGCTGAGCACCATCTGGCCCAGCGCATCCATAGCAGACAGACAGAAGTTCCCACCCTAGGAAAGCTGACATCAGAAAGATGCCAATGGTCAACAGGCAAACTGAGAGTAGCAGAGACCAATCAGGGACAACGGCTGGGCTGGGGGTGGGGGTGGGGGTGGATTTAGAGCAGGGATGTGGTTTAATTGGTAGAGTGCTTGTCTAGCATTCACTAGGTCCTGGGTTCAATCCCCAGCACTGCATGAAACTTAGTGGGGTGATGCCTGCCTATAATTTGAGCATCCTGGAGAAGGAGGTCATCCTTGGCTATGAAGAGGACAGCCTGAGGGACTTGAGATCCTGTCTGACACACAACCATGCACACACGCACACACACACACTCACACACATTCACACACACACATACTCACATACACATACACACACACACACACACATACACACACATACACACACACACACACACATATACACATACACACACAGAGAGAGAGAACAAAGAGAGAGACAGAGAGACTGAGACAGAGAGAGACAGAGAAAGACAGAGACACGCAGAGACAAAGACATAGAGACAGGGTGGGGTGATCCTTCGGAGTTCTTTGGGTAAATGTCTCAACAGGTAGCATTTGAGCAAGAACTGAGTGTAGTTGAAAACCTATAGCTAGGGTGGACATCAGAATGAATAGTTTTCTAGAAGTACTCGACCTTGAAGAAATCCACATAGAAAACAGTGTTTGTTTTCTGTGATTTATAGAGTTGTTCTTCTGAGGGAGCTTAACAGCCTTTGTATGACTTAGGTCACAAGCCAGTCCTGGCAAACCTGGAATGTTTCCCAGTCTTGAGTACCGCAAACAGTACACAGTAAAGACTGAGACTGCAGGGTGAGGAGCTCCTTCAGGAAACACGGAGAGCAGATCTGGGTTTCGTATGAGGAACGTGTTTTACTCTCAGAATGAAAGTTTTTGTGTAACCATATATATGCTTCTGTAAAGTGGTTCGGAGTTCCGTTCATCGAGGCTGGACCTTCCTGCTCCCTCAGAGCCTGATTACATCTTGGAGTGACCCTGGTTCTTAGATTGACCCAAGCGACTTCGTTACCCGAGTAACTCAGAACATGGATACATGGTGTCTGATGTGGGGCTGGAAGAAAAGAGGGGCCTGGACATTCCAGGGCTGGAGGCAAAGAACACTCACCAGTAAGCAAGACTCCAGGATTTGTCAGGGACGTGGGAGATTCCAACACTTCCCCTCAGGAGTGGCCATATGCACAGTTGTTAAAATGCTGGTTAAAAACACTTGCTAAAAGCACAGACTGCAGGTTTGCAAAATTTACAGATAAAAATAAACAAGTTCCAGAGACAAAGAATATTAGAAGGAAAAGGGATCCTCCTGCTAGGAGAAGGGAAGGAAAAGGTTTAGAAAAGGGGGAAGGAAAAAGGATTTTTCTGGTAGAAAGGGAAGTCAAGGACTTTGGCACTTCTTAACGAAGAGATTGAGGAATGGTTGGTGATTCTGAAAAAAGGACTAATGACCGCTGGAGCTCAGAATCTCTGGCTGGAAGCTGCCTGTCAGCCTGTGCTGCCTACAGATCACCAGCCTAGAGTGGCGACACTTTCTGAGGAAGGGTGAGCGGGGCTCCCTTCTGCATAAGCTAACACAGTTGGCCAAGGATTTAGAATTCTCTTGTTTGTTTGCTTTTCTTTTCTTTTTTTAAATTAATTTTTATTTATATAAGTACACTGTAGCTGTCTTCAGACACAACAGAAGAGGGCATTGGATCCCATTACAGATGGTTCTGAGCCACCATGTGGTTGCTGGGAATTGAACTCAGGACCTCTGGAAGAGCAGTGAGTGCTCTTAACCACTGAGCCATCTCTCCAGCCCCAAATTAAATTATTTTAAAGTTTTCACCTAAAATTATTTTCAGTTCAGCTCGAGAATTTGTTATATCAAACTATCATTTGTTATATCAAAAATGGAGTAAAAACCAATGTGGAGTATGGTGGCACACAGCCTTTAATCCCAGCACTTAGGACGCAGAGGCAGGCAAATCTCAATGAGTTTGAGGGCAGCCAGTTCTGGCACAGCTAGGGCTACACAGAGAAACCCTGTCTTGAGAAAAAAATAAATAATCAAACTCTGTCAAGAAAAATAGTTTAAAATGCTCACAAGAGCCTGCCCTCTATTAAAGGCATTGTGTTATACCTCATAAAAACAAATTTTATACAATATTCCAAGCTATGAATGCATAATCAGTAATGCGTGGACGTCAGCTTGACATCTGGAACTTGGACATTCTCTGCTGACAGGCACGTGAGGATCTGCTCTCGAGGTACAGCCGAGCGCACACAGTGCCTCTCCCCAATCGGTCAGTTACAAAGCGCAGCCCTAGGCATGCCAGGGGACCCCGGGGACTCCAGAAAACACCACACGCCACATCCGGAACTTAAGCTTGACAAACAGCCCTCTAGGCAGGTCCTTTGTAGGCCTCCTTACAACCGAAACATGACAATGGTCCTGCTAAGGCCAGCAAGTGATTTCAGAAAGTTTAATATTAATCGAGTTACTAAAAATCCCTTCCTATTCACAGGGTCAAGCTGTCCTAAAATGACACCATCCCAGAGGACCCCCGATCTGATACATGCGACCAGGACACCCAGAGACCACCAGATGACTCTAAAGGCAGATGGCACACCCATCAAAAGGAGGTGTCCCAAGAGGAGACATCTGGTAACTTGGGGAGACATCAGGGCTTTGACTCACCAAGCTGGGACTTGGAGGAAAACAACAAGGGTCACTCAGAAATGATACTGATGTGTTTGCTGACTGCATTACATGCAACCTTTACTGGTTCAGAATCCAAATGTCTTTTGTCAAAGGGACGAAGGACACACTCTGACAGATGTGTATGATTTTGCTTTGTCATGCTAAGGATTGCTTATAAAAGGCTTATGCAGAATAGGCTATGTTATACCTGTTTTGCTCAGGGCAAACATGTTAACAGGATTTCACTAGATCTCGTGTTCTAGCCATTGTTTTGTTTTTTTTCCCCCGGAGCTGGGGACCGAACCCAGGGCCTTGCGCTTGCTAGGCAAGTGCTCTACCGCTGAGCTAAATCCCCAACCCCTAGCCACTGTTATACTTGTTCTGCTGTCCTAACTTCACTGACTTTACAATGTATTGTGGCTCACCCACACCCGACTGTAATACCACACCAGAAAAGAAGCTGCTGCACTGTGTGTCTGCATGACTGACAACAGAACTAAAACAGTTTAGTTTCTCTGAGGTGGTTTTGTAGCCTTTGCACTTGGTCACGCCTGAGTCAGTGGAAACAAGCCCTGGGTATCAGTTGCTTTCTCATTACTCTGTCCAGAGACCTGACATAGCAACTCCAGACGGGAAGGGTTCACTGTGTCGGACAGTTGGAGGCTACGGTTTATAGTAGCTGGACGGCATAGTGGCAGAAGTGCTAGGTGACTGGTCACATTGCATCCACAGTCAGAAAGCAGGGGGGGGGAGGGAGGGAGGGAGGGAGGGAGGGAGGGAGAGAGGGTGGCTCTGCAGAACTTAGCTTGCTTGCCTGTGTTAGCTTCCAGGCTATTCTGTTAGGTTCCTCCCAGGGACCTAGCAATGGCTTACAGCATCACCCGCCACCATTACCTGCTGCCACCAGGTGCACGTGGCCTGGTGTATAAAAGGACTGCACGACACCCCAGTTCTCTCTCTCTCTCTCTCTCTCTCTCTCTCTCTCTCTCTGTTCGGTGAGATGATAGCTATGGGAAACATCTGAGCAGAGAAAGGGGACATAAGCAGCTCTAAGTGTTAATGGGACACCAGGAGCAGGGAGTAAGGGATTGGCTGGGGCAGTCCAGATGGGAGATGGCTCCATGCTGGTAGAGATGTTCAATGATTAGATGCAGGACTTGACGTTGTAAGCACTAGTTCTTTGGTAAATACTCTCTCCCTCCCTCCCTCCCTCCCTCCCTCCCCTCCCTCCTCCCTCCCTGCATCCTATACTTCCATCCTCCCTGGCACTCTAGATGGCCTAACAAATGCTAGCCTGCAGCCACCTGACAGGGAAGCCTCTGTCTCAGCGTTTCTATTGCTGTGACAAAACACCCTGACCAAAAACCAAGTTGGGGAAAAAGTGTTCTGTAACTTAAATCAATTTTTTTTTTTTTTTTTTCGGGGGACCGAACCCAGGGCCTTGCTTTGCTAGGCAAGCACTCTACCACTGAGCTAAATTCCCAACCCCCAATTCCTACTCCCCCCCCCCTGGGGGGCTGGGGACCGAACCCAGGACCTTGCGCTTCCTAGGTAAGCGCTCTACCACTGAGCCAAATCCCCAACCCCCAATTCCTACTTTTAATGTGATTTCTTAGATGCTTTAACCTCCTTCTAGCCCACCACCCACCAGAGGTAGTGGGAAAGAAAGGTTATAAGGATATGGGGAAGTGGACCTGTTTAGAAATGGTTCTTTGGAAATAATCCAATCTGCGTTGTCAGGACATCAGCAGTTCAGCTCACAGGAGTCAGCAGCGGCCGCTCGATCCACTGGCAAACACTTCACGGATACACCAGCAGTCCGGTTCAGTAGAGTCAGGATAGCAAACATGAACCAGCGGTGGTGGCACGACCTGGCAGAGACAGCCAGGCCTCAGCTGAGTCAGCATGAGTCAGGAGGAGAGACCAGGACCACCAGGGACTCCAGGAGAAGCTCTCTGCCGTGCCTCTCTCGAGGAAGTGAAAATGAGCAAAGAGGCCACCAGCTGCAGACCAAGAAGTGTTTCAAAGCGACCTATGCAAGCCAGCCCTCATCGCTGTCTGTTGCGTCCTATTTATGCTCCCTCCAAATGTCACATGTCCTCCATGGGCCTCGCCTCACCACGTGTC
Organism: Rattus rattus; assembly: GCF_011064425.1. Lineage (NCBI taxonomy): Eukaryota > Metazoa > Chordata > Mammalia > Rodentia > Muridae > Rattus > Rattus rattus. The sequence goes on along the minus strand of NC_046155.1, from coordinate 170,659,513 downwards.
TTGCCCCAGCATGTGAATCTGTCTTAGCAAACTCCATGTGAGTCTGTATCAACTGACATCACTCTGCCAATCAGACCCAGTCTGTGGAAGCAGCCAGAAGCCGCAGGAACCTCATGAGAAGTTCTTTGGTGAGTTGTCCTCTATGGCGTCACCACAAGTGGAGCTTGCAACACAATGTAAGGCATATCGTTAGTGAAGAATCCTTTGTCACCTGTCCTTTCACGTGCTTGCTGCAGCAAAACGTCCTTTCACCTGTGTCCGCTTCAGGAAAACACTTCTTCATGGGGCTGCTTTAGCAAAACATCCTTTGACATAACTGACTTTCCAAAGAAACCAAAAGTTTCCACTTCCGTGTTCATTTAGCTTACACGTCCACATTGCTGTTCATCGCTAAAGGAAGTCAGAACAGGATCTTAAACAGGGCAGGAACCTGGGGGCAGGAGCTGATGCAGAGGCCATGGAGGGGTGCTGCTTACTGCCTTGCTGCCCCTGGCTTGCTCAGCTTGCTTTCTTATAGAACTCAGGGCCTCAGCACAGGAGTGGCACCATCTACAGTGAGCTGGACCTCCTACATCAGTCATTAATCAAGAAAATGCATAGGCCAGTCTTGTGAGGGCAGTCTCTCAATAGAGGTTCCCACTTCCAGATGACTCTAGCTCATGTCAGCCTGAAGAAAACAATACAGCGTCTCCATCAGATTGGCCTATGATGGATGTGGGAGGACCCAGCCAACTATGGGCGGTGTCAACCCTTAGGAAGTGGTTTCGATTCTCTAAGAGAGCAGATAGTGTTAGCAATCAGGCACCTCCTTGGTCAGCTTGAGGGGTCTGGCCACAATAGGACCATCTGGCACTTCCATGGCCGGCCTGAGGGGCCGGTGACAGCAGGACACATCATCACTAGCTGCCAAGAGGTGACACATTTCACTGTTGCCTCGTGTTGCCTGTCCTCCTGGGGTGCATGTGCCACATTCTTGATAAAAGTTCCTGTTACTCCTCTCCCCCACCTTTCCCCTCCGCCCCCCCCCCCAAGCAGCCTCTGTATCCCCTCCCCTTTCCTCGAATAAACCTCCCATGTGAGACCGGTGGCATGGTGTGACTTTATGGACCCCGCTGCTTAGATCCAACAGGTGGAGCAACTGTCTTAGGGTTTTTGTTGCTGTGGAGAGACACCTTATAATGGAAAACATTTAACTTGGGGTGTCTTACGGTTTCAGACTGAGAAACAAGACCAACATCATCTAAAGTCGAACTTAAGTTAACCAACAAGCCTGCCCCTAGCTCGAGTTTCCAAGTCACTCCCTAACAACCACCAATCAGGAGGAAAGCAGAAGTTAAGCTTATGGTTTGGCTCCCAGCACCAGCCAATCATATTAGAGGGCAATAATAGCCCCTCAATCAGATGTGTGCCAAGCTGGAGACCCCCCTCCCCCTTGTTTGCTTGCCCCTATAAATGCTTGCTTGAAAACTGGGCTCCAGGCTTCATTACTCCTCCACCTGGCGGTGAGCGAGCTCGAGCTTGAATAAAAGACTCTAGTGCTGCTTGGTGGTCTTTAGGGGTTCGTGACCCTGAATAGGCACAACAAGAGGTTTAGTTCATTGTTGTCACAGCGGGAAGCATAGCTGCGGGCAGGAAGAGGTGGTGCTGGTGAGGTGGCTGCGAGTTCTCTATCTGAATCTGAAGGCAGCAGGAAGAGAGACACACACTAGGCATAGCTTGTGCATTTGAGACCTCAAAGCCCACCCCCACGGTGACACACTTCCTCCAACAAGGCCATACCCGCTACTAGTACCACTTCCAATGGGTCAAGAATTCAAACACATTAGTCTACGAGGGCCATTTCTATTCAAACCACCACAGAAACTCATGAGGAAGAAACCAGTAAACACTGTTCCTCCAAGACCTCTGCTTCAGTTTCTGCCTCCACGTTTTTGCCTCAGTCTTCCTCAATGGACTGTGACCCAGAATATGTGAGCCAAGGAAACCCAAGTTTCTTTTGATCCTGGTCTTTATGACAGCAATAGAAGCCTGACTAGGACAGTGAGTGATTATCTTGAGTATTAATTGATACAGGAAAGCCCAGCCCACTGTGGGCGGCACCCTTCCTAGGCAGATGGCCCTGGGCTGAATAAGAAAACTAACTAAGCACGACCCTTTGAGAAAGTCAGAGAGTGAACCAGCAAAAAATTATTCCTCCATGGTGCCTGCCTTGATTTCTCCCGGTGAATGAACTATGACCCGGAAGTGCTAAGCAAATCCTTTTCTCTGTAAGTTATTTTTTTTGTCATGGCGCTTGTCACAGTACCAAAAGGAAACTATGACAATATATTAACTCTTTTTCTTCTCAATGTGACCAAATTCTAAATACATAGCAACTTTGTGAAGTGCTGTGGTAGCCCACACCTTTAATCCCGGTACTGTGAGGCAGAGGCAGGCATGGCTCTGAGTTCGAGGCCAGCCTGGTCTACAGAGCAAGTTCTAGGACAGCCAGGGCTACACACAGAGACCTTAGTGAAAACCAAACCAAGCCAAACAAACAAAAGAAATAACTTGGGCTAGGGATACAGCCTGGTTGGTGGCTCCATGTGAGGTCAGAGGTCAGAACGGGCTACACAACAGCGTGTCTTTTTGGCAACTAAAGTTTATTTCCTGTTACGGTCCAGGAGACACAGTCCCTCGTGGCAGGACGATGTGCACGGGGCGTGGAGGTGGAACTTGCTGAGCTGCTTTTCCTGGCATCTCTGTGGGTCAAGGAGCGGAGTTTGCTTAGAACACAGAAGCCTCGCCTCTGTGGTGCTGTGTCGACTAGCTATGTGTGCACCATGGCTGGAAGGTGCCAGACCTTCCCTAACGGTGCTACCATTTGGGAACTGAGTGTCCAAACACACAAGACTGTAGGGAGCATTTCATAGACGGTAACGCCTGGTAGGAATCCTACCACCGAGTTAAATGCCCAACCTCTGGCTAATAATAGTTAGTAATAATAATAAGTAATAATAATAACAACAATTATTACCTTAGTTTTGTGTGTGCATATTTGTGTGAGTGTGTCCAGTGTGTTCGTACAGATGTACGTGAGTGCAGATGTCACAGTGTGTGTGTCGATCCGGGGACAACTTCAAGGGTCTATCCTTGCTGTCCACGTCGTTGGAAATGAGGTCTCTCCTTCTTTCCTGCGCTGCACACCAGGCTAGCTTGCCTTGAGTTCCAGGAAGCCTCTTGGCTCAGTCTCTTTTCTTACCTAGGATCGCTGGGATTGCAACGACGAGCTCCCATGTCTGGCTTTACACAACTCAGGAGATCTGAATTCGGGTCTTCATCCTGCAAACCCTACACCAACCAAGCCGTCTCCCAGCTCCGGGTGTTTGGATTGGCTTATTTTATGTGTGTTCTCCCCATGTATGTCTGTGCAGCACATGTATGCAATGCCTGCAGGAGCCAGAAGCCAGAGACAGATTTCCAAGAACTGAAGTCACAGATGATTGTGAGCCACGATGTAGGAGCTGAGAACTGAACCTGGGTCCTCAGAAAAAGCAGCCAGTGCTCTTCACCACCGAGCCATCTCTCCAGTTCCTAGTTTTTATTTCTGAGACGAAAAAGAAAAGTCTCCCTCTGTAACCCATGCTGGTCTCGAACTCCTGACTCTCCTGCCTTGCAGGTGCCGGGGTAACAGGTGTGCACCACCTCGCTGGTTCATGTTTTCTTTTCTTTTACACCAAAGACCCTCTTAGGCTCTTTCCCATGTCCTCAGAGGGCTCCGCTTCCAGGAAGGTTACTTGCCCTCTCAGTCACCTGACCCCAGCCTTCTTTTATGACCAGGATCCACCCCCACATGCACGCTCACTCATTTAATTAATATTTCGTGGCTGCTCGTGGTCAGCTTGGCAACCGGCCTAGCTTTCCTAAGTTCAGAGTAATGGCTTTTGTTGTCTTTATTAGCGCTGCTGTGGGCCCAAACGGTCTTAGTTCCTGGTCCTTGAGGTTCCAGGGACAGAGAAGGACAGCACGTGGGGGATGGGGATGGGATCGGGAAGGGCTGAGGTGGGAACAAAGTTCCTTCCCTGCTCCTAGCACTGGTGCCCTCATGCTCTGGCAGTTGTCTACGCTGTGCATTGTGCAACAGGCTGTGCGTGCCAGCCGGGAGAGGGACTGCCCAGTACCCTGAGGCCAGGTGCCAGGACTCATGGGGCCTGCTGGCTTCCACCACTGCCCGTGGACAGCGATCCTCCTCTCAGGTGAGTCTGTCCTGCAGACAGACACAGACTTTGCTGGATTGGTTGGGTGGCTGGAGGTTGCGTGTGAGTGTGTGTGTGTGTGTGTGTGTGTGTGTGTGTGTGTGTGTGTGTGTGAAAGAGACACACAGAAAGAGAGACAAGGTAGAAATAAACCAGACATCAAAGACATTAAGAAAAAAAAACAGAGAGAAATTATCTTTCTCTCTTGTAGAAATGATAAAGGAGAGAGGGAAAGATAGTGAAGGAGGAAAAAGGATGGGGAGGGGAGAGAGAGAGAGAAAGAGAGAGAGAGAGAAGAGAATAGGGAGGGAGAGAGGGGGGAGGGAGGGAGAGGGGAGAAAGGGAAGGAGCAGAGGGGAGGGGAGGGAGGGAGACAGAGAGGAGGGAGAAAAAGAAGGGGAGGGAGAGAGGAGGAGAGGGAGGGAGAGACAGAGGGCAGGGGAGGGAAGGAGACAGAGATAGTGGAGTCTGTACCAGGGACAAAACCAGGGAGAGACTGAGTCAATAGAGGAGGGGACAGGGGAGACATCAAAGAGACAGCAGGAAAACTGAAGAAAAACGGGGGCAGGGGGAAGAGAAGGGAATCAGGCAGGGGTGGGAGAAAGGAAGGACCCCACTAGACAGATGAATGGGCGTGTATAGACAGGGATGTCCCCATGGTCCGCACATCACTGTGGGGTGGGTGTGAAATTCAAATCTAATGAGCGTCCGAGATGAAAGGGGCGGCAGAGATGGCCCCGGAGTTAAGAGCACTTGCACAGCTTTGAAGACCCGAGCTCTGGTCCCAGCACCGTGTAACAAGCCAGACATGGGCTCCTGCAAGCCTGTAACCTCCGCAGTGGGATAAACGTGGAAGGGTCTCTGTAGTTCTTTGGTTGCCAAAAAAATGTGACCTCCAGATTCAGGGAGAGACCTTGCCTCAAAGAAGTAAGGGAAGGAGGGGGGGAGGGAGGGAGGGAGAGAGAGAGAGAGAGAGAGAGAGAGAGAGAGAGAGAGAGAGAGAGAGACACACATGAGCACACACATGCATTCACTTGCACACACATGTTGGGGGTTACTAGAGTATTTTAATAAAGCAAAGCGCTTGAAGGTGATGGGATATTTTTGTATTTTTGTGATTTTTGCGATTGGTTCTCCGCAGAGATGAGGGCTCAGCTCAGCCTTGCTGTGTGGCCCCGAGTCTGATGTGCCCCTCTCTAGGTCAGAGCTTTATGGCTGATGTGAAGGTTGGACAGATTCCAGGTCCTCCTGAGAGGCTAAGTTATCAGTTGTGTGCATAGATGTCACCGTGAAGTTTGCTTCCTTCCAGTGAGGATCAAAGTCAGGACAAGAGAAGGAAGCAGGACAGGCGGGGGACTTTCTCTAGAGGAGGTTCTTTCCTGTCCAGGCAGATTGGGGACAAGGTCCACTTTTGGTTCATTGACCCCTGTGGCTTCCTTCAGTCCTTAGGAGAGACTGGAACTGTCCTTACTCCCATTGACAAGAGGGGCAAGTGAGACTTAGAGAGAGCATCACCAGGCTGAATAGGAAACAAAGCTGGGATGGGAACCCTCTGGACCTGTGGCCCTGACCTGTAAGTGCATTGGAGGCAGAGTAGTACGGACATGAGCAAGGCCCGAACATCAGTATGACTAAGGGCTAATGAGGGGTTACTGTGTTTGTGTCTTTAAGAATCAAACCTAGGGACTTGTGGGTGCTAAGAAAGTGCTCCACTACCTAGCCATAGCCCCAGCCCCTCACTGGGGGATTCTAGGCAGGAGCTCTACCACTGAGCCACACCCCCAGCCCCTCACTGGGGGATTCTAGGCAGGGGCTCTACCACTGAGCCACTCCACCAGTCCCTCACTGGGGGATTCTAGGCAGGGGCTCTACCACTGAGCCACGCCCCCAGCCCCTCACTGGGGGTGTTTATGTGTATGGTTTTGGAAACATATATGTTTATATATGTACTTTATATATATGTTTTTGAAAACATAGGGTTTCGCTGTGTAGCCCTGGCTGCCCTGGATCTCATTCTGCGGACCAGGCTGGCCTTGAACTCACAGAGATCCGACTGCTTCTGTCTTGTGAGAGCTGGGATTAAAGACATGCACCATCGTGCTAGGCTTCATTTTGTTGCTGTTTGTTTTGTTTTTGTTTCGAGACAGAGACTTACTATATGGGTGGCAGGCTGGCTTCAAACATGCGATCCTCCTGCATCTGACACCTGAGTCCTGGGATTGCAGGCCAGCAATGCTGTGTGTGATCTTCTCTACTTGTAAAGACTGTAATCAGCCACATTATTTCATCTCCCTTCCCTCATTGTCTCTCTTCTCTTTCCTTCCAGCCTCCCTTCTGACCACATGGAACCCCCCAGCTGCTGCCCAGTTCATCGACCATGCTGACCTGCTTAGCAACACCCAGATGGAGAGAGGTATGGTATCTTGGGCCCTCTGCCCAGAAGCCCCTGATTCATGACAGATTGAGTGATTTGTGAGCACAGAGATTGAGATCACCATCATGTATCTGTCTTCACAGAGTGTCATAGTGAGGGCTTCTTTGGCCTGGATAAAACTAGCTAGCACAAATAATCCCTTATTAACTTGACACACGAACTCATCACTATTCAACCAGAACCTTTCCTTTTCCATTTGTCCCCAAGATAGCATATTAATAGTAAGTCCAACAGTGTAAAGCTCAACATCAGACTTCTGGTCCTCACGACCTCCTAGGCTCCAAAGGGCTTGGCACCACACACATAGCACATCTCCTGGGCTCAGGCCAGCTCCATCCCACGGTTGTTACCGTACTTGGCAGTCATTCCATGGTACTAGCATCAGGGGACTCCAGCCCTGCTGCACAGTCGCCAAGGCTCAAGTGCTCTCTACAGTGTCGTCATGCCTTTGAAACCGGCGCCACCTGGGTGACTCTGACCAAGTCCAGCTGCCACCGTGAGGTGCAGCCTCAGACCCCTCCAGACAACGGATCCAGTGTTCTGACCCTAAGGAAACACTTCCCAAAAGGTTTTACCTCAACAATGCTGGTCTCTTCTTAACCACAGCAAATTCTTCAGCCCCAGTTGACCAGCGCCCATTGTCCCAGCAAAGCAAAGGTTTCTTGTTTGTGGTTCTTAATTCGAAACATGGAGTGACCCCGATAGACTCTCCCCTGGGAGACTTCACCAGTCAGGCGTACAGTGTTCCCTGCTCTCAGAATCATCAAAGTTCCGCAAGCAGTTACTAAACTCTGAACACTCAGTGGCTTTTCTAGCCCAAAGTTCCAGAACTTTCCACAGTTCTCCACCAAAACATGGTCAGGTTCGTTACAGCAATATTTGAACACCTGGCACTAATTTCTGTCTTAGTTAGGCTTTCCTTTTCTTTTCTTTTCTTTTTTTTTCCTTTTCTTTTTTTCAGAGCTGGGGACCGAACCCAGGGCCTTGCCCTTGCTAGGCAAGCGCTCTACCACTGAGCTAAATGCCCAACCCCTTAGTTAGGCTTTCTATTGCTGAAATAGAACACCATGACCAAAAGAGCCCTAGGGAGTGTCTTAGTCACCATTCCATTGCTGTGAAGAGACAGCACGACTAACTCTTATATTAAAAATAAAATAATAAGATTTTATTTATTTGCTTGAGACAGGGTTTCTCTGCATAGCTCTGGCGGTCTTGGACTTGTTTTGTAGACCAGGCTAGCATCAAACTCACAGAGATCAGCCTGCCTCGGCCTTCTGAGTGCTGGGATCAAAGGCGTGCGCCACCATGCCTGACTAAAATAAAGCATTTACTTGGGGCTTGCTTATGTGTGTGTGTCCAACTGTGGTGTCCAGAACAGGGCATCAGAGCCCCTGGCATTGGAGTTCCAGGGGGTCGTGAGCTGCCCAATGTGGGTACTGGGAACTGAACTCAGGTCCTCTGCAAGGGCGGCAGGTGCTCCTAACCACTGAGCTATCTCTCCAGCCCCCGTTACTTTCTTTGTGACCATAGCAAATGAAGGGAGGAAGGACTTAATTCAGCTCGTCGTGGAGGGAGATCTAGCCCATCGATGTGAGAAGGGCTGAAGGCAGGAGTGTCAGACGGCAGCTGCTTCTCACACCATAGTAGATCAGAGACAATTCTGGAAGGGAGGCCAATCTATACGCCTTAAAATAACTCTCCCAGGGATTCACCTCCACCCACCCAATCTCGCAACCTCTCAGCTAGCACCAGCAGCTGAGGGCCAGGATCTATGGGAGCTACCCTGATGCCCCTGTCATGTCCCACACCCTCTGTACCACTTACACAGTCCCATTTGATGATGCACAGAGATCAGAAGGAGGATGCAAACGTTTATACCTAGGGGTGGAGAGATGGGTCAGCATTAGGAGCACTTGCTACTCCTGCAGAGGACATGAATTCAGTTCCTATCACCTGCACAGCCCCTGTTAACTTTTGCGCCAACGTAATCTAGCGCCCCCTCTCCTGGCCTCCACAGGAATTGCCTACAGTTCCACACTTGAAAAACAACTTTTTTGAAAAAAACGATTTATTTATTTTATTTACATCAGTACACTGTAGCTCTTTTCAGATACACCTCGTACCCTTTCGTGACTGTCTTGTTCTTCTGTGTCTCTGCCTGCCGCCATCACCCTTTGCCCTTGCTCTCGCAGCCTCACTGGCCAAGCCCATCCTCACAGTCCGTCAGAGTGTTGTCACAGAGCAGAGGGACATGGCAGACTTCTACTGTGCCACTAGTGCTGTTAACGCCACCATCCACTGGGTCTTCAACAACTCTCTGCTCGTGTTGAACGAGCGCATGAAGCTGTCTGCAGATAACAAGAACCTCACCGTCCTCGTCGTTCAGCGGGAGGACTCGGGCTTTTACCTGTGTGAAGTGCAGTCCGCCTTTGAGGTTGGCAGAAGTGATGACATCTTGCTGGAGGTGAACTGTGAGTCTTCCAGGTTCCTTCACCTGTTTCCCTGGCCCTGCACTTTCTCAGGCCGTAAAATGCTGGCCCAGAGAGGATTTACAGAGTGAGAGTGCAGTCGAGGATTAGAGTCCTTGTCTAGCACAAATGAGCCCCGGATTTGATCCCAACCAAACCCCACAGGAAAGAAAACAAATGCAGGCTTCAAGTGGGAAACTGATATTCACATCAGGATTCCATCTGAAATAGCCAGTGTTGTGAATTAAAACCTGAGTTTTTAAACAGTATGCCTATAATAAACCCACCTCCATCAGATCCCACCTCCATCAGATTCACCTTCATCAGATCCCTCCTCCATCAGATTCCCACCTCCATCAGATTCCCACCTCCATCTAATTCATGCCTCCATCAGATCCCACCTCAATCAGATCCCCATTTCCTCCATCAGACCCCACCTCCATCAGATCCCTCTTCCATCAGCTCCCCACCTCCTCCATCAGATTCCTCCTCCATCAGATCCCTCCTCCATCAGATCCTATCTCCATCAGATTCCCTCCTCCATCAAATTCCTCCTCCATCAGATCCCAACCCCATCAGATCCCACCCCCATCAGATCCCACCCCCATCAGATCCCGCCCCCATAAGATCCTCACCCCCATCAGAATCCCACTTCCTTAGGATCCCACCTCTATCAAATCCATACCCCCCTCGTAACTAAAGGGAAAAGAAAGCAGTACCTACAGTATTCTTCCATAAGTGATCTGTTGCTGATTCTAACGCCTCTGCCACGCTTGTTCCCACCCTTTCAGATGGTCCTGACCCTGTGTCAATCAAGCTGGACTCAGGAGTAGCCACTGGGGACGTGGTTGAGGTGATGGAAGGCAACACTGTGAACTTCTGGGTGGAAACACAGTCTTACCCTGCTCCCACCTACACCTGGTATCTCCCCACTGACTCTATCCAGCCACTGCCCACAGGACAACTCACCATCCCCGCCATATCCAGGGAACAGGAGGGCATGTACAGGTGCCTGGTGTCCAACACTGTCACCAACTCTTCTCGTCTAGGTGTTGTCAACGTCCAAGTGCTCGGTGAGTGTTAGTTCCTGGTTTCACTGTTGCTTCTTTAAGGGATCAGAAGCTGAGGTTTTGCGTGGGACCAGAGACTTAGTCTGGGATTTTAGGGGAACTCTTTGATTACCTGGATGGGTACAGAGTCTTGGTGATGTTCTAAAGAAACAGTCAGTGGTAATCGTTACAATCTCAAGTAAAAGCTGAAACTCCAGTCCCACCTCAGTATTTGAGGAGGAACCAGAGGTTGGATGATTTTCCACGTGACAGGTGTCAGATAAGGCATGGCTCCTATCTCAGAGGACACAACGCCAGTTGGCACATATTCAAGGCCTTCGTAGCTCTCTGTGGGTACCCATGGTTTGATTCTTTGAATAGGAAGGGGTTGTGTGTCTACACAGGAAAACTAACACAACCCTCACTCCATATACACCAGAAGACCGTTTATAAGCACAGGCCACTCTCACATATACAATGGGCACATACAACTTATATATAACACATACACATAGCAACACCATACATACACACACCTCAGGCATATGACAGTCATAGAAGACACAAATACATATAACACACACACACACACACACACACACACTCACGACAAAATACAGAGCAAGCTTATTAAAGGCCTACACTGAGCCATACCCACTGGGCCATCTCACCACCCAAATTAAAACAAATAGAACAGGGGTTGGGGATTTAGCTCAGTGGTAGAGCACTTGCCTAGGAAGTGCAAGGACCTGGGTTCGGTCCCCAGCTCCGAAAAAAAGAACCAAAAACAAAAACAAAAACAAAAACAAAAACAACAACAACAAAAACAAATAGAACAAAACAAACAAACAAATAAACAAAAAATCCAAATAACTTTAAGGCTACATAGTGAATTCAAGGCCAGTGTGTGTAACTTGGTGAGGCCCTGTTCTAGAATACCACTGAGTTGAATGCTCTTTAGTAAATGACTGTTTACAATCCCCCAGTGAGGGGCTGGGAGGCGTGGCTCATGGTAGAGCCCCTGCCTAGAATCCCCCAGTGAGGAGCTGGGGGCGTGGCTCAGTGGTAGAGCATCTGCCTAGAATCCCCCAGTGAGGGGCTGGGGGCGTGGCTCAGTGGAAAAGCACTTGTTTAGAATTTAGGAGTCTCTAGGTCGAGTCCCTGACACTACAAAACAAACAACCACAACAAAAAAAATATAGATCCAGGCGACATACATCTACACACCACACATATATGGCAGTCTCCAATAAAACTTGTGAGGAGCACTCAATATGTACCATAACATATGCAATATCAAAGATATGGAACACACACTCAGATACAAGATGTGTGTGTTCCATATCTGTGATATTGCATATCACACAATTCACACAATTCACAGTCATAATACACACACGGAACAGCACACAGAGCAGGCACAAAATCAACAGTTCCCGTAAACACACCCCAATTCCACACACAGACGCTTCTCCCACACAAAACACATACCATTCCTGCATCATTGTCACGCATACCCCCTCATCCACACACAACCTCTGTGGTCCAGTCCCCAACACACGAATGCTCACGTGTGTTGCTCTGCCCATCACCCCCTGGAAAATTCAGTGGTTTTGTTTTTTTGGTTTGACACATGGTTTCACCATATAGCCTAGCTGACCTGTAACTTGCTAGGCCGATCAGGCCGGCCTTGAACTCACAGCGATGCGCCTGCCTCTTCAAGCGCTGAGATTAAAGGCCTGCGCCACCTCTGGCAATGTAGGAGTCTTAGGAATCCTTCGTGAACCCTGACCCTTTATCTCTGTGTTTCCAGAAAAAGTGACTGCACCGTATATCGAGTCCCCAACCTTGGCCCTTGTGGAGAACGCCACCTCTGTGATGCTGACCTGCAAAACCAGCCACCAGAGGGTTGGTGTCCATTGGTATCTGAGGGGTCAGCCGCTCATGCCTAGTGAGCACCTGACACTGTCATCCCAAAACAGAACCCTGACCATCCACGGCCTTCAGAGAGACGATTCTGGGCCTTATGAATGTGAGGTGTGGAACTGGGGTAGCCAGGCACGCAGTGTCCCCCTGAAGCTCACCATCAACTGTGAGTGGGGGGGTCTGGGTCTCTTCTTCCTCCTTCCCTCCCTCCCTCCCTCCCTCCCTCCCTCTCTCCTTTCCTACCTTCCTTTTCCCTATACCTGCCTCTTTAAGGAGTCAATTCTTTCTGGGCACAATGGTGCCCAGCACATGGGAGGCTGAGACAGGAGGATTACAAATTGGAGGTCAGCCATGATCTGAAAAAAGTAAACACATAAAAGCAGCAACAAAGAGAAGAGAAGACAGGAAAAGAGGAGGGGGAAAGAAAGCCATACCTTTGAATTGCTCTGCCCATCACCCCGTGGTTCTTACCCTGTAGGTCTCCAGCCCTTTGGCAATTCTCTATCTTCAAAAACTTACACCATGATTCATACCAGAAGCAAAATCACCATTATGAAGTAGCAACGACATAGTTTTACGGTGGTGGTGGTGGTAGTGATGGGGTCACCACGGCATGAGGAGCAGTAAGGGTTGCAGGGTTGGGGAGGTTGAGAACCACTGAACTTTAAGCCCTTTGGCATGTGAGGCATGAATCTGGGGGCTGAACAGAGCCGACTCAGGCATTATACAACTTGTAGTGTAGGAGATAGAGCCTAAAGAGAGAAACAAGGGCCAGCATGATGACTCAGGCTGTAAAGGTGCTTGCCCCAAAGCCTGACAACATGAGTTCAATCCTCAGGACCCACAGAACGGAAAGGAGACAACCAGCTCCTGCAAGTCATCCTCCACATACATGTCGCACTACACGCATGTTCCTCGACACAGAGTCAGAGGTATAGGCTGATAAAATAGATAAGGGAGACAACGGCATCGGCCTACACACACCCATATGCGAACACGTGCGTACCCACAATTTCAAACAAAAGTCAAAGCTGGGCGAGGTGGCACCTGCCTTTAATCCCAGCACTCTGGAAGCAGAGGCAGGAGGATTGCTGCGAGTTCGAGACCGTCATGGTCTACATAATGAGTTCCAGAGTAGCCAGGGCTACACAGAGAGACCTTGACAATAAACAAACAAACAAACAAACAAAAATATTTAAGACAAAACAAAATCACGAAGCCCAGGAGAGCCCGCATTTTCCAAGTGAAAGTTGGAATTCCTTTAGTTCAAACCAAGGAGAAAGCTAAGTCACCTGTGGTTGTATGTGGCCACAATCCCGTATTCAAGACATGGGGGCTGGAGGATCAGGAGTTCACGGCCATTCTTGGCTAAAGATGGAGTTTGAGAGTAGCCTTTGCTACTTGAGACTGTCACAAAACAAACGAAAACCAACAAGAAACCAAGACTTCCAGGCAGTGGTGGTGCAACCTTTAATCCCAGCACTCAGGAGGCAGAGGCAGGTGGATCTCTCTGAGTTAGAGGCCAGCCTGGTCTACAGAACGAGTTCCAGAACAGCCAGAGCTACACAGAGAAATCCTGTCTCAAAGAACAAACAAACAAACAAAATTGAAAAGTACCAAAACAACAATGACAGTAACAAAAACCCCCAAAGCAAAACACAAGCAAAAGAGAAAAAAAAAAAAAAAGAAAAGCAGAAAATTAAAAAAAAAAACCCATAATTTTGCCTGTGGCATTGGAGACTCATGATGTGTGACTTTGCAGATGGCCCTGACCAAGTGGACATCACCCAGGGGTCAGCGTCTGGAGTGGTTAACACCATCGAGGCAATGCTCAACTCCAGCCTGACCCTGCATTGCTGGGCTGACTCCAAACCGGATGCCAGGTATCACTGGACCCATGAGCACTCCTCTCAGGTGCTTGCTGGCAATCAACTGAACATCGAGGCACTGAGGCAGGAGCATCAGGGCATTTACAGCTGCACAAGCTCCAACAATGTCACTGGCCTGACCCGATCCGCCTCTGTCCTGGTCACGGTGGTGGGTGAGTTGCTCAATGCTCCTTCTGTCTGGAATCCACTTGGTTTGTCCCCAAGTGGCTCTAGCCACCTGCCTCTCTTATATCATGGCCTGAAGTGTGACAGCGGCTTGCTAGATTTCCAGTCCAGAGTCACAGAATCCATGCTCAAACGGCCTATATTTTCTAGTGTGTCTTCCAGCAACTTCTGTGAGTTGTTTGACTCTTATTTTTTTCTTACCTGTGAATGGGTTTATGCTGTTTCTTAAAACATTCTTTAATTATATGGATGTGTGTCTCTGTGGGTACGTGCATATAAGTGCACATGCTCTCAGCGGCCAGAAGAGGGCGTCAGACTGCCTGAAGCTGGACATGTAGGCAGTTGTGAGCTGCCAGACCTAGATTGGGACCTCTTCAAAAAGAGTGCGTGCCCGTAACCACCGAGCAAGTCATGCGGTCTCATGATACTACTTATTTTGTGACAGGTTCTCTCTGTATAGCCCAGGCTGGCCCTAGACTATTGTGTGTGTGTGTGTGTGTGTGTGTGTGTGTGTGTGTGTGTACTGCACATGCGTGTAGGTTCATGAGTGTGCAGATGCATGTGCACATGTGTGGAGGTCAGAGGTCAACCTCAGGTGTTGTTCTGCAGGGATCATCTGCCTTATTTTTTTTGAGGCAGGGTCTCTCACTGGCCTGAAAGCAACCAAATATGCTCGGAGAGCTTGTTTGAGCCCCAGGGCCACCTGGCTCTGCCTCCCTGGCTCTGAGATCATACACACATGACACCAGGTTTTTTGTAATGTGGGTTCTGAGGATTAAACACAGGCCCTTGTGCTGGGGAGGCAAGCCGTTTACTGACTGAACCAAATCCACAGCAAATTCAGATCTTTCTTTTTTTTTTTTTTTTTTTTTTTTTTTTGAGCTGGGGACCAAACCCAGGGCCTTGCTTTGCTAGGCAAGTGCTCTACCGCTGAGCTAAATCCCCAACCCCTAAATTCAGATCTTTTTAAAAATCAATTAATTAAATTATTTTACTGGTTCTCATGTCTTAGTCACTATTGTATTGCTATGAAGAGACACCGTGACCAAGGCAACTTTTTTTTTTCACTTAGAACATTTTGATAATGCACGTTAAAAAAAGTATTTGTCTTACAAATTGTTCTGCAATCCAAATATACAGCAGTGTGGAAAACAACATTTAGAAATCACAAGCCAATGTGAAAAGACAGAGTAAAACAGCTACGACAGTGCAGGCTTGACGTGGCCCAGACGTTACAGCTTTCTGACTGCATCGTCTACGTCAGAGATCAGTTCCTTCAGCTGGCTCCATGTTTAAAGAAACACCTTCTCTCCCCGGTTTCACTTCGCCTTCCAAGTCCACCCAATATTCTCTAATGTCAATTAGACGTTTTCCTTTAAAGCCCCGAGCACTGACGGCTCACCTTTCTAGGACATGTTATCATTTCTGCTGCTGCTACTCTGCTCGGAGGATGGCAGCGCTCTAGAACTCTCACCAGGCTTTTGCTTCTTCACGGGTTTCTCCGGAACGACTTGCTTTTTCCTCTTTAGCTTTTTTCCAACTTCCCTGTCAGAATCACTGCCTGAAGAGCTCGGAGAAACAAGTGCCTTTGATTTAGGCGTTGCTCCGCTCCAGCCGTCCAACAGCCTCTAGCTCGCTCGCTTGCTCTGGACTGCAACCAAGGCAGCTCTTACAGACCAGGAAGGCATGTAATGGGGCTGGCTTACAGTTTTGAAGGCTTAGTCCATTACCATCCTGGTGGAGAGCGTGGCAAAGGCAGGCACAGTGCTGGGGAGGTAGCTGAGAGTCACAGCAGATCTGCAGGACGGAGCCCACCCCAGTGACACACCTCCTCCAACAAGACCTAATTCTTCCCAATGAGTACCACTAAGTGGGGACTGAGTATTGAAATATGTGAGCCTATGGTGGTCATTTTCATTCGAACTACCACCATGAGTATCTGCCTACATATATGTATGTGTGCCACACGTATGCATGGTCCCCATGGGGGTCAGAAGAGGACAGTGGATCCCCTGACTGGATTCACAGATAGTTGTGAGCCACTGTGTGGATACTGGGAATTGAACTCTGGTCCTCTGGAAGGGCAGCCTGTGATCTTAACTACTGAGCTGTCTCTCTGGCCTCCTGTTTTGAGATCTTAACGGGAAAGCATAGTGTCACTGTTTATGAGGGTTCAAATCCTGGCTCCGGCTCTTATTAGAGAGCAATTTACTCAATCTTGCAGGGCCTCTGAATAACTGTCTATGAAAGTGTTTACACATATTGTTATAGTTACCCAGCCAATTGTAGTAAGCAGGTCCTCTACCACTGAGCCACGCCCCATCCCCTCACTGGGGAATTCTAGGCAGGGGCTCTACCACTGAGCCACGCCCCCAGCCCCTCACTGGGGGATTCTAGGCAGGGGCTCTACCACTGAGCCACACCCCTAGCCCCTCACTGGGGAATTCTAGGCAGGGGCTCTACCACTGAGCCACACCCCCAGCCCCTCACTGGGGGATTCTAGGCAGGGGCTCTACCACTGAGCCACACCCCTAGCCCTTCACTGGGGGATTCTAGGCAGGGGCTCTACCACTGAGCCACACTCCCAGCCCCTCACTGGGGGATTCTAGGCAGGGGCTCCACCACTGAGCCATGCCCCCCAGCCCCTCACTAGGGGATTCTAGGCAGGGGCTCTACCACTGAGCCATGCTCCCAGCCCCTCACTGGGGGATTCTAGGCAGGGACTCTACCACTGAGCAAATACTTTTTGGTGCCATGTGTCAGTCAGTTATGGGATGAGCTTGTTACTATCTTCACCACACAGGAGAGATTGAGACCCAGTGTTCAAACCCTGTTCCTGGTGTCTGAAACCATTGCAACTGTCCTTGGTTGCCCTCTAAGCCAATGACCCCACACAGCTTCCCAAATGACCCAGTTCAGTGTTCAGAACAAGCGTCTGCTTTGGTGAAGGCCGTTTGATAATTGGAGAAACTGAGGCTCAGAGGAGGGAGTTGTGATCCTGATTGCTGCTCATGAGAACTTAAATGAGACTATGTGCAAAGGCTGTCAGTGCTTAGCGTCTCCTAGACAACTGTTTCCTCCATCATCTTCGTTTCTATCACCATCATCATCATGTCTTGTCATGCTTCTATCACGTATGTCAAATGTTCTAGCAATGTCTCGCATGATTCCATTGGATCTCCTCACAGATCTATAGAGTTAGTATATTGGTTACTTGTCTCATTGCTGCAACAGAATTCTGGGCAAAAAGCACCTCAATGGGCTGGAGAGGTGGCTCAGAATTAAGGGCTTTGGCTTCTGTAATGGAGGACTTGACCTCAGTTCCCAGCATCCACATCAGAAGGTTCACAACAGCCTGCAACTCCAGATCCATGGAGATTCAACGCTTTCGCCCTCCGAGGACACCTGCACTCACGTAAACACAAGCATGCATGCGCGTGCACGCACACATGCATACACACACACAGAGAGAGAGAGAGAGAGAGAGAGAGAGAGAGAGAGAGAGAGAGAGAGAGAAAGAGAGATGTATGTGTGCACATAAACTTTTAACATAATAAAAACTAAACTTAAAAAAATGGAGACTTAGTACAGGTATATAATCCCAGTTGCTTGGGAGGCAAGGGTCCCCATATTTTAAGATATTTCTGGGCTATGGAGTTCCTGCCTAGTGTCCACCAGCAAGGAGCTGGGGACATGAATCAGCAGCAATGTATTTGAAATAGAGCTATATATTAACACACACACACACACACACACACACACACACACACACACACACACACACACATGTGGAGACAGAGAAGCAGAAAGAAAGACAGACTGGCAGACAGATCCCAGGAAGCTCTATCTTGGTACTCCATAAACCAGGGCCACTTTCTCGAACACTAGCCCTCATCCTTCTGTGAAAGGCTCAGGCGGAAATGGATGAGCGATTTAAGGTCATCAGGAGCTGCCTGCTCCACACCGGGCACGGCCAGGTGCAGTCTCTTCTCATCCTTGCAGCATCCTCCTCTGTAGTGGGTACCACTTTCCCCTTGTCAATGAGAAAATTTGGTTCTGGAGTGAATTTATCTGCCCAGAGTCACACTGCCCTAGAGAGTCAAGGGGCTTCACCTGAGGGACAGCCAGTTTTCTGTAATCAAAATCCTTTTCCTCACTGTGATGGTCTGTATATGCTGGGCCCAGGGAGTGGCACTAGGAAGTGTAGCCTTGTTGGAGTGGGTGTGTCACTGTGGGTGTGGACTTTAAGACCCTCATCCTAGCTGCCTAGAAGCCAGTCTTCTCCTAGTGGCCTCCAGATAAAGATGTAGAACTCTCAAATCCTCTTGCACCGTGCCTGCCTGGATGCTGCCATGCTCCCGCCTTGATGATAATTGACTGAACCTCTGAACGTGTAAGCCAGCCCCAGTTACATATTGTCCTTTTAAGAGTTGCCTTGGTCATGGTGTCTGTTCACAGCAGTAAGAACTTCACTCCATGCCTTGATCCATCCATATAACCAGTTCCTCCACATTTTTTTTTTTTTTTTGGTTCTTTTTTTCAGAGCTGGGGACCGAACCCAGGGCCTTGCGCTTCCTAGGCAAGCACTCTACCACTGAGCTAAATCCCCAGCCCCTTCCTCCACATATTTATGTAGTGATCAATTCTTGGTCCAGGTACTTTACAGGTGTATTGAACATGACTTATTTAATGCAGATTCTTCTGTTTTAATCTTTCCAGCAACCCTAGAGAGCAGGCACTCTTTTTCATGTGTTACTGAAGACATAGTTGATACACAGAGAGGTTGAGTAGTGTGCCCAGTGTCACACGGTTGGGGGATTTGAACACAAGCCAATGTGCTTTGGGGAGAATACTGCTTACACTGTGAACTGCTGGGTCCCAGTGGCTGGGAAATAAGGTCCTTGATCAGTGAAGATAAAGCCAGAGACTCAGAATGGGGCTGGGGATAGGAAGAGACTATGCCCCGCTTAGTCTCGATTTTTCTCTTTGGCCGAGGTCTCCAGTCATCCTCTATGTCTCCTGGAGTCATTGCTGGCATTGTTATCGGGATCCTGGCTGCCATTGCTTTGGTGATAGGGCTGGGCTACTTCCTCTACAGCACCAAGGACAGATGGTAAGAAGTAAGGGATCTGGAAGGGCCAGCAGGGGCAAGGAGGCATGGCTGCTGGCCGTGGTGTGGAACCCTGTCTGTGCACCCTGGGAATTCAGAGGGTTGTGGGTCATTCCCCAAGAGCAGACAGGTAAGGGGATGGGGGTAAGGAACACGACAGCACCTATGGAAACAGACCAGAACCTGTCCCTTGAGATTATGAGGAATATGTTGTTTCAGGATCCACAGGAGATCAGCTAATGACACAACGAACTCTAATACCGAGCCACCCACTTCTGTGACTCAGAGCACCCCAGAGTCCACCAGACCCAGTAAGTAACTCCACAGTTTGTGCTCTTGCAGTGAGTGGGGGGCAGGGTGGCAGCTGCTATGGGAAGCCCAGGACTCTCCTCCCGGCTTAGCCCCAGGTCACTGTCGGGTCCCAGGGAAGCTCTGTCCTCCCTGAGATGCACTGCTGTTCCCATTAACCTTGTGTGCTCTCTCCCCGACCCTCTCTCTCTCTCTCTCTCTCTTTCTCCCACTCTCTTCCTCTCCCTCTCTCTTTATCTGTCTCTTTCCCTCTCCTCCTTCACCTCTCTCTACCTTTCTCCCCTCTCTCCACCCAGCCTAGTGAATACTAGACATTCCCTGAGCCCGTTCTGGGACTAAAGGTGTATGCCACTACTTTTTCATTTAAAACTTTTTTACTTTGTGCAGGATGGTGGTACACACCTTTAATCCCAGCACTCAGGAGGCAGAGGCAAGTGGCTCTTTGTGAGCTTGAGGCCAACCTGGTCTACAGAGCGAATTCCAGGACTTGCTGTCAGGGCTACACAGAGAGACTCTCTCTCTCTCTCTCTCTCTCTCTCTCTCTCTCTCTCTCTCTATATATATATATATATATATATATATATATATATATATATATATATATGTATATACACACATATATATAATAAATTACTTTTCATCTTGAAACAGTGTCTGTCAAGATGCCCGTGTAGCCTTGAACTTGGTGTGGTAGCCAAGAAAGCATTTAATGTGTAACCTTCCTGCCTCCGTCTCCAGGGCAGCTAGGGCTACAGGCCAGTAACTATTCGCCTTGGTCCTGGCTCCATTTAATAGAGGATAAACAGTTTCATGAAGGAAAAAGACTGAGGCCGCGACAGGCCTCCCACAGCTCATGGCCACGACTCGGCTCCTCCCTCGTATCACTAAATGGTCTGTCTCACCTGAGACGTGATGGGGAAGAAAATCCTGAGGACAAGGAAACGTTCTGGAAACACAGCACCTTGTCCTTATACCTCACCCTAACTTTTGCTCTGGGATGGGGTTTGCTTTCTCTAGACAAACCAATGCCTGTGTATGACAATATGCTGAAACCCAAAGGAGAGGACAGAGGTAAAAAGGTGGGTGAGCTCCTCGAATACTATCACTGTTCCCAAACTTTCTGTCTGGTTCTTCCCCAGTTCAGCGGGATGTTTCTACCTCTTAGGATGAGAGGCTGCCATAGCCACCCCACTTCCTCCATTTTCTATCTGTCCTTTCTCACCCTTCTCTATATATCTATATGTGTATTTGTGTGTATTGCAAGGGATTGAACCCAGACTTAAGCATGCTAGACTAGCGTTTACCACTGAGCCACGCCCCCAGCCCCTCACTGGGGGATTCTAGGCAGGGGCTCTACCACTGAGCCACACCCCCAGCTCCTCACTGGGGGATTCTAGGCAGGGGCTCTACCACTGAGCCACGCCCCCAGCCACTCACTGGGGGATTCTAGGCAGGGGCTTTATCTCTGAGCCTCTATGACTTCTTCCCTACCCATTTCCCCCCAGATGCCATCTCCGCCACCTGTCTCCCCAGAACACTTCTATGAGGTAGGTTGGACCTGCTGCAACTAGTTAAAGAAACTGGGAGAGACGTGACCAGAGGATTTGATGATCATCAGGGCTGAGGGTTGATTCAGTCTAAACCTTTCTCACTGCAGGGCAGTTCCAGGGATGGGGGGATCATGGCCCAAGGCCACTCAGGGATCCATAACTCATTCGAGGATCTTGGCTGCTGTGTTGCTCCTTCCAGCAGGCCTTGGGGCTGGATTGCAGTGCAGTGGCACTGGCTAGGAACATGATGGTGGGAGGAAGTAAGGAGGGAAGGTGCTGATCTAGGAGGAGAAATGACTGGGGGGAGAAAGAGAAAAGTGAGGAAGGGAGAGGAGGGAGGAAGGGATGAAGGGAGGGAGGGAGTGAGGGAGGGAGGGAGAGAGAGAGAGAGAGAGAGAGAGAGCATGTTATAGAGGAGCAGTGAGTTGGGAGAGATGTTCCTCCACGTGGGGTTCTTTGTAGAACTCTGAAGTGGATGTCCTTTCCCTCTTTTCACACAGGGTCTGTCTCTCATGTAGCTCTGGCTGTCCTGAAATTTGCTATGTAGACCAGGGTGGCCTCGAACTCACAGAGATCCACCTGCCCGGGCCTCCCGAGTGCTGAAATTAAAGGCACAAGCCACCACTGCCTGGCTTCTCTGGGTCTTTGAGGAGTATAGGTTGACATCTGGTCCATCTTGACTGTATGGGTCTCACTTGACTTCTCTACTCACTTGCAGAAGAAGCCACCTTCCGCAGCTCCTGAGGGCCCCAGGAAGCCATTGCCCCGTATCCCGAAGCAGCCATTGGTCCCCCCAGTACCAAACAGAAACAAAGAGTCAAATTATGAGGTATTCTGATGCCACGTACTCCGCTGTCACTCCGCCTCTGGTAGACAGACACTTGCACCCTTTGTCCTCTGCTGAGGAGTCTGTAGGACAAATGCCCAACAGAGTTTTCTTTAAGAACTTTCTCAAGTGTAGGGACTGAGGAGATAGCTCAGTTCCAACCCCCACATAAGAGCATGAAGGCTTGTGCTGTAATCCCATTGCTGAGGAGGCCAAGTCCGAGGGAACCTGAGGCTCGCTGGCCAGCCAACCTTGCAGACTCAGTGTCTAGGCCAGGGAGACCATCTCAAAACAAAACAAAATAACAACTACAATAAAGCCAAAGCGAAACAAAACACTCAAGGTGGAAGGTTCCTGAGGAACAACATAACACCCGAGGTGAATGCTAGCTTCCACACATGCACAGGTACAAATGCGTGCAAGAACACACATGTCTTCACGTGTACACACATGTGCTGCTCTCACAACAGTTTCCAATTCCATTTAATTTCCTTTGTTACATAGTTCATTTCCAGATCTGACTCTTCATCCCACTTACTCCACCCTCTTTCCTCTTTCTGTCTCTTCTCTCTGTCTCTCTGTCTCTCTGTCTCTCTCTGTCTCTCTCTGTCTCTGTCTCTCTCTGTCTCTCTCTGTCTCTGTCTCTCTCTGTCTCTCTCTCTGTCTCTGTCTCTGTCTCTCTCTCTCTCTCTCTCTCTCTCTCTCTCTCTCTCTCTCTGTCTGTCTCTCCTCTCTCCTTTTCTTTCTAAGGTTTCTCTCCATATAGTTCATCCTGGCCTTGAACACATAATCCTCCTGCCTCAGCCTATCCAGTGCTAGAAAGCACCTGTGTGCCCACCACACCTAGCTTCTGTTTCTGTCTTTCCATTTCACTCTACCCCAGATTTTTATTTTCCATTCCATCTAGTTTTTTATGTGCGCGTGTGTGCATATGTGCATGTGTGCATATGTGTGCATATGTGCATGTGTGTGTGCTTCTGCTCAGTTGCTCCCTGTCACATTTCTTTCCCTTCTCTTCTTTTTTTTTTCTTTTTTCTTTTTTTCAGAGCTGGGGACCGAACCCAGGGCCTTGAGCTTGCTAGGCAAGCGCTCTACCACTGAGCTAAATCCCCAACCCCTTTCCCTTCTCTTCTTTTCTTTCTCTTCTCACTCACTCCACTTTCCCATCTCCTTGAACTTGCTTCCCTGTTACAAGCTCTCACTCTGTAGCCCAGGCTATCCTGCTACTCTCTAGATATATCAGGCTAGTCTAGAACTTATGGCGGTCCTCCTGCCTTGACCTTCCCAGCACTGGAGCTGCAGATGTGTATGTGTTGCTATGGGCACATAAGCTTCAGTATGTCTAAGTCCAAGTTCCCTAGGAGAGAGTCAGACCTGCTCATGCTATTGCGGGTCTTTTCTTCAGTTTGGTGAGCTCTCCAGTCAGCTGTGCCTTTTTGTTGTTGTTGTTGTTGTTGTTGTTGTTGTTGTTGTTGTTGTTGTTTTGAGACAGGGCTTCTCTGTGTAGCCCTGGCTGTCTTGGAACTCTCTCTGTAGACCAGGCTGACCTCGAATTCAGAGATCCACCTGCCTCTGCCTCCCAAGTGCTGAGATTAAAGGTGTCTGTCATTGCCACCTGGCCACAAATCGATCCCCATCAGAGCTTAAGGAGGGAGCCATGGAATTTCCCTTTATCCAAGGGGAAAAGCTCTTTCTGGAAATCTCCCATAGGAGGCTTTCTCCCATCCATCTTTGGAGAAAGTGGAGCCTTGTGCTACTTCTTGTTGTAAGGAAGGCTGTCAAAGGAAGGCTAACATGTGGGCAAGAGAGAGTCCGCCTAGCCCACCCAGGATCTGCTGTATTCTGGAAGAATGAGACGAGCCACCTGGGTCGAGGGCATGGGGTGGGGTGTGTCACGTTGAAGGATGTCGAGGCCCTGCTGGGGGTGCTTTCGGTACCAGTTTTTCCTAGCGGAATCACCATTGATTGTTCAGCTCGGGATAACACACATTCATCATCTCCCAGTCTCTGTGGGTCAGTAGGTCAGCGTCATTCACATAAGCCTCCCGCAGGGCTGGAATGGAGGTGCTGAGTTTCAAGTGGGGCTCCACTTGGGGAGCATCCATTTTCAAGTCAGTGTGGCCCTGGTTTCTTATTGATTGTCGAGTGGCCTTCCACCTTTTTCCATATCCCTCTCTGTGAGTATCTTGCAACACTGAGTCCTTTCTTTCCCTTCCCTCCCTCCCTCCCTCCCTCCCTCCTTCCCTCCCTCCCTCCCTCTTTTCTTTCTTTCTTTCTTTCTTTCTTTCTTTCTTTCTTTCTTTCTTTCTTTCTTTCTTTCTTTCTTTCTTTCTCTCTTTCCTGTGAGGCGAGGCTTCTCTGTATACTCCTGACTGTCCTGGAACTCACTCTGTAGACCATGCTGTCCTCAAACTCAGAGCTCCACCTGCCTCTGCCTCCTGAGTGCTGGGATTAAAAGTGTGCACAGCCACCACTACCCAGCTTTCTTGTTTCGTTCAAAGCCGAATAGAAGCGAAAATCTCATGGGATAGATTACAGTATCTTTGCAGTCACCTACATCTGGGGTTGTCGCCCTGTTCATTAGATGCAAAATCCAGGTCTCTTCATCAGGGCATGGAGCTATATAATGGTGCTAAGACCAGGAGGTAAGGGATTGCGGGGGCCACCTTAGAGTCTGTCTGTCACAGTGGGCAGGGTCATTGGCCATTCCTAGAGACACTAGTATGACTGTAATAATGTAAGGAAAAGAGCGGGATATCCGGGATAGGGATCAAGAGCCCCAGGCTCTGTGGGCTGCAGAGGACAAGCCCAGTAGACCAGAGTGCACACTTCATCGATAGAACTTACTTTCTCCCGTTGTTCAACAGGCACTGCTGAATCCAAACCAAAGTCTTTACTGCAAGATCAACTCATCAGTCTGATGGACGCCAAGTTTCTTCTCCCAGAAGGTCTAGACCTGCCATGCTGGGTCACAAACTCCATGACCTCGATGTGTGGATTCTTGCACATTAGAATCCAGCCATTCCCTGCCACCTTTGTGGACTTCATGATGTCCTGGCTGGATCAGACTCTCGGACAACCTTAGCTTTCGGCTCATGCTTCATTTATAGCAACAGAGCTGGGCTGGAGAGATGGCTCTGTCATTCAGATCACTTGCAGCTCTTCCAAATGACACAGGATCAGTTCCCAGAACCGGTGTACGGAGACTTACCTACTCCAACTCCAGTTTCCAGGGATCCAATACCCTCCTCTGGCCTCTGCAGAGACAAGAATACATACAGATTAAAAAAGATAAAGCATTTTTTTTAAATTTCTATTTTTTGGAGCTGAGGACCGAACCCAGGGCCTTGTGCTTTCTAGGCAAGCACTCTACCACTGAGCCAAATCCCCAACCCTGATAAAGCAATTTTTTGAGACAGAGTTTCACTATGTAGCCTGGGTTGACCTGGAACTTGCTATGTAGATCAGGATGGCCGTGAACTCATAGAAGCCCCCTGCCTTTGCTGGGGGTTAAAGGTATATGACAGCATACCCAGCTCAGCGTGCTGAGAAACTCAGTGGTCAAGCATCTTGCCTGACAGGCATTGAGTCTGGGTCCAATCCCAGTGGTACACATACAACATGCGACAAAGGGGCTGGAGAGGCTTCTCAGTGCTTAAGGCGCACATGCTCTTCAAGAGGACCCAAGTTCAGCTCCCAGAGCTCACGTCAGTGCTTCACAACTTCCTGTCAACTCCAGCTCCGGATGACCCAATGTCTGCTTCTGTCCTCTTTAGAGCCCCATGTGCATATGCATGCTCGAGCACACACACACACACACACACACACACACACACACACACACACACAATGCATATGTACACAAAGAAAACCAAATCATCCTTTTTAAAAGAAGCAATGGCAGGCTGCATAATGGAGAGATGGCTCAGTGGATAAGAGCACTGGCTGTTCTTCCGGAGGTCCTGAGTTCAAATCCCAGCACTGATATGGAAGCTCACAACCATCTGTAACTCCAGCTCCAGTGACTCTGGCCCCCTCACACCAGCATACAGGTGCATACAAATAAACTATTAAAAAAAAAAAAACCAATGGCAACAGGTAACTCCACCCTTTCTTTATAGTGTGTCTTAGTTAGATTTCTGGTACTGTAATAACACAGTAAAACCAAAAGCAAGTTGGGGAGGAAAGGGTTTGTTTCAGCTCACAGTTTGGAGTCCAGCACCCAGAGAAGTCAGGACAGAAACTTAACACAGGAACTTGGAGGCAGAAGCTGATGCAGAGGCCGCGAGGAGTACTGTTGCTCCTTATGGCTTGTTCAGCCTGATTTCCTATACCACCGTACTGGCTGGTTTTGTGTGCCAACTTGATACAAGCTGGAGTTATCACAGAGAAAGGAGCCTCAGTTGAGGAAATGCCTCCCTTAGACCCAGTTGTAAGGCATTTTCTCAACTAGTAATGGAGGGTGGGAGGACCCAGCCCATTGTGGGTGGTACTGTCCCTGGTGTGATAGTCTTGGATTCTATAAGAAAGCAAGTTGAGCAAGCCAGGGGAAGCAAACCAGTAAGTAACATCCCTCCATGGCCTCTGCATCAGCTCCTGCTTCCTGACCTGCTTGAGTTCCAGCCCTGACTTCCTTTGGAGATGAACAGCAGTGTGGAAGTGTGAGCTGAATAAACCCTTTCCTCCCCAACTTGCTTCCTGGTCATGATGTTTGTGCAGGGAAAACCCTGACTAAGAAAACCACCCATGTCTACCAGCCCAAGGGTGGCACCACCTACAGCGAAATGTGTCCTCCCACAGCAATCATGAATCACGAAAATGTACCATACCACAGGCCAATCTGATGCGGTGTTGTCTTAGGGTTTTATTGCTGTGAAGAGACACCTTGAGCACACAACTTTTATAAAGGAAACCATTTAATTGGCGCTAGCTTACAGTTTTAGAGGTTTAGTGAAGTGGAAACCTCTGTTTTCTTTGGGAAGTCAGTTATGTCAAATGATGCTCTACTGGAGCAGACACAGGTGAAAGGATGTTTTGCTACAGCAGACATGAAAGGATGTGTGATGTTCAGAAGGAATGTAGATACGTCCCCACAGACAGTGGGGGATGAGCATTGGAGATGAGCTTTGCTCTGCCTTGCTATTCTTCACTGAAGGCACACATATATCAATTAACTCACCTGACATTGCATTGTTCAGTCTGGGTGACACCTTAGAGAGAAACTCACCAAAGAACTTCTTGTGAGGTTCCTGTTCTCTTTCTCTCTCTCTCGTTCTCTTTCTCTCTCTCTCATTCTCTCTCTCTCTCTCTCTCTCCTCTCTCTCTCTCTGTGTGTGTGTGTGTGTGTGTGTGTGTGAGAGAGAGAGAGAGAGAGAGAGAGAGAGAGAGATGTGGGGGGAAGAAATGGCTACACGTTCATTGGTGCTTGTTTTATGACATGTGCTATGATGCGGCAGGAGGAGGGAACTTAGCAGGCCCATGCTGATACACCCACCCGAGGTTATCAGCCATGCCACAGGCCTATTATAAAAGAAAGTTAATTTGGACCTGAGGAGGGGTGTACAGAAGGGAGTAGAGGCAGAGAAAGAAAGGGGAGAGAGAAGGAGAGAGAGAGGGAGAGAGAGAGAGAAGAAGAAGAAGGAGGAGGAAGAAGAGGAGGAGGAGGAGGAGGAGGAGGAGGAGGAGGAGGAGGAGGAGGGGGAGGAGGAGGGGGAGGGGGGAGGAGAAGGAGGAGGAGGAGGGGAGGATGGCCAAGGACACATGGGAAGAGAGAGGAGAGAATAGGTAGAGAAAAGAAAGATGGAGAGGGAGACAGAAAGAGAGGGAGAGAGGGAGAGAGGGAGGGAGATAGATAGATAGATAGATAGATAGATAGATAGATAGATAGATAGATAGATAGGCCAAGCAGTCCTTTCATAGCAAGCTTGGCTGTTGTACCTGGCTGATGCTAGGTAACTGTTGGGTGGAGCCTCAAGGAAATACTAACATTCCTCCATTTTGATTTAATTGAAAATTGAGAAGTGAGAAAGAGGTGATGGTGAGACAGGAATCGGGTCATCGTGATCTTTAGCTCCTTCCTGCTGACTTTGCGGCAAGGCTTTTGTCTTTGGAGGAACCTAAGAAAATTGGGTTCGAGGTTAAGTCCTGAGAGAGCTGGCTATTCCATTGCTGCTTAGGGTCTGTGGGATCATCTGTGGGCGCTCCTCTGGAGCTATCCTGGATGCAGATTTTGAGTAAACATCTGGACTTGGCAAGATGCTGAAACACATATACATATTGGAGATAGAAAATAAAGTTAAGTACATTTAGGAAGAAAAATTTTTCTTGGGTGTACATTTGAACCCTTAGGTCTTGGTGGTTACAGGGAGGGAACAGCAGAGGAATCCTACCCTCTGGAATATGCAACAGGTGGGGGAGGGCTTAGGGTATTGATTGACAGGGATACTTACCCAGACTTGATCCATGAGAGGTGGATCCGAGTGGGTTTTCTGGGGCTTAGAAGAATCTTTGTAAGTTTACAGAAGAGATAAAATGGTTAGCAGCATGAACAGTTGAGCTCAGGGAAGACAAAAACCTTTTGTGGAGCAGAAGGGACACGTGGGGTTTCCCCCACTCTATCCAGAAGACTGAATGTACATAAATTTAGCAGAATGAGAAACATTTTAAGTTTATATTTAAAAGACAATAAAAAAAACTTTAAAAAATTGAGCTCATGAATATGATAGTTGACCATATAGATTTAGCATGAGAAACACCATGTGTGTACAGTTAAAGACAGTCAATGGAAACATAAAACCTTGTACTTGTGATTATCAAAAATGGTATAGTGGAATGTTTTATTTGAGCTGGGCTAATTTATCTGAACTCCATTGATTAATGTTAGAATGGTTGAAGTCTTAATATAACAGTGGCATATCGTGGGAAGAAATATGAAGCTGTTGGGGTTTGAGAATTGCCGAAGGAAGATCCCTGACTCAGGTAGTTTGCATGAAGAAAGTGCATTTATGAGCATGCCAGTCGCCACCGCTTCAGAATGGCAATGACAGACAGGCACACTCGAGCCCCTCTTATAACAGAACTTGCTTATTAAATCTAATTGCTTCTCAGATAACAGACATCTAGAAATTAAAGCACATTCCAAGGGTCTGTAAAAAACCTTTAACCAAAGGTCATAAAGAAGGAGCGAAGTATATATACCACAGGTGCAAGAACAGGAGATAAAAATATTGACTGGGTTTATGTATACAAAACCTCAAGGACAACTTAGTTATGGTAACTCTCCATGAACCTGTAAGCTAGTAACAAATGATGAATGTTTAGCCAGATAGTTACTCCTAGTCGACATGCATATAGACAGTCTCTGGTATAAACCTCTCATTCAATTTATTGCCTGAATTTATGTGCAAACTTGTAGTGAACTTTTTACCATGTGATCATGCACTCTGAAAGTCTTACAGGTGCTGAGAACAAAGAGCAGAGACAGGCCTCCTGCCCTTTTTCTTCTGGAGACTTCAACTTAAGGTCGCAAAGATAGAACAAAGGCTACTTTACCTAGCTTCCTGGTGTTTTACTATGATGTGCTAAACCGGAGACTGCAGCTTCTAACTTCAGAGCAACTCAGGCAGAGTAATTGCAAAAGCAAAGTACCTTGTAGGGTTATTGTGGGGTCCCACATCTGCGCTGCCTCAGGGATTGGGGAAGGTGGCTGCTCGGGGAGGCGAGACGTGGGAAGGGGAGTTGACTGCCAATGCTGTGGAAGAGCTGAGAATGGAATGGGGGCCCACAAGCTGGATCTAGCCTGGGGCTTAGGGGTAAGAGGGGAAAGCTCTGGCAGGTCCTGCAGGGATAGTCCTTGGCTGACAGTGGTGGGCTGCAGTCTTGGTGGTGGAAGTGGCTGGGAGCACAGGGAGGCCTTCTACAGGAGATTAGATGGAGGCTCTGTAGTTTAAGACCTTCTCTGTGGTTCCCCACAGCAGATCACAGTGAAAAGAGGTAGTCCATGGTTTTAGGACATTTATTGTCATGGTGGAAGGTGGATGAGTAAAACCGTACCCCACTTCTCTGCATGGGCCTGAGATTAAATACCTTTTGCAGAGAGGAATGTCTGAGAAGAAAAGTTCATTGGCTAATACTCCAGACCTTTAGGTACCTCATTATAATGGAGATCTGTCTTGAGCCTACAGGACCTGTGGAGGTGCTTGGGGTGTTGCCCTTATGTGACTGATGGCCACAAATCTATGGAGGGCTATAGTTGGTGACTGGGGCCTGACTTTTTGGGAGTCAGGCAAAACACCTACCATCCGTTTTAGGGTCACTGGGGTTTCAAGCCTTTGCTCAACTGGGAACCAGAGTGCCTTTCACAGTCCCACAGTACCTTACACTTACGATGGGTAGATGATTTATTATTATATTTTTAGAGTTAGGTAATCTAAGACTCCATTAATGGTTGCTAGGATGCCTCATGTGGGCTGTATTCCTGTATCCCGAATGATTAACCACAGGATGGGCTGCCTAGCACAGATGGACTATCCTAAGATAAGACATCTCCTAGTCATGTGGCTATGCTTAAGCTGTTCCTCTAGTGGGGGGGTTTATTGACTTGTTCCTGGACTTTGGGGTCTGCTGCTGGAGCAAATGGTTTATGGCCTGGTTTCTGATTGGAGACAAAATGGGATTAAAAGGTCCCTAAAATTTTTTTTTGTATCTTAAATTGTTTTTTTATCACTATCCAATTTTTTTTACATCCTCCAACCTTTATATCTTGCAATTACTTACCTCAAAATGCCTTCCAGACCCTCAAATCTCAGTTTCTTAGATACTCACAACTTAAGCTTTTATATCCTCAGACCTCGCATAAACTTTACATCTTTCTCTTTTTTAAAGATTTATTTATTTATTTATTATAAGCACACCATAGCTGTCTTCAGACACACCAGAAGAGGGCATTAGATCTCATTACGATGGTTGTGAGCCACCATGTGGTTGCAGGGATTTGAACTCAGGACCTCTGGAAGGGAACTTAGTGCTCTGAACCGCTGAGCCATCTCTCCAGCCCTTTGCATCTTTTCCTATCTAATTATTTATCAGGAGATGTAGGTGGTTGATCACTGGGGAACTGGAAGAACAAAGGGAAGATTCCTGGCTGTTTCTAGGTAACCCTTGGGTGGAGTCTTGAGGAAATGCTAACTTCTGTGGAGCTGGGGAAACTCTTTTCCTGTGGAGCAGATCTATAACACTTTCACTGGGGAAACCTTCTCCTTCTGCAGCAGAACTGTAACAGTTTCACTGCGGAACCTTCCTGTGCAGCAGCTGGGCAGAGTAGTAACACTTCTATAGAGGAAGCCTTTCCTTTCAGAGCTGCAACACTTAACACCTATAAGCTCCAAGAATGAGCTGAGAAACAGAGAGAAGCCCAGGAAGACCTAGAGAAGCTGCAGAACTTTTAGGAGGGAGACGAGAAGTAACAGGGTCACAAAGTAAAGGAGCTTCACTGGAGAGGGAAGTGGGCTGGGGGGCTTAAGTAAGAGACAGAGCAGGCAGCTCTGAGGGGGAGGCAAGGAAGAGGGTAGCAGGCTCAAGAGGACTTAAGGAAACAGCAGGGGTTAGCAGGGTCGGGTTAGGAAGCTCCAGGAAGGAGCTGAGAGCAGGTAGCTCCCAGGGGAAGGAAGCAAGGGAAGAGTCTCAGATCCAAAGGACTTACGGAAGCTGCAGGATAACAGCTCCTAAGGAGAAGTGAAGAGAGGAAGCCCTAGGAAGGAGATATGAACAAAGGCCTGAGGGGGCTAAATGTCAGTGGTGACAAGAATCCAGGGCATCCTCAAAGAGAATGAAAGACTTGCCAGAGAGAAATGTCCTAAATCAAAGAGAGGCATCCCTTTCCACAGCTCATGGGCCCAGTTGGGCAAGAGGAGCTTTCTGGCACACTGGTGTGGTTTTTGTAGTACTAGTAGACAAAGCAGGCTACTCTAGGGTGGCACTTATCCTGTGGAGGAGGAGAGGAGGGAGCAGCTGATGATGGACTTGGAAAAGGATGACTTCAACAGAGGGAGGCGCAGAGGAAGGGAATCTTTAGTAGTGGAATGTGCCACACGGTTCCTTAGAAGTCTTACCAGACCTCAGGAACCAGAGAGACACTTGTGGAGTAGACAAGGAGGGACACGTGGTTATAAAGCAATTAAAGAGGCAGACTTTGGAGTAGAAGCCAGCAGAAATAAATGATCCATACATACCTCAGAAGAGCCAGATCAGCAACTTGGCTCGTAGCAGCCGAGTCCCTCAGAAGGGAATTGTTTATGTCAATCCCAGGTTATGGGACCAGGTAAACCAAAAAAGAAAAAGAGGTTATGTTTGAACTATGAGGCAGAGAACAGCTAGAGGCATGGAAGGATCCAGATTGAATGGAACCATGAGTAGAGAGTGAGTGTGGGAAAGAGGGCAGAAGAGGAGAGAGAGCTTCATGACCAAGAAGGTAAATACATGTAGTTAGTAAGTTGTGTTTTATTATGCTGAGGGTTATCACACACGAGGTTCAAACTCTACGTTCCTAACTACTGTCCTAAGTCTATCTCTCCAAGGCTGTTCACCTGTGTAATGTAACTGTGTGATGATCCTCTAGTTATATCAAGATGGTGTCTCTCCAGATGTGCAGAGCAGAGCATTGCTCTTAGTCTCTGTTTATATATTACTGTCCAGTGGGCATCGTTGGATTCTTGGACTCTGTCTGGTTAT
The DNA here is from genome assembly GCF_011064425.1 of Rattus rattus. NCBI lineage: Eukaryota > Metazoa > Chordata > Mammalia > Rodentia > Muridae > Rattus > Rattus rattus. The sequence goes on along the minus strand of NC_046155.1, from coordinate 170,626,824 downwards.
GAAGAGTGGGTGATGTCACTGAGTTCCAGGCTATCAGGCACAGCCTTGGATGGAGCTGGGATCCTAAGCTAACTTTTCTTTCACATGTCTAAAAGGCATATTTTATTGTGCTCATTAAAGGGAGCAAAGAGAGGATTCAAAGATGGAGAGACCAAAATTGTGGGAACCAAGAGACCTTGTAGCCAAAATGGATGTTTATATTGAAAAGCTGAGGAAAGGGAAGAGGGAACCCAACCTCTGGGATGGAGAGATACAGGGTAGAGGGTGGGACCCTGGGAGAGTTAGCCAGCATCTACTTGGATATGTTAACAGGCTCCTTAGCCATTTGTCCTGGGTTTCTTTGAGACCTAACACTGACAACTATTAAATAAAAAAATCATTTTTTAAAAAGATTTCAGGGGTTGGGGATTTAGCTCAGTGGTAGAGCGCTTGCCTAGGAAACGCAAGGCCCTGGGTTCGGTCCCCAGCTCCGGAAAAAAAAAAAAAAAAAGATTTCATTGATAAGATGGGTGTGGTAGCTCATACTTTAAATCCCAGCATTTGCGAAGCAGAGGCAGGTGGCTCTCTGTAAGTTCCAGGCCAGCCAGAGTTATACAGTGTGTGTTTTGGTGGTGGTGGATTAGCTTTATTTATTTACTGGGTTCTGGGATTCCAACTCGTGTCATCATGATTGGCGGCAAAGCGCCTTTATCTTCTGAGCCATTCTGCCCGCTCGGTTAGAACTTTTTGAACTGTACAACTGGGACATCGCTAGTCTTCCAGACTTGGTAGTGTCAGAGCCAGCTTCAATCTTGGTTTATAGGAGGATTTTCCCATTGGCCACCACCCTTGAAAGCACTGGGATGGATTGCGCAGCCTCACTCTAGTTCTAGGTCTCGCCCCTTGGCGCTGAGTCTCTGACGGCGGCTGCGCGTGCCGCTGAGATTTCTGGGAATTGTAGTTACATTGAGCTGATACCACCTACTTCCGGGTTTAGCCGGCAGCGCAGCCATTTGTGTGTGTGTGTGTGTGTATGTGTGAGTGTGTGTGTGTATGTGTGTGTGCGTGCGTGTGTGTGTATGTGTGTGAAGGCGCCTTCAGTGGCCCGGCTTTGTGGCTGGGCTCAGTCTGCACGGAGCGACCTAGCGGATGCTGACTCGAGGTGGAGGCCAGACCCCGGCCACTCGAATCATGTCGGATGTGCTTCAGGATCGGGGCAGGAAGCGGTGAGCCCCATTTCGTTCTGACGTTGAGTCGTGAGCGGCTCAGACCCGCCCCAGCCCATACCAAGGGCTCTCGGACCTGCAGGTTGGTGATAGCGGAGGGACGTTCACAGTACTCGATATGCGCATGCGCAGGGTCTAGGCGGGAATCTGGACGCGTTAGTGTCAGCGGCTCGGGGTTCCTGTGTCTCAGTCCAGGACTCTGTCGCGGAGGGCTGTGAAGAGGTCACCGTTGTACGCATGTGCGGATGATTGGCTGTGTGGTGGGACTTGTTAGGGACCGAGGATGTCCAGAAAGATGGAAGACAGGGCTCAGGCATAGTTATTGGGGAGATAATTGAAAGGCCCTAGGGGACACTAAAGTGCCTTGCGTTTTGAACAAAAGAGTTTTAGAAGAGGTGTTATCGCCACGAAGAGACAACGTGGTGAGGCCTTTAAGGTGAGGAGAGTTCAGGTCTACTTGGCACTAGGGTTCTCTTACTGGTTTGGAGGAAGGAAGGAGCTTTGTAACCACGTAGTTGATGAGTTGTCCCTGCCTGTAGTCAGGCAGCCTCTTGTTTGCTATTTCAGGAGTAAGAGAATGTCTTGCATTTCCTAAAGGGAATGTGTCACCTTGATTCGGGGAGAATGGGCCCATTTAGTCTACTGAGTCCATTACTGGGTATGTCACTTAAAGCTCCTAATAACTGGGAGTCTGATGGCCCTAGGTGCGTAAGCTAGATCCACTCTGAAGGTAGGGAGGGACCCTGAGGGTAGATGCAGAGGTGGGTGTGACCTGAGCAGTTTCCGTGTGTCTGTACTGAAGTACCTAGAAATCCCCTCCTCCCATGTCTACTCAGTGGAGAGCCTTCCAGTGCCCAGATTTCTTTTTCCCAAAGAGAGGAACCATGTCACTGTTTCTGTACTAAATCTAAGCCCACACTGTACTCTTGAGCAAGCGTTTGTGTTGGAACCAACATTCTGAAGAGGTGGTTCCAGTACTCGGGACAGACACTGTTCTGGCAAACCCAGGGATGTCCTGTTTGTTGGAGATGTATGTGGCTTCTGTTTCCAGATCAGACATGACAGCCAAGCAGAGCAGTGGCCCAGTTTAGCCCAGGGAGTGGCTTATTGTTGTTTCCTACAGAAGTATGAGAGAAGGGTTTCTTACAGGAGCATGCATGACTCAGCTACATCACTGAAAAGCCCACAGGAGTGATGACTCAGGGAAGCTGCCCCTGGAGGTGCCTGCAAGCCTCAAAGGCAGCCTATGTGAGCAGGGTACCTCCTCCCCAGCCTTTGCTATTTTGTGTGTGTGTGTGTGTGGTGTGTGTGTGTGTGTGTGTGTGTGTGTGTGTGTGTGTGTGTGTGTGAAAGTTTCAGCTTCTGAGATTTTTAAGTTTTACTTCCTGAGTCTTAGGAGCCTCCCTTCTCCCTCTAGAAGGGACCATTTCGACTTGGAAGAAATGGGTACACACGAGAGCAGCCTGGAGTTCCTGGTTCTTGTCCCAGGAGAGGCAGTATAGCTTCAGTTAATCAGTCCTTTAGACAGTCAAGTACCAGCTTGAGGGTGCAAGGGCCTAGCAGAGGATTCTAGGCAGAAGGCCCCCGTGCGTGCCAGTGTTATTAGATTAGAGGATCTGGAACTGGGAAACCTGAACATGTTCAAGTTGGGTAGAGACTCCAGCTTGGAGGTAAGGACCCCTCAGAGGACTCCCCCACCTTAGCTGCCTTCTGATGGACAAGTAGCTGGGAGGAGGCAGATGCTATAAGCATCTTTACAGAGTAGGTATTGCTGGCCTCTTCTGTCTTGAAGCAAGAGAATGCGTAGGTTTATAGGAAGGGTGGAAGACAGGGAAGGGTCCCGGTCCCTTGGGAGCAGCTCTAACCCAGGCTTGAGGACACCTAGGGAGCCGAGTGTTGAGGACCTAGGACTGGTTCAGGAACTACATGCTCAGACTCAGGTGATGTTGTATTTTAACTGCAGCTCTGCAGATATGCAGAACTGGTGACCACAGGACCACTGTGGCAGCTGTGGCTTAGAAACACAGGGGCATACAGATTCCTATAAGAATCCGCCTGGAGCTGGGGTGTAACTCAGCTGGTTAAGTGCTTGCCTAGCATGAACGAAGCCCAGGTTCCATCTCTGGCACTTCATATATCTGGTGTGGTGGCACATGCCTATAAAAGCAGCCAGAGGTCCTCAGTCCTGCATAGACCATTGCGGCTCTAGGTCCAAAAGTCCTCCAGACTGATGGAGGAGTCAGGTTCGAGTAACAAATTCAGGGCCTGAGGGTTTGGGTAAGAATCTGGGACAGATTCTGGCTGGATGGTGGAAGGAGGGTCTGTCCTGTCTCTGGCTGCTTGGATAGGAAGATGGAGACTCTGGATGTTTGCTGATAAAAGGGCAGTGTTCTTGGTAAAGTAACTGTCTGGGAAGGCGGGGGCTGTGTCCTGAATTTCCTCTGTTTGGTCAGTGGCTATAGTTTCCTAGCCCTGGGTAGAGGGGTTGTCTTGAAGTTGCACACTCAAGGCAGTAAAGCATGTAATATTAAGGGGTTTTTTGAGTGCTGGGTATTTGTGGGGTTCCCAGCACCCAGTGAGTCTTGATTGGAGCTACACGGTTTGGTACTGGGCAGATGGTCATGTTTTGAGCATGAGGTGGGCTTACAGGGTGGTGGGAATGGAGGAACAAATTGAAGCTGCAAAGATGTGGCCTGGAGGAGGACTTCAGGGATTCTTGGTTAGTGTCCAGTTGGAGCATTAACTGCCAAGGGCAGGCTGGGCTGGAGAGCGGGCGGCAGTGCAGGCTGTACAGAGCTTCTTTTGTTTGTGCAGCTTGGCACCACGCCACACCCGGAGGGGACCATGGAGCAGCAAGATGATGAGTCCCCGGAGTCCCTGCAGGCCTGTGTGGAGGTGAGTGAAGCCACCCTTCCCCGGGTAGCCCCAGCTCTTTCCTGCCTGGCCCCACAGCCTGAGCCTTGCAAATCTCTTTGCATTATTTAAGGGATTTGGTCCCTCATGGGTGGGAGGCTTCTTAAAAGATTAGCCAGCATGTGTCTGTGCATGTATACACATGTGTTTGCAGGGGTATGTGCCTGTGCAGGGGCCAGAAGAAGGCACCAGGTGATGGTCTCTGTTACTCTTTACGTACTGTTGTGAGAGATGGCCTTTCTGACATTTTAGAGCAATTTCTTCCAATTGAAGTGTTCCCTCTGGGTTGGGGGTGGAGGGTAAAGGGTAAATAAAATGTCACAGAGCCAATAAAGTGGAAAGCCAGGAGGGCTCCTTCCCTGAGATAATGGAAGCAAAAACCCAACGGTCACAGAGGAAACTAGAGGCAAACTGCAAAGGAGCCCCATGGGCTTGTTGAACTACTCACCAGCTGTGCATGAGCTCTGGGGATGTAGCTGCTCCTGCTTGGAACCCTCACCCCTGCTCCTGCTAGGAGCCCTCACCCCTGCTCCTGCTAGGAACCCCGTCTTAGGATTTCTGTTGCTGTAACAAAACACCAAAGCAACTTGCAGAGGAAAGGGTTTATTTGGCTGTTAATCGCCAGAGTAAATTAGGACTGGAGTGCCAGCAGGCAGGAACCTGGAGGCAGGAGCTGATGCAGAGGCCAGGGAGGGTGCTGCTTACTGGCTCGCTTCCCACGGCTTGCTCAGCCTGCTCTCTTAGAGAACCCAGGATTGGTATACATGGTTTCCTTTCTGGCCTAAGTAGACACATGTATGTTTCATCTCCCCAGGAAGACTCTGTCACACACCAAAGGCTAGCATTTCCCCAGATAGGCTGGAAGCCAGTAGGTTCTAGTGATTCTCTGCTCTCTGTTCCTCTGAGCTGGGGTTACAGTTATGCATGGGCCATCTGGCTTGTTACCTCACTTCTAGGATCTGAACTCTTAACCCTTGATCTCTCTCTCTGTCTCTCTCTCTCTCTCTCTAGTCCTCTAACTTTTAAAGTTGAGAGATTATTTTTATTTACTGAGTTTTAAACTTGATGTGTATGGATGTTTTGCTTATGTGTATATCTATACCCTCTATGCTTGCCCGGTGCCCAAGGAGGCCAGAAGAGGGCATTGGATCCCCTGGAATTGGGGTTATAAACGGTTGTGAACTACCATCCACGTAGGTGCAGGGGATGGAACCCAGGTCCTCTGCAAGAGCAGCCAGTGCTCTTGCCTGCTCAACTATTTCTCCAGCTGGTATTTATTTATTTTTTAAGGTTTACTTTTATGTGTCTCTGTGTGACTATATTCCACATGTGTATTGGTGCCCACAGAACCAAAACAGGGCATCAAATCCCCTGGAGCCAGAGTTACAGGAGGCAGTGAGGTACCTCTTGTGGGTATGGAAGACTAAATTAGGGTCCTCTCCAAGAGCAGCAAGAAAAGGGTGGGTTTTTGTGCTTCCCAATACTGAGGAGAATACAAAGACCCAATTTAAAGACCTCACTTGAAATTATACGAAAGCCATATTAAATCCTTTAGGTAACTCATGCGGCAGTGCTTTGACGATATGATGGGAGCTATCCTCAGTCTGACAGTCTTTTGCCTGGTAACAGTGTTACCACACAATAGGCAGGACTTTGGAATCCTCTGACTGACGGCTAAGATCTCCATAGGCTTTGGCCGATTGGCTCACAAGAAACTAGGCTCTAATTCCCAAGCCACTTACTGTTAAAACAGTTCAGTAACAATTTCAAATTCCTTTTGGACATGATGACAAGACCTAAGTCTAAAAATCGTCAACACAAAGGGCTCTGAGTGCTGACCCATCACTAGCTGTGCAGCCGAACAACTGTCTCTACCCTGTTGACTTTCTCAGCTTTTCCTCTTTCCTCCACACCTATGTCACCTTCAAGTTCCTTCCCCCTCCGTTTGAGTCTCTGTTTCCTATGCATATGTTGAAATCCCGTTTTCTTCTGTTTTTAGTACAGTGTTTTAATTCTCTGAGAGCCTTATACACACACACATAACACATTTTGACTGTATTCACCTCCCACTGTTCCCTTAACTCCTCCTAGGTCCACCATCACAGCATCCGCTGGAATATCGGGGTAACCTATGGTAAGCTCCATCTTCAAAGAAAACTAAGTTCCCCTCCCCCAGGAGACACCTATTGTCAGTAGTTCCTCAGGCAGAAGTGGCTCCTTGTGAGCCATGCCCCGCCCGCCCGCCCACCAGGGTAGGATATTGGGTGGCTTGATGGTCTATGGGTCTCATCCTGAGTGCAGTCTGTCTTGGCCAGAAGACAGTGTTTGTTCCTGTTCTCATTGATCTGTAGCTCTTACAGTCCTTCAGTCCTTTCCATCACGGTCCCTGAGACGGGACAGGAGGGGCTGTTACAGATAAGTCTTATTTGTGGCTGAGCATTCCACAGACCTGTTCCGTGTACATTGATCAGCTGTGGCTTTCTGTGTCAACCCCTCACCACTGTGCAAACAAAACAAACCACCCCAAAAACAAAACATAACCAAAAACCTTTGTTGAGGTCTGAGAGCTGTACTAATCTATGGCATAGAAATAGATTTAGAAATAGAATTAGAGTTCGGTCCCCAGCTCCAGAAAAAAAAAAAGAAAGAAAGAAAAGAAATAGAATTAGAATGTAGTTTGTTACAATGCTCATTCAACAAAAACAATAGTAACAGGTTCACCTCTAGGGCATGTGGGCCCCACAAGCACAGGCTTTTAGGCACTTTTACAGTACCAGGCATGCATCTTCTCCTAACTCCAATGCAAAGTGATTGGTTAGCCCCCTAATATCCAGGCCACTATGTACTTGTGGGCTTGTCTTAGCCGTTATCGTAGCTTACTGGGTTCACAGCTGGGTGAACTGTTAATGGTCTTTCTTGGTTGTTTGGCCACATCAGCCAGTGCAATACAAAGTACTAAGGAAGCCAGCCAGCGGGAAGAAACTTCCTGGTCAGTAACTTGCTTTTTCCATGCCCTGGGAACAAAGTATATGGTGACTTCAGCAAGTTCTAGTGGGCAGTGAAGAGCAGTGGCAGCTAGGCACGGAGGTGCATACCTATAGTCACAGATCTCTGAGTTCAAAGCCTGCCTCAACTACACAGTGAGTTCCAGGACAGCCAGGGTTACACGGAGAAACCCCGTCTTCACAAAGAAGCAAACAAGAGCAATGGCAAGACCCTGGAATCACTTCGGAAGTCTCCAGGACAGCCGGCTGCCGGAGGGAGGCTTCTTAGGGAAGTGATGGCTTCCAGGATTAAGTTCGTATGTGAGCATGCGTGTGCATGCAATGAGGATTTAGGAAGCTGACAGAGATTAGGCTTACAGGGGGCTTTTTCAAATATTTTTTGAATATCATTCCTACCCCTGCTTCTCTTTCCTACCTTCCCAGTCATCTCTCCACTTGACCCTCCTTCCCATCGTGCCCTCTAAGGAAGGCGCAATAGTAGGACAAGGATGATATGAACGGAAAGGAGCAGTTTCCTTTTGTATCGTTTCTGTTAATTGTGAGATAGTAATATAATTACATTGTTTCCCCCTCCTCCACCTCCCTCCAAAGCCTCCCGTATTCCTTTCTTCATTCTTGCAGATTCGTGGCCTTTTCCCCATTGTTTGTGTGTGTGTGTGTGTGTGTGTGTGTGTGTGTGTGTGTGTGTGTGTGTGTGTGTGTGTGTGTGTGTATGTATGTATGTTTTCTAAATGTAACCTGCTGGGTTTGTACAATGTTACTTGTATGTATGTTTTCAGGGCTGACCAGTTGGTCATCTCTGTAAGAATCAGCACTTAGACATATAATTCAAACCAGTAAATCAGGTATATATTTAATAATAAAAGCCTGTAGGAGGCAGAAATGAAAGAAAACATCAAGGCTCAGAGATGACTGACTGAGTATTTGAGATCTGGTCAATGACAGTGCTTTGGCTCTGGTCTGTGGTCCATCTCTCCCTTTGCTGACTTCAAGATGCTCATGACCACAACTGGAAGACAGCACGATGGCCTTGGAACTCACAGTAGAAATCAGTATACAGGATTTTTCAGGGGCTTTCAGGACTAAGGACATTTTTTTTTTTATGTTCAGTTTACTAACTTGTGGGACTTTCTGTTCCCTTTAACACTTAGTTGTAGTTCCTTTATAACAGCCACAAACTGATTGGAAAGAGAAACCCTCATGGCTGAGCCCAGGTCACAGGTAAATCTTCTGTTGTCATTAGCAATTGATTCTACGTCTCTGGCTCAAGAAAACCACATTTGTATTTTCGTGCATGTTTGAGCATGCACCCGTGTGCATATACGTGTCACCGTGCACATATGGAGGTCAGGGCAACTTTGTAGAGTCAGTTCTCTCAGGTTGACAAGCTTGGCAGCAAGTACCCTCATCCACTGAGCCATCTTGTGGTCCCCCAGTCACATATCCTCATAGCATAGAATCCATGATGGAGTGTGGTGGTGGATGTAACAGGAAGGCAGTCATTGCACCGGAATAGAAAGAGTCCAGTAAAGACAGGAAAAGAGGGCTGGAGAGATGGCTCAGTGGTTAAGAGCACTGACTGCTCTTCCTAGAGGTCCTGAGTTCAATTCCCAGCAACCACATGGTGGCTCACAACCATCTGTAATGAGATCTGATGCCCTCGGCTTGTGTGTATGAAGATAGCCACAGTGTGCTCAAATATAATAAATAGACAAATCTTTATTTAAAAAAAATTCAGGAGAAGAGGGGGTCTGTGCTGTCTGGTGCAGGTGGCTCTGCAGTCAGCCGGAGCTCGAGTGGTGAGGGGTCCTGTGCAAGGGAGGGATAGTTTCGCTGCTGTATGTTTGCTAACACTCAGGCTTGCACGAGTGCTGGAGACCCAACCCGTCGGGCTGTCATGTGGTTTTGTCAGATAGCCTGTGGTGATGTGCTCTGTTATACCAAGCAGGGGGATTGCCCAGAGGGTGCCTTGGAAGCTGGGTGTCCCTAAACCACCCAGAGGTTGAGAGAGAACAAGCAAACAGAAGCCATGAAACAATAGCTGAATGCGAGTCTAGTTTTACAGAATATTCTGTCTGGGAAGTAATCATCTCCCCTCCTCATACAACAAGGTATGGTTCTCTCAGAGCTGAGCCTGGGACCATGGCTTCCCTGTAGCTGCGTACAAGGAGCCCCTTTACTTAACCTTCTCAGCCTGTGTGCCCTAGCACCTCCCAAGTCCCCTGTAGTTAGGGCAGAGTCATGTACAACGGCTACGAGGTACCTAAAGAAGCCGCCTAGAGTCTCAGCTGCCAGTCCTCTGGCTGCCGAGCCCTCGCTCCAGCCGCAGCCGTGGGTACATCACCCGTTGCTTTATTGGCGCTTTTTGATAGCTCTTGTGTCTGTATTGTGTCTGACTTTATGTGTGCAGGTGTGCGTGCCTCCCACAGTGTCCTTTCTTATTCTTCACATCCCCTGAACCTGGGGCTTGCACTCTTCGGCTAGATTGGGAGACAGAGGCCCAGCCATTCTCCTGTCTCTGCCCAGCTCAGCAGGTTGCAGCCTTTGGCAGGACAGCCTGGGTGGTGACGTGGGTGCTGGGATCCAAGCTCTAGTCCTCATGAGTGCTCAGTAAGGACTCTGAAGCACGGGGACATCTCCTCTGTAGGAGCTCTCCGGGAGGCTGGCCTGTAAGAAGCTATGTTGCTGAGTCTACCCTTGAACTTCGTGGTCCTCCTGCCTCCCAAGTGCTACGGTGACGGTCGTGCACCACCATGTCTGACTTAGTTTGAGGTTAATTTCTTAGTCACTCTGAGTTGCTTCTGGCGTGGGTCTTGCTAGAGACTGAGTTGCTTGTGTACTGCTCAGCGGTGCAGGGGTTTAGGCAGGGCCCAGGGGGCAGGCCAGACCAGGTGAGTTCTTTTATCCACGTGTATCCTAGCTTCACTCAGCCACCTTCAGCTGACAAGCAGGGCGATGCTGAAGCGCTCACAGCGGTCTTGTGCTTCCCTTCTCTCTCCACAGGTTTCCTTGAGCTTATGTGGAGGGGAGCAGAGACTGGCAGTTGGATGTGCAAGTCAGATCCTACAGACACATCATGGGGGTTCCAGCGTGGGCTTTGTTCTCTGATGGGTTCCCTTTGTCTCATGTGTTTGGCTTCTCAGAACTTTGTTCTACCCCAAGAGATGATCATCGAAGTGGAGGGAGAAGATGCTGGGTCACTGGACATCTTGCCTCAGGTGAGTTGGACAAGGCCCACCCTTCACCTGGAGATGTGCATGGTGGTGAGTGGTGGAAGCACACTGAAGGGAACCAGAGGGGGCGGAAGTGAGCGGTGAGTGGGTGGAAGTGGGCGAAGTGTTTGTTGTATGTTCAGAGGGCTCAGGTGCAACCCTACAGGTCGTGGTTTGAATATGCTCAGCCCATGAGTGGCACTATTAGGAGGTGTGGCCTTGTTGGAGTGGGTGTGGCTTTGTTGGAGGAAGTGCATTACTGTGGCTTTGAGACCCTCCTCTAACTACTTGGAAGACAGTCTGTTCCTTGGCTTCCTTTGCATGAAGATGTAGAACTCTTAATGCCTGAGGGTAATTTTTTTTAAGAGCTGGTTTTCACTTTTTATCATGTGGAATTCAGGGAACAAATTCAGGGTGTAAAGCTTTATAGTAAGTATCCTTTTTAAAAAAAATAAATGATGGGGTTGGGGATTTAGCTCAGTGGTAGAGCGCTTGCCTAGGAAGCACAAGGCCCTGGGTTCGGTCCCCAGCTCCGAAAAAAAGAACCAAAATAAATAAATAAATAAATAAATAAATGAATGAATGAATGAATGATATCTTTTCATTCTGTGTGAATGGGTGTGTTCCTGCATGTGTGTCTGTGTGAGGGCTGCCGAAGACGGAGTTACCGACAGGTGTGAGCTGCCATGTGGGTGCTGGGAATTGAACCTGGGTCCTCTGCAAGAACCACTGAGCCACCCTTCCAGCCCCCCTCCTTTTTAAAAAAAGACAAGGTGTTTTTATGATCCCTGGCTGACCAGAACCTCAAACTCGCTATTTTCTGAATGCCAAAATGAACGCATTTGTCATCTCGGCAAGCTGGCAGCGAGCGTCTTTACCTGCTAAACCAACCCGAGGCCCTTACCTGATATCTACGCGGCTCTTAGGCAGCAGGGGTGAATAGTTAGTATAGCAAAGCATGGATTTAGAGATTTAAAGACCCTTCCAGACCAGTGTTCAGCCTAGCTGGCAGCTGGTAGCTTGCATTTCCGCATCCAGTTTTAGGGTAATCACTAAAACACCTTTGCAATTCTGGTGAAATCGATGGGCCTGAGAAGAATGCCCGGATGGCAGCATGTTCACGCAGTTTCCTGTGCTTCAACTCCCATGTCCTGCTCACAGGCCACAGCCTCCAAAATCCTGGTCCACAAATGTCGGGTCAGTTTACAGAACTGTTGGTGGCAAAGGCATTCAGTTACTTGGTATTTACTGTTTTGGGCACTTCCTTATGGATCGAAATCCCCATCCATTTCAGCTTCTGCCTCACTTATTAGAGACCAGCTCTAAGGCTTGTTAGAGCTTCTGTCCTGTTTAAAGCAGTCAGTCCATGAGCATGGTTGACAACTTCATTTATCATAATTGTTGGTGCCAAGGACTTCACATAGGATGCTTGTGTGCAAGATGAGTGCTCTAACCCCCAAGCCATGCCCCCAGCCCCGCACTGGGGGATTCTAGGCAGGGACTCTACCACTGAGCCACGCCCCCAGCCCCTCACTGGGGGATTCTAGGTAGAGAGACTCTACCACCAAGTAGAAAGACATATCTCCTTTCTTTCATCGACCTTTAAAGAAGTTTCCTCTATCTCACACTAGTGAATTTCACATAGGACATCCTCATCCTCCTTATCCTCCAAAACCAAGCAGAGCAGCAATGTTTCTTTATTTTGTTCTGTTTCTGTGTCAGTGAGTAAGCGTTTTGGGGTTGTGGTTTATATAGTCTCCTTGCTAGTTGTGCTCTGCTGCTATATAGAAATAAGCCAGTCACCTAAAATACAGTATCCACTGGGCGTGCTAAATTATAATAAACCCATACTTAGAAAACCAGGCATTGGGCTGGATTTACCTGACACCTAGACTTTGCTAATGCCTGAGGCAGAAGATGAAATGCAGACCTTGGTGGGCAGTAGTAGGTATAGCTTAGTGGACCTCAGGGTTACAAGGCAAAAAGACGTGGGTTCGTGTGTGCGTGTGTGCATATATGCTGCACATGCACATTTATTTAGGGACCAGAGGTTTACATGAGGTATCTTTCACCACCAGTTCCACCTTATTTATTGAGGTAAGACTGCTTACTGATCTGGATCTCGCTGAATTTAACCAGCTCAGGTAGCTGTCCTGCCCTGGAGATAACCTTCTTTCAGCTTCCAACGAGCTAGGTTACAGCCCACCATGTCCACCTGGCTTCGTTGTGGCTGCTGGGGTTTGAACTCGGCTCCTCATGCTTGTGTGGTGATTGCTCGGCCTCTGAGAGCTGGGTTTTTCTTACCCTCAGGGAGCGAATATGGAGTTTGGGTTTGGCCAGTCGGTAGACTGCATCCCTAGCATGTGTGGAAGACCTCAGATTAGTCCCTAGCATTGCACGAAACCGGGTGTGAGGGCATTTGGCAGCCTCAGCTACACCATGAGTTTGAAGCCAACCTGGACTTTGTGAGAGCCCATCTCAAACAAACTAAAAGGGGGCGTGTGCTGGGGTCTCGGGTGTACTTCGTGTGGGCTGCTTGCCTCACAATTCAAGAGGCCTGTGTGAACTCCTGCGCTAATCACCAAGGAAAACTGGTGTGTGTGGGAACTAGAGTCCTGAGAGGCCTCATTACACACGTGCTGACTCCCGATTTCTGTGTGTGTGTGTGTACAAATTCAGGCCACAGCATGTTTGTGGAGGTTAGACTCCTTGGAGGACAGGAAAACTCCTTGGAGTCATTTCTCTTTCTCCTCTGTGAGCCTCAAAGTTTTCAGACTTCATGGCAAGTGCCTCTCTCCTCTGATCCATGTCACCAGCCCCAGTAATCCACTGGCCAGACGATTTTCCAGGAAGCTGCCAAGTTACCAGTTAGCCAGCATGGCAGAAAGAGCAAGCTCTGTGTCAGCAGGGGGAAGGCAGGAGTCAGCGCCCGAGCCTGTGGCACACGCAGGCTCCTGCTCCTCTGTCACACAGACACATGACGGTAACAAATGGTAAAAATCTGGGGGCTGCAGAGATGGCCCAGTGAATCAGAGCACTGCTGCTCCTCTGGAGAACCCAGGTTCAACTCCTAGCATGGCAGCTCACAAGAGTCCTCAACCAATGCCAGGGCGTCTGATGGCCTCTTCCAGCCTCTGCTGGCACTGCCCACATGTGCACATAAATGAATGCAGGCAAAACATCCACTCACGTAAAGTAATAAATACAATTATTTATATTATTTCATGTATACGAGTGTGTTGTCTTAATGTATGTTCAGCACACGTGTACCCCTTACCCGTAGAGGTCAGAAGAGGTTGCTGGATCCTCTGGAACTAGAGTTACAGGTGTTTGTGAGGCACCGTATGTGTGCTGGGAATTGAACCCTGGCCCTCTGCAACAGCAACAAGTGATCTTGACAGTCGCACCATGTCCCCAGCAGTCCCTGAATAACTTTTTAAAGGTTCGTAACCGCTCAATGTCTTAAGTGCTTGCCTAGCGTGTGCGAGGGTCTGAGTTTAGTCTGTACACCGAGTGAGTAAGTAAGTCAAAGAGACTCTGTATGCTTCTTCTTTGATGTTCCTCTTTCCGGGGTAAAAGCAGGCCCAGCATCTGCAGCCCAGCAGGGCTTTTGACCCTGGTTGAGATGCTTTGGATGCAGATGGTCTAAGGATAACTGCCCAGTGTGTGCTGTTCTAGGAGAGCACAGACTTCAAGATTGTGACTGTGGACCTCACGGAGGAGGGACAGAGCACTTGGAGCAAGGCCCAAAGAGCCCCAGAGAGACCTGTGACCCTGGCAGGCCCTGGAAGGGACCTATGGGGTGAGTACTGAGCCGAGGACTAGCGCTTTCCTTTCCTGTTAAGTCGTGGGGCTCAGCCACCAGATTTACTTTTTTTTTTTTTTTTCAGGTTTTAAAACTTTATTTGCATATTAAAAATTGTGCATTCCAATAATTAAAATTGTTTGAACAACAACAACAAAAAAAAAGGCACTCTGATTGAACTGCGTTTTATATCCCGCAGGACATCGTGGACCATCTCTATTTTACTCCCTAGTCCACCGTCTCCCACCCAGCCTTTTCCTTCACTAACATGCAAGTTCTTTTCCCTCTCTGCCAGCTAGGCCAGCGGATGGGCGGGGGAGGCAGGGGAGGCCTTCCTGGTCAGTAGTTCTGCTTCTTTGATGTGGAAGGGGCAGCACAGTCATTTAAACTTGATCCAACCTCTTCGCACCTCATGAAGTTAAACAGCAAAGGGAAGTAAAGTAAGAAGGCAACGCCTGTGGAATGTACGGTGCGTGTCGGCAGCGCTCGCCTCGGAGCTCGCCTCGCTACCATTCGCTAGCTTGCTTCTCTTGTCCAATGGTTTCTTTTGAAGGCAGAGGATTTTTCTCTTGCGTTTCTGTCTTCCTCAACTTCAACTTGCTGAATTTCTCGATCTCAGCCATATTGGGTTTGTCAGATGTGGCTGCTGGAAGGAGCTGAGCGAGCTGGGCGAACAAGGAGAGTCCGATCTGCTCAGAGGCCGCTGCTGACTCCAGATTTACTTTTTTAACCTTTGTTTCTTTTGTGTGCTCAGCACGAGGGTCAAAGGTCAGCCTGCAGCACTGGCTTCCTGGCCATGTGTCCCAGGAGTCTTTCTCCATGTTCTTGGAGATGCTGCCCAGAGAATTTATTCTGATTTTCTCAGACCAGACCTGGACCTGGCAGTCCTGCATGTCAGTCCTTTCTGCAGCCCCTGGAAAGGTTCGGAGGTGTTCTGTAGCTCACGGCACCCTCCCAGTTACCCTCACTGCACTCCTGCGAGTGTCTCCTTGAAGTGTTGAGGGATTGCTGGCAACGATGGAAAGCTGGGAGACCCTGAGGAACATGGGGAAGCTTTCAGCTGGGCTGCACTGGAAGGCCTGGGGACTTGGTGTTGGGGGAAGGCACAGTGTGGCACTTGGAGATCTGGAAGCCCTGGCAGGCCAGGCATTCCTATGCTCTTGCGGTCTGTTCTGCAGCCTTGCAGAGTTTTTAACACAGGTGACCCTGCCCCACCCTGGGAACGCAAATTTATATAAACTATAACTTATTGAGTTTGCACTTGTTCAGTCTTCACAGATCCTAACAACGGCCAAAGCCTGGGACCAACCTCTGTGATTTTTCTTCTGTCTCTAGCATAAATATCCAAAGTCCAGTCAGTCTCTCCTTCCATCAGCGCACCAACTACGCAGTCCCTTCCTAAAGCAAGGGACATACAGAACTTATCAGTGTGTCTTCCAGTTCTCATGGGACTTCGGAGGGAGACATACAGAAATGTCTGTTCCCTCCGTAGTCCTCCCACAACACTTACTTCCAAGCTTGGTCAACGAGTACATTTACTAGGTTACTGTAGGAACAGAGGTGACATGAGGCAAATGGACCTTTAAAAAGCCACATACCCAGCATGGAGAAAACTTAGAGAAGCCCAGGCCCCACTAAAGCCTTCTCCCTCTGCTCTAGCTCCTCTTCAAGACACGGGTAGTGGGGGCAGGAGGACTTGGTGACTGGACTCTAAGTGAGAGTCTAGTGACTGTCCCACCTCTCTGTTTGTTGGAATATAACCAGCTCACACCAGCACCAACTCCACTGTGTCTGGGTCTTCACTGTTTCATTGTCCACCCTACAGAGGTAGGTGTTCCGGAAGCCATGACAACTGTCATTCATCATGCAGTGTTGCACGGTACCCATAGTGAGTGGCTCAGTTACACCAGTTGAGAGCTACACACACAGCCATTACATGTGCGTGAGATCTGTTTGCAGACCCTCTGGTGCATCCCCTGTCTTACGGACCGTGTGGGTGACCACTTTCCCACATGGGCTCTAAAGTATTACCTAACAGTAACTCAGAAGCAGGCCGTGTACAAACCGCTAATCTCGGTAGAAGTCACAGGAATCCAGAGTCCATAGCCCATCAGGAGTTTGGAGAATGGGTGACATTGCCCATCCTGAGTTCCTGCATCACAAATGTACTGTGTTAATGACTTTACTGTGTTAATGACTTGTTGATGCACACTGGCTAGTCAGTTTCCGGCCTCCAGAGCTTTCTAAGAAGTGTAGCCACCAGCTGCGGTGAACATGTGTCCAGCACTAATACAAATCGGAAGGTTCTTTATGTCTTCTTTTGGGGCTTTTTTTGTTTTTAGCACTTTTTGCTTTATTCCTATTTGTTAATTTGCTTGAGGCTTTATAGGTTCTGCATAAAGATTTATTATTTTTACTCCCGCCCCTGCATAGGTGATTTTATCTTGAGATACGTAAGTCCATGACTGTTAAAGTCTTGCTTATTTAGATAAAATTAAGATGCAAATAGATTGAGTCAAAGACTGGGCTGTGGCACTTGGTTTCTTTGTTTCATTTTCTGTTTTGAGACAGGGTGTCTCTGTGTAGCCCTGGCTGTCCTAGAACTCACTCTGTAGACCAGGCTGGCCTCAAACTCAGTGCTCCATCTGCCTCTGCCTCCACCACCTGGCCAGGGATGTGGCACTCTGAGCTCACTGCCCTCTCTTTCATTTCTCTATCCAGGTTGGAGGTACGTAAGTCAAAACATTTTCTGTAGTCCTTGTAAGCTTTATCCTTCTATCTAGCCCTAACTTTCTTGGGGGATGGACTTCATAGGATGTTGTTATGGTCTGGATATAAAGCATATCCCACATGCTCATGTGTTAAATGTATATTCTCCAGCAGGCGGCACTATTTTGGAAGGTTCTAGAAACCAGAATGTAGGGTGTGGTTTGAAGAAAGGGACCGTTTTGTTGGTGTGCCTTAGGTTATATCTTCGCTCTGATCATTCTCTGATTCCTAGCTATCACAGGAACCCTTTCCACTCACTCCCCTTGACATGATGTTCTACACAAGACCCTGGGGCTAAGGAATTATAGTCTGAATCTTCTGAGTCATATGCCAAAGTCAGTCTTCCTTCTGAAGGCTTGTTACTGTTGGGCATTGTTCCTGGTGTGATAAAAGTGACTAATACAAGTGTCTTGCTGAACTGTCTTCCAGACTCGACAGCTGTACACAGAATAGAAGAAACAACCTCAAAGCAGACCGTCTTTGATGAAGAACCGTCCCGTGGATTGAAGCCAGAGGTGTTGGCAAGAGATGATCCTTGGCTTTCTTCATGTGGGGAGCAGTTGGGGAAACAACAGGACAAGCAAGAGGAGGGGGTCTTGACCCAGGGTAGTGCTGGTCCTCCTGGGACTGTCTACGGGGATCCTGGCCTTGACAGGAGTTGCCTGAGTACCAGCCGGCCTTCATTCCCCATGATACCTCTCAGAAACCATTTTCATAAACAAGCGTCACATGTTAAAAAGTTACATGGTGATGTTGCAAATAGTCACCAACAGATCAACAACAATGCGGATTTCTTTGAAGATGACAAATCTGGGAAAGTTCCTCAGAGCCTTCATCCCACTCAGTGTATAAGAACCCCGAAAGGAGAGAAAGCCTGTGAATTTAACGGTCGTGTTCAACCCTTTGGCCAAGGTGTGCCCCTAAATCTAAATGAAAAAGTTCGTTTGGAAGGTAAAAGCTTTGGCTTTAAAGGTCGCGGGCAAGTTTTGAACCATAGCATAGCCCTCAATGAGCAACAGAAGCTTCTCATTAAAGAAGGCCAGTATAAATGTACCACCCCAAGTCCGTCTCTTCCCCAAAACCTGAGAAACTACTCTGAGGAGAAACGTTTTGAATGTAAGTACTGTGGCAAGTCCTTCAGCTGGAGCTCCCATCTCATTGCTCACCAAAGAACCCATACGGGGGAAAAGCCGTACAAATGCAACCTGTGTGGGAAGTTCTTCACCCGGAGCTCACACGTCGTTTCTCATCAGAGGATTCATACTGGAGAGAAACCATACAGGTGCAATCTGTGCGGGAAGTCTTTCACCCAGAGGTATGTGCTCGTGGTGCATCAAAGAACTCACACTGGCGAGCGTCCTTATGAATGCAACCAGTGTGGGAAGTCGTTCCGCCAGAGCTACAAACTCATCGCGCATCAAAGAACCCACACGGGAGAGAAGCCGTACGAATGCACCCAGTGTGGGAAGTCATTCATCCAGAGTTACAAGCTCATCGCGCATCAGAAAATTCACTCTGGAGAAAAACCTTACGAGTGCAGTCACTGTGGCAAGTCCTTCAGCCAAAGCTATAAGCTTGTTGCCCATCAGAGGACTCACACAGGAGAGAAACCCTTCGAGTGTAACTACTGTGGGAAATCATTCAGCTGGAGCTCCCAGCTGGTGTCGCATCAAAGAACCCACACGGGAGAGAAGCCTTATGAGTGTAACGAGTGTGGGAAATCATTCAATCGCAGCTCACACCTTGTCATGCACCAGAGAACTCATACTGGAGAGAAGCCGTATCAGTGCAAGCAGTGCGGGAAATCTTTCAGTCAGAGTTACGTTCTCGTCGTTCACCAGAGGACACACACCGGGGAAAAGCCTTACGAGTGCGGCCAGTGCGGGAAGACGTTCCGGCAGAGCTCCTGCTTTACCCAGCATCAGAGGACTCACACCGGAGAGAAGCCCTATGAGTGTAATCAGTGTGGGAAGACCTTCAGCCTAAGTGCCCGGCTTATTGTCCACCAGCGAACCCACACTGGGGAAAAGCCCTACAAATGCAGCCAATGTGGCAAAGCCTTTATTAGCAGTTCTAAGCGCAGTAGGCACCAGGCTACTCACAGCGAGGAGTCCTGCAAGTCCTGACCAGTTGAGAGTCTGAGCTGGAGTCGACTCCTGTCAGTCCAATACTCTGAAGTTCCGTTTGAAGGAATGCACTTGACCAGAAGTGTCGGTGTGAGAAGAATGCACACAGACCTTTCCTCACCCCGTGTCAGTGACAGAAAGGAGTAAGGCCTTCGGTTTGGCAGATGTGGACAAGAGGTCCCTGGAGAAGAAAAGCTGTTACACCCTGGCAGCGGTGCGTTCTAGGATGACTGCAGGCATCGTCCCTAAGCCAATCTCAAAAGGTCACCTTTAACTGTCAGAAATCGTTTCCCAAAGCACTCTGTGTACAGAGAAGGCAGAAGCTAGACTTAGAAAAACTGAATGCTAGATCAAATACTGCAAGCTTAGTGCAGAAGCCCTCTTGTTTGTGAGTTCGGCCTGGTCCTTGAGAGCACAGCTTCTCTGTTGCAAAGCTGGCACTCTGTAGATTTTGTTCAGGAGGTGTGCGTTCTAAATGCTCTTACTTAGGGAAGTTAACTGCTGGCCAGCAGCTTTGCTCTCCTGCTGCTGGCTCTTTTCCTTCATGCTACTAGATGGCTAAGCCACGACCTCCCACCTTATCCCCCGTACAGAGTCCTCATACCTACTCACTTCAGGCAGGTGAGCCATTTGTTCCCTCATTTATGCAGGCTTAACCATTCAGGTTCCAGTCATAGCCAAACGTAAGCTCACTTCAGAGTACCCTACTGCTCTTCAAAGGAGCTGCTTTTCTACTGCAAAGCTTGCTCTTATGCTGTCCTTACTAGTCATTCCGTGCCATCAGGAGACAACATAGGAGTCACTGCCTCAGAGTGACAGGTGGCCATTAAGTTGTCAGGGCCCTAGTCTGCTAAACCAAGCTCATCTGAGCCAAGGAATGGTCTCCCTTGTCCTCAAAGCCCCCTACAGTATTGCTGTGGATGCTGGCCATGAGCTGGAAGGGTCAGGAAATCCACAAGCAGGGTTAAGCTTGGACCAGCATGGAGGTGAACCCGTGCTAAAAACCCATCACTAGTGAGGCTGAGTCAAGAGGCTTGTTCAAGCCAGCCTGTGTTACATAGCAAGACTGTCTTGAAAGAAAGAAAAAGAAAGAAAACAAACTCGTCCTATGTGTACTCCTACATACATACTAAACGTTGGTTCTTTTCCCTGAAGAAAGAAAGCACTCAGATCCTAATCTCAGAGAACCTAATTCGAAAACCAATGGCCTTTCCTAAGAGACTTACGTCAACCGTTGGCTGCTGGATGTGCTGTGGTGACTCAACTTAGACCTTATGTTGGATCAGGGTATTTGACCGTGTCAGTCTGCCTAGTTGCCCTGATTGGTAGTTTATTACTTGTTTTATACACTTCTGTTAAATGTGAAGATTTTCTACAACTAAGGCAAATGGCCAGTGGAAATCAAACACATGTCAAGACCATAGAGACTCTGGAACCTCCTTGAGAAAGTGTTTATGTATAGTGTGAAGTTGAAAAGGGATAATAAGCTATTTATTGATACCGTTGTTTATGTTGTTATCTCTCCGAGATGCATGTTGTGCTATAACATGGTACAAGGAATAAAACTTTATCTGAAGCAAAAAAATAACAGATGTCCCACTTGTTTGAGCTTTTGAAGAATGGCCATCTTGACGTCCCGTGAGGGTTGGTGGTTTCCACTAAGCTCAGCCTCGGCCAGTCACTCCCCAGGGTTAGATTCTACGGGACCCTGAAAGTGAAAGTTTTGTTAGCAAGGTGAACTTCCAGCAGAAAGCATCTGAGGCCTGGGGGTCTATGGACAACACAGAGGGAAGTGCTTCCAAAGCAGTGTGCAGGGGCGCTCTCTGCGCCGTTCCACTCCCCTCCCGTGGTACCGTGCCCTCTGGTGTGCTCAAATAGTTTTCAGAGAGAGCGTGCTGCTTAGGCGAGATGCTGTCTTAAGAATGAGGGCTGGGAGAGGTTGGGGATTTAGCTCAGTGGTAGAGCGCTTGCCTAGCAAATGCAAGGCCCTGGTTTCGGTCCCCAGCTCCGAAAAACAAAAAAAAAAAAAACCAAAAAACAAAACTCAAAAAAAAAAAAAAAAAAAAAGAGAATGAGGGCTGGGGAGGCCACCTGGTAGGTAAGAACTCTTGCTGTTCTTGCTGGATTCAGTTCTCAGCATCCACATGGTGGCTCTCAACCATTGTAACTGCAGTTCTAGGGGATACAGCGCTCTTCTGACCTTGGGCACCAGGTACACATGTGGTACACAAACTTACATGTGGGCAAAGTACTCATACATACACAAAAAATTAATAAACCAGGAATAAATTCTCCAGGCAAGCGTTGCAGCTACCTTTTGAGGTGGCTTCCCCCCTTGTTTATTATGGAGGGGTACACATGCTATGGAGTTAATAGGGCAACTTTTTTTTTCTTTTTCTTTTTTCTTTTTTTTTTTTTTTTTTTTTTTTTGGGGTTGGGGACCGAACCCAGGGCCTTACGCTTGCTAGGCAAGCGCTCTACCACTGAGCTAAATCCCCAACCCCATTAATAGGGCAACTTAATGGGAATTGGTTCTCTTTCCATCACGTGGACTCCGGGGATCAAGCTCAGGTCATTGAATTTGGTGGTGAGCACCTTTATCAAAAGGAGCAAAATTGCTGTCCCTTGATTTTTAAAAATGGTGTGTGTCTGTCCTGATCTTTGTTTCTAAATGGTGAGTTCTACCCCTATAAGTTACTGTGCCCCTGAAGCCTTGATCTCAGAAGTAACTTTTGGTTTGTTTGAGACGGGTTTTAGCTGGGCTTGGCCTACTTTGTGGGCTCTTCTTTCCTCTACCGTTCCCCACCCTTTCATCCCCCTAACACTAGATAGGAGGGGAAACAAGGGTCCAGGGGAAGGGCAGCGATGTTATCATTGGACTGCTTCTTGCTGATGAGGGATGCCGAGTTCCTTGGGGCAAGTTTGGTCTTTGTCATCAGGATTATCTAGTTTGTTTCCTCTGTGTTCGTAACTACTTAACAAACCGTGACCAACAATAACCTACAGCTATCAACAACCTACACCCTCGCTAGCATTTACATGCTCTCTGAGAAGTCCCCAGAATTCCAAATTTCATGCGACTGCAGAAACTGTCTGTAGCTGGTAAAACCGTGCCCCTGCTAGAGCACGAGGCAAATCATAGCAGCTGTGGACGATCTGAAGCAACCCCATATCCCACATCTGTGGTCAAAATGAAAACGTATTTCCATATTTCTGTATTCAAAGAAACCAAAGGGCTCACTACAGGGTTTCTCTGTGTAGCTCTGTCCTGTAACTCACTCTGTTCACCAGGCTGGCCTCGATGGCCTGGAATTCAGAGATCCACCTGCCTCTGTCTCTGCCTTCTAATTTCTAGGATTAAAAGCTGGAGCTACCATACCTGGTCTAGTGTTTTAAAGACGTACTGTCCTACATGTGTAAGTGCTCTGCTCATAGGTATGCCTGCACATGCGTATGCCTGGTACCCGTGTAAGTCAGAAGAGAGTGTCACATACCTTGGGACTGGCGCCACAGATCACTGTGAACCACCTGTGAGGGCTGGGAATTGAATCCGGGTCCTCTGCAAGAGCAAGTGTGCCTAAGTAGACCAGGCTCTGAGATCTGCCTTCTGAGTGCTGGGGTTAAAGGCATGTACAACTACCACCCTGCTAGAAAGGTCACTCTTAAAAGGAGACTGGGAATTGAGATGAAGGGCCAGGTAAGAGTTCCTTTGAAACAATTTCAAAACCTTGTAGTCAGAGTTCTGGTCTGTAATTTGGCTTTACATTAATTTGTATGAACATGGTTCCTGCAAGACGTAGCCTGCCTAGTAAAAACGGTGCACTGAAATTTAGACGTGAATTCCCCGAAGCAGGGAAAAGGAGTTCAAAGTACTCCTGCTAAAGATAAGAGACGACTGTAGAGCAGTGGGTCTCAGCCTGTGAGTTGTGACCCCCTTCACAGGAGTTACCTATAACCATTGGAAAACACATGATTCATAACAGTAAAGTTATAAAGTGGCAATGAAAATGGTTTTATGGTTAAGTATATTTGAACCAATATAAATTTATCCCCATCTAGCTTACAAATGAATGAGACTCAGACTGGTTATTTTATTTGACTGACAATTACTGGGGGGGGGGAGATTAGGGTGTAACTTCTAATCTACTTTTCTAACTGCTGGCTTGGCTACCTCCTGAGCAGTGTACCCCAAATACTTGGCATTTCTCCTGGCCATGTGTTCATGGTCCATCTCCTTTCCTTCTCACCCCCATCTCCCATCCCTTGTCCTCTTTTTTTTTTCTCTCTGCAACCTCCAACCAGGTAACTGAAAATCCACCTACCTCTAATCCCTCCAGGAATTGGCTGTACCATTTCTATTTAACCAATAGTTTTAAATTAAGGAACAAGGTTTGCACAACAAAAGCTGGTAGAGGTGAGGATTCACTCATAGGCAACTAGACCTTCAGGTACAGAATTTAGCACTACAATACATAGCAACAGACCAAACCACAACAGTTGGGGGTCACCAGAAAAAGAACGTGAGGAACTGTATTAAAGGGTCTCAGCATTAGGAAAATTGAGAACCACTGCCTTAGAGAGTCTTCTGACAGAATTAACTAGAGAATGTAGTGTACCTGGCAGTGAGAGACATTCTGAACTGGGCTCTGTCTAGAGCAGCATCAGGCTGAAGGCAGAAGGCAGATCTCAGAACCTGGTCAGATAAGAGAACAGCAAAGGTTCTCCACACTCTGGCTTTGTTGAAGACTTGAAAGTCTGGGAGATAACAGACCCTTTATTGCCCATCCCCCTAATTTATAGATACAACCAATGTTAGAAAGAAGTACTTATGTTGGACTGGTTTGCTTGGCTTGTGGTTATTTTTTTGATTCAGAATCTCCTTGTAGCCATGGGTGGTCTGGAACTCACCATATAGACCAGGTTGGATTTGAATTCAAAAGGCCTGCCTGCCTCAGCCTTCCAAGTGCTGGGCTTAAAGGTGTGTGTCACAACATCGGCTTAAGTGTATGGATTTCAGTGGGCACTTGAAGGAGCCATGCTGGTATAAATTAATATGAAGCCAAAATGGCTACAAGTTAGACCCCTGAACTTCATGGTTTGGTTGAGCAATGGAAATTCTTTAGTAAACTCAGAAAATATGTGGCAGTGGAATGGATGAAAGTTTAAAGACTTTTTGAAGGATTTGAGTGGGGTGTGTGCCCATGTGCCTCTGTTTTGGCCTACTTGGCCCTGTTGAATAGATCAGTAGCCCATATGTCTTACCACACTGGGTGGTGGTTGATGGTCTCAAGAGTTATACTGTAAAATAGATTATTAAACAAGCGGTTGAGTAATTTCTATCGTCTGCTAAATAGCTTCGTTTCGGACTGGTGAGATGGCTCAGCATGGGGGTGACTGGGTGGGGGTTAGATATGTTGAGTTTGCTCTAGTGTCATCTTTGAAAAGCTTTTCTTTTACAAGATTACAAAGAGGGTGGAGGTTGGGAAGCTGACGGTGACTAGTGATTAGTAGAATCAATTCAGTCGGAGAATCCTCAAATTGAGGACTATGCAAATGATTTCTAAGGGAAGTCCACTGAGCCCTGCAGATCCCAGGAACTGTAGCCTAGAAGGCCCACGCAGTCCCTGACGCGATCTAGAAAAGCGCCGTTTAACAATCTTCCACAGAGAGCAGGGAAAGCTTCGTGGTTGGAAGATTTTTGGCTTCGGGTACGCTAAGGACGCTGTTCTGGACTTTCAAAGTTTGAGATCCAATCCAGTTTCCTTACTCCATGGCATTTCCGCTCTGGGAAGGCGGAGGGACTCTGAGAATTCTGGGAAATGTAGTTCATGACCCTGCCATACCCGGGAAAATAGGATAACTTCCGCCGCAGGAGGTTGAGAGGCCACCCTATTCCGGTTGGGGGATGTGGGAACTGTAGTTTGTATAAGAATAACTTTCTCAGCAGGAGATTATGTCCTCCTTTCTCCCTTCGGAAATTCTGGGAAGTGTAGTCCGGGCTGCTAATGAGGGAAGAGTCACTTCCGCCCCAGGTGTGCGAGGCCTTGTCCTGTTCCTTTCAGAAAGGTGAGCCCTCCCCTTTACTGACCCCTCCCGAGTCTGTGCGATCCGTTTCAGGTTTCCATGTGCGATAGCCACTAAGTGTGTATCCTGGGTAAGGAAATCTGCCTCTGAAAGGCAGAAGGCGACCTTTGAAAGAGCCTGTTCAAGCGTGCTGCGACTGCACACACTGACTGAGGTTTAGCCAGGGGCTGTCAGTCACCTGGATGGAGGATCTGCTGGGTGCTGTGCACCCCCAGCCGCCTTCCTAGCCCCAGTCAGCGATGCCACCTCCCAGCAGTGGAGTTCAGATTGTCCATCTCTGCCTCCGTTTCTTCCTTCACTCCTTGGTACCTAGCTAAGAGTGATCTAGAGTTTCCTGCAAGGCTCAAAACAGCTGACGCGTGGTAGATGGGACATTTGCAATCAGTACTTTCCAAATTCCAGAGAAGCTGGAAGCTTTAGTGTTGCTCTCAGAACTCCTGCTGTAGGGTCTCTTGACGCAGCCTGTCCCCATTATCAAAACCCTTAATGACATTTTTGTCGTTGAGACAATCGTTTCCAGCTGTTGTGTGCAATGTCCACTGTGCCTTATGGGGGCGGGGAGGGGGGGGTTGCTGAAGTTCGATTTCTCCCAGAATCTTGTCTTCTTAATCCTTTATTTGAAAAGTGCTGCAGGGAAAAGGGGTAGCAGAGAACGTGGTGGTGGTGCAGTAGTTTGAATGAGAAGCATCCCTGTAGTGTCTGGCCTTCGGATGCTAGGTCCACAGTTTAGAGGGCGGGGTGCTGTTTCTGGAGGTGGTGCGGCCTTCCTGGAGGAAGTACGTCATGGGGGCGGGGTCAGGCCCTTAGGCGTTTACTCGCTCTGCTCTGTGCTTCAGGTGGCCTGTGGTAGCTTTCAGTTTCTGTCTCCCGTTGACGAGCCTGCCACCTGCTATGCTGTCCCTACCATTAAGGAACTGAAAGACAAAATAAATGCTTTCTCCCACAAGATGCCTTCCTTATTCATGGTGTTTTGTCACAGCAACAGAAAAGTAACTAGTACACACATTGATAGAGCTTAGCATCCTTCCGTCAATCCTTCGTACCCTCTCTTCTGAGGAGTGAGGTTCCCTTTACTCATTGACAGAGCCAGTTACTGAAGCTACCCTCGTTTTTTTAAAATAAGTTCTGGACGGGATGGAGAAATGCTTAGACATAAGCAGTAAGGACGCCATTTAACACTAAATGCTGAAAGGTTTTTGTACAAATTAATAAATATAACTCTTATAAGAGCTTTATTGGAGTGCAGTCATCATTATTTAATTTACTTATTTTTATCACATCTATTTAAGGAAAAAGTAAAATTTGTTTTTTAAAACATAGGCTAAAAATTTACTGAATGTACCAAAAAAATATAAAAGTATTATCATTACATCCTGTGTTCCTAGGTAATTATATTTCTTCTTTATAGTCTAAATTACTTTTTTAATCGGATACACTACAGAGTCATTTCTACGATCTTTTTAAAAAATATTTTATTTATTTAATGTATATGAGTACATTGAAGCTGTCTTGAGGTACACCAGAATCTGTTACAGATGGTTGTGAGCCACCGTGTGGTTGCTGGGATTTGAACTCAGGACCTGTGGAAGAGCAGTCAGTGCTCTTAACCACTGAGCCATCTCTCCAGCCCCATCTCTACAATCCTGTCTGTACTAGGCATACTGACATGTCTCAGCCTGCAAAAGCACTTGCCACCAAGCCTGCCGTCCTGAGTTTGATCCTCAGGACTCTCATGGTGGAAGAAGAGAATTTCTATAGATGCGCACACCCTCAAACAAATAGACGCTTCTTTAAAAAGTGGAATTGGGGATGGAGATGGTTAAAAATCAACACTGTTTCTGCTCTTGCAGAGGCCCCAGCTTCAGGTCCCAGAACCCAGAGGTGACTTGTAACCACCTGTAACTCCAGTTTCCAGGGACTCACTGGCCTCTGAGGACACTGATTGCCTGTGGTTGCAGATAGACAAGCAGGCAGACACATAATAGTAAATAAAAATTAAAATATAAAGGGCAATGTTGAAGTCCTCAACCCGTATATTAAAACAAACAAACAAAAACAAAACAAAAATGAAACATGTGCCCAGCCCTAGGTTTAACCCCTAGCCCTGTGTGAGAGAAAAAGCATACAATGTATATCTTTCTTGATAGAGATTTTGTCAGTTGTAGCAGGGCACCCCACGCCAAGGCGTCTGGATTTCACAAGCAGTATTGGAATGGTCGTATTAAACATGCTGTGGGGGGCTGGAGAGATGGCTCAGCAGGTAAACTTCAATCGCTGGGAGCCACGTGGTGAAAGGAGAGACCCAACTCCCACAATTGCCCGCTGACTTCCACACACAGGTGGTACTTACTGTGCACGTGGCCACATAGTAAGTAAATAAAATTTTAGCTGGGTAATGGTGGTGCACACCTCTAATTCCAGCACTCAGGAAGCAGAGGCAGGTAGATTTCTGAGTTTGAAGCCAGCCTGGTCTACAGAGAAAGTTCCAGGATAGCCAGGGCTACACAGAAAAACCCTGTTAAAAAAAAAAAAAAAAAAAAAAAAATAGAACAAGGCCTGGAGAGATGGCTCAGTGGTTAAGAGCACTGACGGCTCTTCCAGAGGTCCTGAGTTCAATTCCCAGCAACCACATGGGGGCTCACAACCATCTGGCATGGGATCTGATGTCCTCTTCTTTTTTTTTTTTTTTAATTTTTTTTTTTAAGGAAAGACATTCTTGTAAAGATTTATTTATTTATTTTGTATATGAGTACATTGTAGCTATCTTCAGACACACCAGAAGAGGGCATCGGATTCCATTACAGATGGTTGTGAGCCACCATTTGGTTGCTGGGATTTGAACTCAGGACCTCTGGAAGAGCAGTCGGTGCTCTTAACCACTGAGCCATCTCTCCAGCCCCCCCCCTTTTTTTTTCCATTTTTTTGGAGCTGGGACCGAACCCAGGGCCTTGTGCTTGCTAGGCAAGCGCTCTACCACTGAGCTAAATCCTCAACCCCCCGATGCCCTCTTCTGGCGTGTGTCTGAGAACAACAACAGTGTGCTCACCTACATAAAATGAATTTAAAAAAGATTTGGAAAAAAAATAGAACAAAAAACTTTTTCGATTTTAACAAACTAAAATAAACACTGTGAAAAATTAGACATACTTGATACAATTCACGATGGACCGCCAAGAAGAAACAGAAATCCTGGAGCTAGAGTGAGAAGCTAAGAGATAGAATGAATGAAATAGTAAAAATAAATAAATACATAATAAACAGCCTAGGAGAAGGCAGTCAGGGAGGACCGAGAATACAATGCATTCTCTTTAGGTTCGTTGTTTGTGATGGGCGGAGTTTACTGGTGTCTCCGATGCTGATCTCAGATCGGTCTCTCATCTAAGCCGCAGGGTTTAGGGAATAGGAGCAGTCTAGAGTTCCCATCATGCCTCTTGCCTTGTGCAGGGATGGGCAGAAAGGAATTAGCATCACCTGCTTGTGTGGGTGTGCCCTGCAACAGGAACCTTTGCCTCAAATCTATCCAACTTCTTTGAAAATGGCTATGAAAGAAGTGCCCCTCTATCCCTGCCCCCAGGCAGCTTTGGTGGGATGCTAGAAAATGTAGCCTTTTTAGGTGATGTGTATGGATTTATAGCCACTAATCTAAATAAACACACTGTTCAGAGACAAATGAAGCCTGGTGTGTAGACTGTTAACTCGAGCGGCGACGAGAGAGGTCAGCCTCAGCATGTTTGATGTTTATTACGTGCAGCTCCTATTCTCTAACACTTTTGGTCCATGCCCTGGTTTCTCCTTCCAAATCAGACTGGATTTTTGTGTGCATATCTGTGCAGTGCATGCATATGTATTTTGGGGGCAAACACCCACGCAAGTGCAGAGACGGGAGCAGGAGGAGGACATCAGATGTCCTTCTCTATCACTGCTTAATTCTCTTGAGACAGTCTCTCACTGAACTTGAAGCTAGGCCAGTGTCCTGCAAGCCCCAGCAGTCTTCCCGTCTGCACCTCCCATAGGCACACAGTCAGGGAGTTCTCTTCACATGGATGCCGAGGACTAAGCTCATGTACTTAGGCTTGGGCAGCAAGCCCTCTGAATACTGAGCTGTCTCCCCAGCCATTTTGTTATTTTGTTATGCTGGAGGTAGAACTCAATGCCTCGATTACTAAGCCGCTTCACCAGCCCCTCACTGGTGGGTTCTGTATATTGGCTCTGTCACTGAACATTGTGTGACACTTCCTGGGGGAGACATGACCAAATATCTACTCATCCCAGGTAGGGAACCAGTGACAACCCAAAAAGTCCAACATGGTGAAGCAGTGGGTTTATTGGGGTTAGTCACAGGAGTGTGGGTGAGGGGTGACTTACAGTAGGAGCAGAAATTAGTCAAAGACAGTCACATCTCTAAAGCCCACCCCAGCATGGGTGACAGCTCACGAAACTGGGAGCCTGGAGCACACCACACAGCCTGTGGGCAGACCAACAGGTTAGAGAGCGTCCTTTTCAGGTTATAACTTTAATTTTCTTTAAAGTCTACTTTTAATGATGGTTCTTAAATGCTTTAACCTCCCTTGTAGCCCACCACTCACCAGAGGTAGTGAGAAAGAAAGGATACAGGGGAAGTGGACCTGTTTAGAAAGGTTCTTTAGAGCATCTCCCATCTGTGTTTGGAAATCAGAAATTCAGTTCACAGGTCAGCAGCGGCAGCTTGATCCACTCACAAACACTCGGAGGATACACCCGCAGTCTAGTTCTGTGGAGTTGGGACAGCCAACAGGAATCAGCAGTGGTGGCATTACCTTGCAGAGGAAGCCAGGCCTCAGTCTCAGCTCAAGTTAGCAGGAGGGGACCAGGAGGGACACCAGGAGAAGTTCTCGGCTGTGTCTTTCTCAGGGAAGCGAAGATCAACGAAGACCCACAAGTGTTGCACAGCAGGCTCTGTAAGCAAGCCAAACAGCTTCTGTCACTGTCCATCGAGTCCTGTTTATACCCTCTAAACATCACATGTCCTCCATGGGTCTTGGCTCAGCATGTGAATCTGTCTCAGCTGACCTCACTCTGCCAATCAGCCAGAGTCTGTGGAAATGGCAAGAAACTGCTGCACACAACCAGAAATTTTTTGGTGCATTTCTCTCTATGGAGTCCCAACAAATGTAACTCAACTATGCAAAGTAAGGCAGACCAATACTTGTGTCCTTTCACATGCTTCCTTTAGCAGACACATCTTTTCTCCTGTGTCTGCTTCAGCTAAATGTTCCCTCACAAATCTGCCTTTGTCTTTCTCCCGTGTCCACTCCTTTACGTGTTTGCCCCAGCAAAACACCTTCCAAGACAACTGACTCTCCAAAGAACCTTTAAGTTTACATTTCACCAGGTAGTTCAGTGAAGTCTGCTCAAGCTAATCTCTGCTTCTGGGACCTCAGATGTGATGTGAACCTCTTCTATTCCTTACTGCTTATAATAGTCTGGGAAGGGAAGGTCTAGTGAATCTGGTCAGTTTCAGGGATTTCCTGACACTTTTGAGTTGTGTTAGATGGTAAAACCATGCCAGGAAGTTTGGTAAGGTAGAGCAGGTTGAGACCCAGAGATCCAGTGGGCACACATCTGAGACTTAGGGGATTCTCTGTCCCCTGCCAGATTCCTGGCCTAGAACATATGCCATGTTCCTCACGAAAAAGAAATGTGTTCTATGAACATGTAGGCCCAAAACAGAGTTCTCCATGCTAATGAGGTACCTAGAGTCCTAGAGGGCTTAGCCAATAAGCTTCGTTTCCCAGACATTCCTCCCTGCAAAAAGTATTTAATCTCAGGCTCACCCTGAGAAGTGGTTATGGTACATTATGCACCCATTTTCCGCCACGAACGACCAATAAACTGTTTAGAACCATGGACAGTCTCTTTCATCAAGATCTCCATGGGGAGCTATGGGGAAGGCATTTGACTACAGAGCTGCAGTGCTCCCAGATACAGTGGCTACCAAGCCTGCCTCCACCAAGCTAAGGACAATCACTGCTAGGACAAGCTGGACCCAGTAGCACCTGAATGTCCAAGAGTTTGAGAACCCACAGGCCTGGGGACCCCCGAACCCAGTTTCTGCTTTGCACAGCAGTGGAGCAGACTCGGACCCACAAGTTATTTACTTCCTAGATTTTAGTAAGCTTCCCTGAAGGATTAAATGTTTTACCTCTCCTTAGAGCATGCTCTATGTCAGGAGGATCTCTGCAGGGTGGGATGTTTTATCTTGAAGATATTGCCACATAACACTGAGCCACACCCCCAGCCTCTCCTGGGATGGGAGTGGGAGGATTCTAGGCAGGGGCTCTACCACTGAATCACACTGCCCTCAGCCCCCTCAGTGGGAGATTCAATGCATACTCTTCCATGCAGGGAAATTCTGTGATGCAAAGTAGAATCCACTTCCCGTCAGTCATGGGGACATTGAGAGGTTTTGTTCCTTACTGAAGCTGTCTACCCCTGGAGCACAAAAATCCCAGCAGCCCTTAACACTGAGCGCTAGCACTGTTACAGTCATTTTGCAGAAGACAGAATTGAAGTGTTAGAAGTTCGTGAACTGAGCACACAATAACACCAAACTCCTCTAAAAATAAATTAGTAACATTTATTTCGTGTGTGTGTGTGTGTGTGTGTGTGTGTGTGTGTGTGTGTGTGTAAGCGCACATCAGAGGACGACCTGCAGAAGCCAGTTCTCTCCTTCCATGTGTGTCCTGGGGATTAAACTCAGGTCATCAGGCTTGGCAGCAAACATCCTTACCTGCTGAGCCATCACAGCCCAGCCCCAGATTCTGAGCAAAGGCATTTTGTCCCTTGCTGTTACTTGGAACCAATGTATTTCTCCAGCCTCCTTCACCACATTTCCCAGGACAAGAGTGAACACCCGGGGAGATGGCCAGCATGTACTAAAGGCAGCTGGGAAGTCTGGTTCTGCTTATAGCCTGGGGCGGGACATCCTGGGATGCCTAGAATGTGGTGCGCATGCTCCAGTGGGCAGCGTGTGCATAAATAAGGCTGCTTGCAGAGCGGAGAGGCAGCTTGATTTCACTGTGTTTTCCCTCTCTCATGGTGTCTATCACGCTGTCCTGCCTCCCCAGGTCTCCATCGTTTCCTAGATAAAAGGAGGAGAAAATGACCAAATTGCAGGTGAGTTGATTTTCATATGTGCGGTTACGTTCCCCTCATGTCTCAGAGTGGGCACACTGTTCCCCAGTAAGGAATGGCAGCAGGTACGGGCTGCGTATGTATCAGGCACAAAGAAAAGTCTTCTTTTGTTTATTTTAAAATCTATTTGTTTATTCATGGGGGGGGCACTCATGCCACGGTCATGCCTGCCAAAGTTAGAAGACAACTTCCGGGAGCCTAGTCCCTGGCTTCCACCATGTTGGTTCTGGGATTGAACACAGGTAGCCAGGCTGAGGGCGAGTAAGTGCCTTTACCTGCCAAGCTGCCTCCAAGGCTCCTTTCTGTTCAGTTTGAGTCGCTCCCTTTTGTGGGGGGTTAGGTTAATATCCCTTCCTTCCTTCCTTCCTTCCTTCCTTCCTTCCTTCCTTCCTTCCTTCCTTTTCTTTTTGAACTAAGATCTCACCATGTAGCCTGGGCTAGACAGACACATCATTTTTATTTTGTAAATGAACAGTGTAAAAGAGAAAAGAAGTTTAAAAACTACACATATCACCACCTTGCTTACAGTACCCCCCCCCCCGGTCATTTAAAGCCACATTCCTGGCTACATTTGCTGTGGCACGACATGAAATTCGACATTGTTTCCAGTTAGAATAGTGTGTGTTTAAAATCTTCCGATGTTGTCAGTGAACTGTGATGACCCCACCCACTGTATTAAATTATTCCCCCCCACAAACTTACAAATTCCCGAGGTATCCGGCAGGTTGTTGTTCCACCTATGGAGAAACTTGACTCAAAAAACAGTTTTGGGGTTGCGTAGCCCAGGGCACAGCACTCACCTGGATTTGGGAAAACCCCAATGTCCGTCCTTAGCTACACAGGAAGGAAAATGAAACCATGAAAGACAGTCTGGGAAATCATCACTGAGTGTAACCTTCTAAAGACTCAAGGCTGTGTGTCTGAATACACACACACACACACACACACACACACACATGCATGCATACATACATGCATGCATACATACATGCATGATACATACATTCATACACATGAACACATACACATGCATACACACATGCATGCACACAGATACACATACATGTGCACACATATCCATATATACCTTATGTCTACAGCCATTAGGTGACAGTTGAAATACTGTATTGTCCTTCTATTTTATTTTAAGGATTATATATTTTTATTTTGTGTATATGAGTGTCTTGCCTGCATGTGCAACATGTGTGTGCCTGGTGGTATCCATGGAGGCTAGAGAGGGCATCAGATCCCCGGAACTGGAGTTGCAGATGGTTCTGAGCCACCTTGTGCTTTCTAGGAACCAAATCTGGGTCCTCTGTGAGAACAGACAGTGCTCCTGCACAGGTATGGACATACACACATGCACACTCACAGACAGTGTACATCCACGTGCATGCATGCCTTAGTTGGGGTTTTACTGCTGCGAACAGACACCATGACCAAGGCAACTCTTATAAAGGACAACATTTAGTTGGGGCTGGCTTACAGGCTCAGGCGTTCAGTCCATTATCATCAAGGCGGGAGCATGGCAGCATCCAGGCAGGCATAGTGCAGAGGATCTGAGAGTTCTACATCTTCATCTGAAAGCTGCTAGCAGAAGACTGACTTCCAAGCAGCTAGGAGAAGGCTCTTAAAGCTCACAGCCATGGATACAGTTGCTAATAGTGCAACTCCCTGGGCCGAGTATATACAAACCATCACAATATGCCACCCACACATGTATGTGCACCCACACATATACAACACACACACGCACACACACACACACACACACACACACACACACACACACACACACACAGAGATTTCCTTTTGCTGTTTGGCCTTCATGGTGGGTGGATCTAGCCAAGTAAGGGACAGGAAGAGGCAAGAAATTCAACCCGAGAGGCTCTCAGTTCCACACAGCTTCTCTCTTCACGTCTCTCCAGCACCGTGTCTTCTGTAGTCACAGCCTACATACATGTGTTTGGTGACACAGGAGATGGTGACCTTCAGGGACGTGGCCGTGGTCTTCAGCGAGGAGGAGCTGGGGCTGCTGGATGCTGCCCAGAGGAAGCTGTACCGAGAGGTGATGCTGGAGAACTTCAGGACGCTGCTCTCAGTGGGTAAGAAATGGGGGTGGGGAGAGCCTGAGGACACTTGAAGTTATTCTCTATGCTTGGCTCTCTGACTGGAAGCACAGAGGTTTCTCCTGGCTCCTTCCAGGCAAAAGTCTGTCTTTTGAGCTGTGTATGGGAGTCCTGTTTGGTTTTTTATTTTTATTTTTGCCAGCTTCACAAACAAGCTAGAGTTGTCTGGGGAGGGGACCCTCATTTGAGAGAACACCCCCATCAGAATGACTGGCCTGTAGGCTAGCCCAGGTGGCACTTTCTTGATTAGTTATTGCTATGAAAGGACCCCGCCCACGGTGGGCAGTGCCACCCCTGAGCCACTCCTGTGAGGTGCATAAGAAAGCAGGCTGAGCAAGTCATACAGAGAAACCAGTAAGCAGCACCCTCCATGCCTCTGCCTCAGTTCCTCCCTCCAGGTTCCTGCCATGAGCTCCTGCCCTGGCTTCCCTTCATGATGGTCTATAAGCTGGGAGATGAAGTAAACCCTTTCTTCCCCAAGTAGTCATGGTATTTATTGTGACCACAGGAAGCAAACTAGGAGGGTGGGCACCCTGAGCCCTTCAGCACTGCTTTATGGAAACCCATTCAGCATGTTGCCCCAGCTTGCTTTGTTGTATAGAGTGGACGGCAGTGACCATTTCTTACTCTGATTCTCTAGGAGTTATTTTAAAAATATATTTAGTGTGTGTTGCAGTTAGGGTTTTATTGCTGTGAGCAGACACCAAGACCAAGGCAACTCTTATAAAGGACAGCATTGAATTGGGGCTGGCTTACAGGTTCAGAGGTTCAGTCCATCATCATCATGGAGGGAAGCATGGCAGTGTCCAGGCAGGCATGGTGCGGGAGGAGCTGAGAGTTCTACATCTTGATCTGAAGGCATCGAGGAGAAGACATCCTCAGGCAGCTAGGAAAAAGCTCTCCAAGCCCATCCCCACAGCAACACACTTCCTCCAACAAGGCCACGCCTACTGCAAGGCCACGCCTCCTAATAGTGCTACTCCCGGGCCAAGCATATTCAAACCACCACCGTGTGTGTGTGTGTGTGTGTGTGTGTGTGTGTGTGTGTGTGTGTGTGTGTGTGTGTGTGTAGCCTTGCATGTGTGCCATGTGAATGCAGGTGCCCACAGAGGCCAGAGAGCGCATCAGACTTCCTAGAACTGGAGTTCTAGGTAGTTGTGAACCACCATGTGGTTCTGGGAATCAAACGCTGAGTCCTCTGGAAGGGCAGCCAGTGCTTTGAATTGCTGAGCCGTCTCTCCAGCTCTGGAGACCTTTTCCTTCCTTCTTTCCTTCCTTCCTTCTTCCCTCCCTCCCTCCCTTCCTCCTTTCCTTTCGTTTTTCTTTTTGTTTGTTTGTTTTTGTTTCTTGGAGTCAGGGTCTCACATTGCCCAGGCTAGACCATCTCAGACTCACTGTACTGAGGGTGACCTTGAACCTCTGATCTGCTGTCCTTTCCCTCCAAATGCAGGTACGACAGACATACACCTCCATACCCAGCCTTTTTTTTTTTTTAATCTCATTTTGACAAGGTAGACATCAAACGCCTGCTTTTCTTTTTTCACCAGCACATCAGCCTTTCAGTCCGGGTCTGATAGCCCAGCTGGAGAATGACCAGAAACTCTGGATGGTGGCGGCCGACGCCCAAGCGGGTGGGCTCTCAGGTGAGAGTGGTGCATCGGGGAGAGCGAGGGGGAGGATGTGCCAGCTCCCGCCTTAACGCTCCGCTGCTCCCCACTTCCTAACTACTCCAATGGATTTCAAAGTGCTTAAGCAGGCTGGTCAGAGGGCACCACCCATGTGGCGGAAAGAAGTGAACTGACTCCCCCAAGTTGTCCTCTGACCTCCACTGACATGCTGTGGCTTGAGTACGCGTGCACACACACACACACACACACACACACACACACACACACACACGCGCGCACACAGAGGCACACACAGAGTCATGCACGTGCACACATGCACACGCATACACACACATGTACACACATGTGCACGCACACACATATACAGATACTCACACATGCACACATTCACACATACACACATCTACACGCAATGCATGCACACATACATGCACACACAGAAGCATGCACATGCACACAATTCACACACCTGTACACACGTGCATGCACACTCGTGTACACACATATACAGACACTCACACATGCACACCCCCCCACATGCACACACACAGAGACACACAGGCATGCACATGCACACACACATATACACACATTCACACACACACGTACACACACATGCATGTATACATACATACACACACACACACACACACACAGAAGACAAAAGACACTTTTCTACTTTGGAATATCCCTTTTCTTTTGTCCACTGGATCACCAACAACCCGCGGTAAAGGCACAGTGACATGCATAAAGTTCACTGGATCTTTTGAATGGGGCTATATTTTACGTCCAGATTTTATTATAAAACCTAGAACTTAAGGTACCTAGAGAGCCTCAGTTTTGCGGCTCCTAGGTGCGTATCAGGTGCCTTGAAAGGACCCATAGAAGCATTGTGATATGCCAGTGTCCTGCTGTGAGCAGAGTGCGAAGGGAGGCAGTCTCTCCATAAGGCGTTCACTTGTGCATTTGCCCGGATTCTCCTCCCCATAGGAAGAAGGGGTGGACATACTGTGGAGAACGCTGAAGACACAGAGGAATTAAACTCCCTTTGTCCCGAGGAACTCTCCTGTCAGACCTGGCCATGGGGTCCAGAGTTTATAAAAAGATGCCAAGAGAGTACCAGTGAATCTCGGCGCCGAGGAGGGCCTCCCTGCCTGCTGTGGGCAGGAACGCCCGTTCAGATTTCCAAAGACGGGAATTACGTGTTGCCTCCTGTACATGAAGACTCTGCTTCCATAGAACATCCAGAATTTCCTTCTCGGAGATGCCAGCAGTCATGGGAGGAGCCACATCTCAGCAGGCCCTGTAATTGCCTGTGGAAAGGTCAGCGAACATCATTAAGGTATCACTTCTGTAGGTGTGACAGCGTCGGCTGGTCCTCCTACCACAGTGATGAGGGGCTACATGGCAAAGGAAAAAGCTACTGTTTCCATGACCACAGAGGAGAGACCGTGAAGGCATCATTACTTAATCAGGACTTGATTGAATTAGGGCCAGAGCCCTGCCCATGTACCAAGTATAGAAAATCCTGGGGCCATGACGATAGCCACCACAGCTCTCACACGCATCAGCAGTGCCGCTCAAGAGGGAAGCCCCATACACACAGTCCGTGTGGAGAGGGCTGTGGGAATAGGTCAGCTCTTCGTGGCCATCCAGTTCTTGAGACAGGAGATGAAGGTGCTGTCGGGAGCCCACCTCCTCAGTCACCTCAGAGAGCACATATGGAGCAAGCGCCACACAAGTGCAGCGAGAATGTCCACCATGGTTCCCCTCTCAACACTTGTGGGTGTGCGCACCCAGGCAACACCTCCCAGAAGTGCAGCATCCCGGAGCAAGCTGTCGGTAGTTGTTCCCACCGCAAGAGTACGTTTAGGGCTCATTCTAGAGAAGAACCCAATAG
The DNA here is from genome assembly GCF_011064425.1 of Rattus rattus. NCBI lineage: Eukaryota > Metazoa > Chordata > Mammalia > Rodentia > Muridae > Rattus > Rattus rattus. The sequence continues at coordinate 170,588,875 of NC_046155.1, read as the reverse complement.
TTATGAGGAGAATGGGAATGTTCCTAATCAGAGTTTACGTCTTCAAGTGAATCGGAAAATCAGTGCCGAAGAGAAACTGTGTCAAGGTGCGGAGTGTAGGAAAGATTTCACACATTGCTCGAACCTGAACATTCCACACAGAGTTCATGTGGAAGAGACTCTGTGTAACCCTGACTGTGGTAACCACTTCAGTCTGCCCCCACATTTTCAGGACTTCCCAGCAGTGCACCCCCGGGGACAACCACACAATCGCACATGCTGTACCAGCTTCGGTCAAACTTTGTTCCTTCAAGGCCATCAGAAATTTCACATTCGAGAGAAGCCCTTTCATAAAGAGGGTGGAAATGGCTGTAACTGGGGTTCCACCCCCAAGGATTGTGAGAAACAGATGCTGCATAAATGCAGCGCCCGTGGGAAGGGCTTCAGTCACACACGGGCTCTTCAAGTTCATCAGAGAATCCACACAGGGGAGAAGCCATTCAAGTGTGGGGAGTGTGGGAAGGGTTTCAGCCGGAGTGCCTACCTTCAAGCCCACCAGAGAGTTCACACCGGAGAGAAACCATACAAGTGTAGGGAGTGTGGGAAGGGGTTCAGCCGGAGTGCATACCTGCAGGGCCACCAGAGAGTTCACACCGGGGAGAAACCGTACAAGTGTGAGGAGTGTGGGAAGGGCTTCAGCCGGAGTTCACACCTGCAGGGCCACCAGAGAGTTCACACCGGAGAGAAACCCTACAAGTGTGAGGAGTGTGGGAAGGGCTTCAGCTGGAGCTTCAATCTTCAGATCCATCAGCGGGTTCACACCGGAGAGAAACCCTATAAATGTGGAGAATGTGGCAAAGGCTTTAGTAAGGCCTCGACTCTCCTGGCTCATGAGAGAATCCACACAGGAGAGAAACCTTACCAGTGTCACGAGTGCGGCAAGAACTTTAGTCAGAAATCCTACCTTCAAAGCCATCAGAGCGTGCACTCTGGAGAGAGACCATATATATGTGAGGTGTGTGGGAAGGGCTTCAGTCAGAGAGCATACCTACAAGGTCACCAGAGAGTCCACACGCGAGTGAAGCCATATAACTGTGAGGTGTGTGGGAAAGGCTTCAGTCAGGGTTCCCGCCTCGAGGCACACCGGAGGGTCCACGCAGGGGGAAAACCATACAAGTGTGAGACGTGCGCAAAGGGCTTCAGCGAGAGCGCCCGCCTCCAGGCGCATCAGAGGATCCACGCAGAAGGGAGAGCCTACAAGTGTGAACTGTGCGGTAAGGGCTTCAGCGGCTATTCCGGTCTCCAAGCCCATCGGCGAGTCCACACGGGGGAGAAGCCATACAAATGCGAGGTGTGTGGGAAGGGCTTCAGTCAGAGATCCAATCTCCAGGCTCATCAGCGTGTGCACACAGGAGAAAAACCTTACACGTGCGATGCGTGTGGTAAGGGTTTCCGTTGGAGCTCGGGCCTCCTGGTCCATCAAAGGGCCCACAGCAATGATAAGTTCTGTAGGAACGGAGAGCTCGGAAGCAGTTATCCGCCTGAGAACCTGTGCAGAAACGAAGGCCTGTAACGCCGTTCTGTTTTGTTTTTTTTTTTGTTTGTTTTTTTTTTTTTTTTTCTTCTTTTTTTTTTTTTTTTGGTTCTTTTTTTCGGAGCTGGGGACCGAACCCAGGGCCTTGTGCTTCCTAGGCAAGCGCCCTACCACTGAGCTAAATCCCCAACCCCTGCCGTTCTGTTTTGTTAATGGAGACCTACTGTTTGTACCCACCATGAACACCGACGGTGGTTGGGAAGGGACACAGCATTGCAAAAAAAGGACTTTACTGAGAGTTTTCAAAACCTCAACAAGCTATGGCCGAGAACCAAGAACTTCCCAACACCACACACTTCAGCGGGGATTAACAAAAGAATGATATCCACTCCACCAGTAGCATTAGCTTGGTCACAGGAGAGCCTGTCCGCCGGCAAGGCTGCCGGGTGTGACTGGAGAGATGGCTCAGCCGTGACAAGCGCTGGCAGTTTTGAAGAGGACCACATGGCAGCTATCTGACACCCTCACGGTGCCCAGACGTACGTGACTTTCCTCTACAGGAAAATAAATGAATAAAACGAAGCCATGCGCCTTCATGACTTAACGCATTCCTTACTCAGTGCTTTTTGCTCCATGAGTAAAAATATGCAAAGACACAACATTTGAAACTCTTACGTTTATTTCAAAACGGATTAGGAGAGATTTTAATATCAGGGCAAATAAATATTTTCAGTATTCAGGAATATTTTTGAAAGCATTTTTTTAAAAGATTTATTCATTTATTATATATAAGTACACTGTAGCTGTCCTCAGACACACCAGAAGGGGGCATCGGATCTCTTTAGGGATGGTTGTGAGCCACCATGTGGTTGCTGGGAATTGAACTCAGGACCTCTGGAAGAGCAGTCAGGGCTCTTAACCACTAAGCCATCTCTCCAGCCCAGTATTCAGGAATATTTTCATCTGCAATACCGCAGTTTGGTTAGCATCCCCTTGCCCTGTCCTAAGCAGACAAGTGCACAATTCCTTCTTCTATAGGGTGTACTCTCTCTCTCTCTCTCTCTCTCTCTCTCTCTCTCTCTCTCTCTCTCTCTCTCTGTGTGTGTGTGTGTGTGTGTGTGTGTGTGTGTTGATGTGTGTCTGCACATGAATGCAGTGCCCATGAATGAAGGGCGGAAGAGCCTTTGGAGTTGTGCTGGGAACCGACCTCTGGTCCCCTAGGGCAGCAAATGCTCTCAATTGCTGAGCTTCTCTCCTCTCACGCATGCATTCGCTGTCAGCCACCACTCCC